>NC_133621.1:84786661-85158536 GCF_048593235.1 Sminthopsis crassicaudata | reverse complement strand
TGATGAAGAGGAGGAAGATGATGAAGAATCTGGACGACAGCGTTTCAAAACTGAACGGAAAGAAGGAACAGTTATTAGACTCTCAGATGTACCTAGAGAGAGAAGAAACATTCCAGAAACTTTGGGTAACATTTATTGTCTACTTTCCTTCCAATATTGTTGTGGGGAATAAATGAGTTAACATGTGTCAAGTGCTAGTGCTAGCATTTGCTAGCTTTCAGAAAACCACCTAGAATGTCATGCAAAATTTGCAATATTTTTTCTTTTTCTAAACAAATTTCATATATACATGTCTATATATTTAGTAAACAATTTTCAGTGAAAATTATTTGCATAAAAACATAATTTATATACATTAGAGCATATAAAAAAATGAATAGCACTGTAATCTTGCACATCCCTTTGCTTTACAATCTGGACACACAGTTCAGAAAACATTTTAAAGTGAAATTAACATTTCAGTTGAAGTTACAAATGTAATTTCTATCCTGTCACATTTAGGTGACCTTTGTGACAGCTTGTCTCAATTGGAGGAAAGTATTCTTACTTGCTGATTAAAGATGTCATTTGAAACCATTTTATTACTAAGGATAGCAAAATTAATCTTGACATTTAGAGCTACTAGAAAAATAATTGCTGATTCACTGCATAAACAGTGCATCTGAACCAATCCTGTAGTTAAGATTTTAATAAGAATCTATGTTGTTTAAAAATAAGTGAAATATTAAAATTAACTCTCTAGATATATTTTCTGCAGTTTGAATAAAGAGGCTCCACCAAAACACTTTTAAAGAATTCTCCCCTCCCCACCATCTTGACAGTTTACTTTCTTTTAGTTCCATTTTTTTTTATTTGTATAAAAGTTTAATTTTTTTTCTTCTGGTATCTCCTATATGTGTTGTTCAGTTATGAATTCTCCCCTTAATTTTTGGCCCTGAAAGGTACCTTTTTCTATTACCTTAAATTTTTTTAATTTAATAAGGGAACCTTTTAAATTTTGGTTACTTGCTTTTGTTTATTGTAGCATATAATACTAGAAGCCTTCCACACCTAAAGTGCTTTGAATAACAGTTCCTTGTGAAATGGGAAATTGAAATTCTTCCTGCAGAAGCTTGTTGTCATGGTCTTTGAATGTGGGTGTTTCTTTCTAGATCTTGATTATGCTGTTCCTTTCCCTAGTCTCTTTTTCTGTTTTTAATCCATTCCAAATAATTTTGATGGTTACTCCTTTGTAATATAGTATGAATTCTCAAAATAATAGTTTTCTCCTTTATTTGCATTTTTTTCTTCATAATTTCCCTTGAGATTCTAGGCCTCTTTCTGCCTTATCCAAAAGAATTTTGTTATTTGCCTGATTTTGTAAATTAATTCCCATATTCTTTATTTCTTTTAAAATGGGAGAGTAATTTATTTAATTTATGGCTAGAAAAGATTCCAACTAGTACCATTCTTAAAAGCAAATTGAACCTCATCTTTTTTGTGTACTCTTGAGAGAAGAGATGATTTAACAGTTAAATTTCTTTTAAAAATACTTATTAAAATTATGAAATTTTAGAAATTAATTAGAAAACTATTAACCGTACTTCCAACATTTCAAAAGGTTAGAGAACCAGAATTGTATATGAAGTTGTGAATTTCATGATTATCTTATTTTTTAAAATTCAGATTATACATGGTGTTTTTAACAATGCTTTTCCTTTCTGCCCTTTTCTGAATTTCATTTTACTTTTTTCTTTATAGTTGCAAAATATGTAATTGATGCTTTTTATATTGATATCTTTTTTTTTTTTTTTTTTTTTTTTTAACTATCACAACAATTTTTTAATCCTGCTCTCACGGCTTCTACTTTGTACTCTTCTCTTGGGACCAAAGTGTAATCAGATAAACTTGATTTTTGTTATGATGATCATATCTGAAAATTTGTATCTCATTCTTTACCTACAATCTCACATCTTCTTTTAAGAGGTGAGAGAGAGAATTCATTCTGTATTCGGTTGGTCATTGCTCAGGGGACTTAAGTATTTCAAAGTTGAAATAATTGAATTTCCCATAAGTTGATTATATTGATGGTAAACTCTCATTTATATTGCAGTTTGTCATTTATAAAGCAATTTGTCATAATCTATAATATTGTTGTAAGGGAAATTTTATCTTTATTTTATAGAAGATGAAAATGAAATTTATATAATCTGTGGCTTAAACTCAGGACTTTTTGGTTCCTAAATCCAGGACTCTTTTCACAACACCACAAATGCCAAGAGTTACGTTAACATTTTTACCAAATTGTATTGTCATTGAAAAGTTGTTCATTTTACATTCTTGAAGAGGACCAATGACTTCAGCAGAGTGATATCTTCACTTGGAAGTAAATTGAATTTAAGTGTGGCACAGCTGTATAGAGTTATCAGCTTTACTCTCTTCTTCAGAGTCATCAAAGGCCAATGGCAAATTATAAATCAGAATGCCTGTCACTAGCCCTTAATGCAGTGAGAGGGCTTGGCCTTTTTTCCAGGTCTCAGTTGTCTGAGACAATGCCCCTTTGTTAGTTTATGACCAGGTAATATTTGAGGCAAAAGATGGCCTACTTTGTTTTCACAAGAAAATAAATACTTGAAAGACAACTAAAGAGTTAATTAATTTTATCTTTTTTCCTATGGTAGGTTTCAATGTCAGAAAAATATTTGCTGGGGAAATAGGTAAATCATCAAAAGATGAAAGTTGGCTATCTTATTCCTTTCTCATCTTCTCCCCTTAGTTCCAGTTAAATCTTTTAGAATATGTCTCACATATTTGCATTTTTTAATGTAGAACTTTCAGCCGAAGCCAAAGCTGCATTGCTTGAATTTGAAGAAAGGGAACGGCAACATAAACAGGGACGATATGGTTCCAGGCGAGGAGGAAGAAGAGGAGGTTCTTTAATGTGTCGTGGAATGGAGAGCAGAGAAGAGATAACAGTGAAAGAGGAAGAATAAAAGATCACAGACCTGGTCTTCTACCTACACAGCCTCCTGTAGTGGTAACTTTTGAAGTTCTTTTGTCTTTAATAGAGTGATACCTTGAAGAAAAATATTTAATTTTTGCACGTATGATTTAGTTATCTTTTATTTGTGAGATTCATAAATTCAAGAAGACAATTATTATTATTATTATTATATGCTGAGGCAATTGTGCTTCAGTGACTTGCCCAGGGTCACACAGCTAGGAAGTGTTAAGTGTCTGAGGTCAGATTTGAACTCAGGTCCTTCTGACTTCAGGCCTGGTGCTCTATCCACTGTGTCACCTAGCTGTCCCAACATTAAATTTTTAATAATGTATTTGTAAATGTCTTTAGAATATTCTTGGTTTCTTTATTGTGATAGACATTTTTATTAAAGAAAAATTAGAATTTAAGTGAAAAGCAAACTTTTTTGTTAAAAACAACAGATAGCTACATTTGGGGAAAAGACTTTTATTAAGCCATGGCAATTATCCCTGATGATATTTGGCCTTCTTTATGTCTTTCATAAAATGTATCATCAAATGAGATTTGTTTTTAATTTTTTGAGAATTATCTATATATTTTATGCTAATTATGCCTTAATGTCATCTTAATGGGTTTTCATTTTTTGTTTTGGGGAACAATTCAGACTCTCTAACTCATCAATTTGTAAGCCAAGTTTCTATAAATGTTACCAGGAGACTATATATATATATAGAAGCAATTGAGATTAAAAACCATAACATTAATAATGTTTTAATTGTAAGTACAGTCACTGAAAGTATTAAGTATTCACTTTACTGCAAACTGCTGTTCTGGGCATTCCAGGAAATCTGAAGTTTACATAAGACAGAGTGTGCAATAATGAGGCCATATGGTATAAGTTAAAAACCAAAGAAGGTTTGGCTTCTAGTTCTGACTCTACTCTTAAGTGACCTCATGATCTAAAGCAAACCTTTATAGTTCTTTAGCTACAAAGAAGGGTTTTGCCTATTGCACGATCAATTGAGACGAATGTGAAGACAATATAAAACATTATATATTTATAAGTCTTAGTTTAAATTTTCAACAATAATTTTTTAGCCTGTTAATGTCTTTCTCATAGATACATACACATATGCACTGGTACAGACATATATGTCAACTTATTTATTTATTCCCCTCCAACCCCCTTGTTTCTATTATATGGAATAGTTCAATTAGGAAATTTAGAGTCTAGTTTGACTTTCATACTCCAGCTGTTTCATTTTGAATAAATCTTTAACTTCTTTGGGCCTTAATTTCATTTTCTGTAAACTGGGGAAGACTGTTATTATTAATCAGGTATTCAGTAAATTATTAAGTACTTACTAGGTAACCGAACTGCTTTTAAGTTTTGGGTGTTGGGGCACGATACAAAGACAAAAACACTAATCCAGTCCCTTAGGAGCTCATATACTAGTAGAGAATACAATATGCAAATAATTTTGTTTGTTCATTGTAAATTCAGAGATAGAAAGTAATCTCAGAGGAAAAGCTCTAGCTATGGGGGTGGGAGATGTAGTAGGGCTGAGAAAAGTGCAGAAAGTGAGATTTGAGCTGAGATTTGAAGGAAGCTAGTCAGGCTATAAGGTGGAATTCTAGATGGAAACCATTCCATGCATATGAAATAGTAAAGTCATGATGCTAGGAAATGAAATGTTATGGATAAAGAACAACAAGTAGGCTATTATAGTTGTACTATAAAATGTGTCAAGAAAAATATAAGAGTCCTTGAAAGATAAGAAGGGAATTGTTCCAAAAGACACTTGAATACCAAAGGATTTTACATTTGATCCTACATTAGTTTTGGACTAATCTTTCTTCATCAGAATAAGAAGAACCTTATACCTTTTCTCTTAAATCCCCATGCTGAGTGTTTATTTCATGTTAAACCAATAATCTCACCCCTTTACCATGAATGGGTTTAGTTGATTTAGATTTCAGAAATTGTCCAAGATACATTAGTCACATTTTCTAAGTGTAAAATGATTACATTTAATCAGAATTCCTTAGTTTTTCCCTAATGTAATGGATCACTATTATTGTTTATTCAGTATGGGAGGATAGTTTTAATTTTTCACATAGATTTAGCACTTTTAAATGTATTTTAATGTCAAATTTAACTCCATGTGTTTTGAAACAAGCACAGAAGCTAAGTATTTTTAGTATATTTACAAATTTTTTAGGCTATACTGCTGCTTTTTAATTTTTCGATCATTGACATTTCAAGAGCTTGTTAAACTGAAGTTAAGTAAAATTTTCACCTCTAGTTTGTTTAGGTATACTTCCCTTTCTAAATTCTTAGCAGTCATATAATTTGAAAATCTAAAAATAAAAAAAATGAATATTATCATGAGGAATTCATTTTGAGGATAATGGAAGATTAATGTTTATATCCAGAATTTCTAATAATGTTTATAAGATTGTATTTTTGTTAATCTCCTCTAATGTGAAAATTGCTAGAACATCTCTTTTTAGTCTGTTGTTATTCCTAATTCCCAAAGAATGAGTTTTTCCCCTACGATGTTTCACCATTTTTCTTTAGTATATATTTTAAAAAGTGTCGTATAATTGTATGAAGAAAACTCTAGCTGAGAACAAGGAATTTGGACCATGCTGATTATATGTTTTACTGGCCAATGCAACCTTAGGAAAGACAATTTCTTTTTATCTCAGTTTCCTTGTCTATATCACTTGTTTAGCTTACATCATTTTGATAGTGTGAGGGAATATGAACACATTTAAAAAGCAAAATGCAATGTCTATAATAAAATTTCTATAATATTTAAGGAGATGTAGCAAATGTAGCAAATTGGGTAGCTATTTGATAAAACCCATTGCACCATCCACCCTGGATTTGAGCAGGACTTTGCAAACTTAAGACCTTTGGGACTGCTTAGTCTATAGTGATTTAAATCCTAAGGGGGTATTAGGAGAGAATGTGGTTTCTTGGAATCTAGATGCTGACATATTATTATTTTGGGAAATGCCAATGGGAATGGTCCCGGGTGGCCTGGAATATTTAGTCAGTTGGTCATTAGTTTTGAACTAATCTTTCTTTAGCAGAATAAGAAGTACCTTACCTTTCTCTTAAATCCTCATGCTGAGTATTTATTTCATGTTAAACCAATAATCCCACTCCTTTACCATGAATGGGTTTAATTGATTTAGATTTCAGAAATTGTCCAAGATACATTAGGCACGTTTTCTAAGTGATAACACTTTACATTTAATCAAAATTCCTTAGTTTTTCCTTAAAATGATTTTTGACTTGTTTGGATTTATTCTTACTTTGGTTTTCAGACTCACTCACCGAGGTTAATCCCACCACCTCAGCCACAACCACAACCACAACCACAACCTCCACCTCCACCACCTCCGCCACCACCTCCTCAACAGCAACCTATTAGAAGTCTATTCCAGCAGCAACAGCTACAGCCTCTGCTTCCCTTACAGCATCCACACCATCCTTCTCCTCCTCAAGGAATGCATATGCCACCCCAAATGGAAACACCTAGGATAATGATGACCCCACCACCAGTGACCCCTCAACAACCGAAGAACATACATATAAATCCACATTTCAAAGGAACAGTAGTAACCCCTGTGCAAGGTAAGTCCTTTTGTAATCATCTTTTGTTGAGTAGAGAGCAATAAAGTAAATAGATAACTATATATCTGTTAGACTTTTCATTATTTTTCATTTCATTAAGTTATAATTGACAAAAATCCCTTCTGAGGTTACCATTAATTTCCTGTTCTTTAAGCTTCATAGACACTTTTTAGCAAAAGTCTTAATTTTTTTCAAATTAAAAAGATCAATTATTTTTTTTTAAAAAAATGTAGCTTTTTTAATGGCTAGCTGGCTTTACTATCATTTTTAAAATATGTTTTCAGAGAATTGCTTTTTAAAAAAAGTGCGTACTTATTTTGTTTGACTAATTTCACATTAGAAGTATTAGTATTCTGCTTTTAATAAGGAATTTTATGCTTTTATCGGCCACATAGTTTTCCATGTAGACCACATTGATTGTACTCTCTAGAAAGAAAGCAAGCTCATTTTTCAATAATTACATGTGAGTGATTCTGATACCAAAGCTTAGGGAAATAAATTTTGTTGCTATATGTAACTAAAGGGGAAACATTTATGTTTTTGCCTTTTATCTGAAATTCAGTAAGCATTTATTAAACATGTACTATGTTTAAGGCACTGAAGATTCACTGACAAGATTGAAAAACGTTCATGTCTTTTATATTTTCTTTGTCAGAATTGACATCCTTTTGTTTTGGCAACCTGTGGCAGAAGACCCTCTTGTAAGATTGAACTAGCTAGTTAACACTTTACTCTGCCTTAAGGAATTACTAGTTTCTTGCCATGTAGAATGTGATTTCAATAAGAAGAATTTTCCTATTTTTCATAGGAATTTTTGATCCCTTTTGAATTTGATATTCAAATGGCTCTTAGGGTCATGCAAATCGTCCACAGTGGCACTGGCATAGACACACAGGGAAAACAAGTTAAGTGATTCTGACAAGTTTCTGGCCAGTAATAGACTGTGAAAGGGAAGATAGTGACCAAAAATAAAACCATTTTTAAATAGCAGATTTTTGCTTTAACTCCTTGGAAAAAATTAAAAAAAAAATTTATCTAGCAAAGCCTGGCCTTTGTTTCAGATAAAATGGATGGCTCAAAGAAGGACTGTTGGAAGTGATGCTTTCGCTTGCTTTAATAACAGTGGAACTGCATTAAATCTAATTTGTCGTATTAATTTTACTTATGTCTGCATCTGTTAATGTTACACATTTTCGTGTTGTTTTTTTTTTTTTTTAAGCAAGTACCTAAGTGATTGAGGAAAGCATGGCAAGTAAACTGACAGTTGGTTAGACACAAGATTTACATTAGTCCAACAGAGAAAAAGATTTCTAAAGTTCACTATAATTCAAGAACTAATGCTTATTTCTGATAAGTATTTCAGAAATTTTTTATAAGTTAGCTAATTGTTATATCAGTTTGTAAAACATTTTCTAGCTCTTCTTATCTCTTTATAATACAGGCTAAAGCAATGAATTATGAATATGAATTACTAATGAAATATCCTTATTGTGTTTTAAATTTTTTTTTTTTTTTTAAAGAAATTTAATGCTACAATTGTAGAATCTACTGGCATTATCTTTTTCTTGTAATCTTCCCCCTGCTAGCCTTCAGATGTAGTGAAGAATTTTATGTGTACTTGAGGACAAACCTAAGATAGATATGATTTAAGTTAATTTGATCACTTTACTCCATATCTGCAAATTATCTGAAAAGTTAATAAATTACATATGGTCTCACAGACAGTATATGCCATCTTTGAACTAGCACAGAATGGTTAGACTAAGGACCACAGAAGTCATGGTTATGGGAATCAAACAATATTTTGAATATTGTTTTTTAAACACTTCTGATAGCTGGTTTTCCCTCTTCTTTTCTATCTACTGGTTTTTCAGACCTGTGTATTCTAACTAAAGGAAAGACTGAATCATTTCAGTGATTGCCGATTAAGGGCATGAACTGCCACTTGCAGTATGCCTTCCTAATGCTGTAGATAATGACCTCTGTTGAATAATGCTAACTTCTTGAGAGTGATCTGGTATGTAGAATGTTCCTTGTATCTCATTCTGCTTGAGCTACTGTTAGACTTGATGGTGTTAAAGTAGATTCCTGATTGGAGCCTTTAAAGTACTGGATTTAAAACAGTATATCAAATATTCTGTTGCCCTCCCTTCTCCCTTCATAGTCTTTGTTTCTGCTGTTACTCAGTGATTTGGGAGTACAAAGTCAAATCCTAAGTTAGTACCAATCAAAAATCTTTATGCTTTTTTTTTTTTTTTTTTTTTTTTTTTTTTTTTTTTTTTAAGGGGTCTCCACATACTCAGTGTTTCATCAAGTTGCAGGTGCTTTTCCCTTTAGGTTTTATGCTATGCTTGGAGTTCAAGACCAGGGCTTGGTGCATAATTAGTGCTTAATAAATGGCTATTGATTGATTGATTGATGTATGGAAGCAGGCAATGGCCATGATTAATTAGCACACTGCTAGTGATATCTAGTCCTTGCATATCTTCTGTACCTTTTTCCATGATCTTTCTGCTTATGAGTTTTTATAAGCACCAGCGAGTATCAGGTAGCTTCCCGTTTTTAACTTTTGTCATAAGTCTTGTGAGTCTGTGGACCTTGCTGTTGAATTAATAGTGCCTTTTAAAGTAGAATTCAGAACTAGCTAAGTAGCAGTTCCAATACTGATTTCTTCACAGAGATCTTCCTAGTATCTTTTCATTTTTAATATCCTAGCTTTTTGCTTGCCAAGTACTAGACCAGTGGTGTCAAACTCAAAAGTAGATCCTGTCAACAGCACATTAACTTGGTAAACCACAAATTAACATTTACCTAAGTTGTATTGTATTACTTAAATGTTTAAAGTAAATTTTTATTGATATTTTCTGTTTATTACAACATAATAGTTATTGTGTGTGTGTAGTTATTTATATATCTTGTATACCAAACCCTTATCAGAAAAATTTGATAAAAGATAACCTCTCCCACTACCTCTTTTAAACCTTTTCTTTTCTTATTCCAACTGCGTTAATTTTGTCAGTGCAGAAGCTTTTCAGTTTCAAGTAATCAAAATTATTTCTTCTTTCATAATTGCTTCTATCTTTTGTTTAGTAAAGAATATATCTCCTACCAGTAACTGTGAGAGATATAAGATCTGTTTCTCTTCTAATTTTTTCTAAAATTTAGGTAGACTATTTACTTATATTTTATTGTGGAATGTGGTATAAAGTGTTGATCTAAGCATAATTTCTGCCAGGCTGCTTTCCATTTTTAATCGAGTTTTCTTTTTTTACCACAGTTTTAATCAAAGAGTTTTTTCCTAGGTAATTTATATTTACCATTATCAAACATTAAGTTATTGAGTTTTCTTGTTTTCTGAATTTCCCTTATTTAGTCAATTCTATTAATCTATTTCTCTTTTTTAAAACTGGTAACATAGTTTTGATGATTCTTGCTTTATAATATAGTTTGTGATTTGGAAATATTGTTCTTCCTTTGTCCTTACGTGTCCCTTCATCATTTCCCTTGCTATTTTAGGTCTTTTATTTTTGTAAATGCATTTTGTTATTAAGTTTTAAAGGACTGTCATCTTTATTACATTGGCAAGGCCTAGCCATGAGCATTCAATATTCTTCTAACTTATCTTTTATTTCCTTAAGAAATACTTTGTAATTGAATCTATACAAGTCTTTTGTGTGCTTTTGAAGGTTCACCTAATACTTTACATTTTGGAATTATTTGAAATAGGAATTTCTATTCTATTATTGCTTCTTGCTGCTGATTTTTAAAGATTTAATTTTTAGCTTGCAACTAACTGTTAATAATCTCAATTCGTATTTTTGCTGGTTGTCTAGCATGTTCTGAATAAATCATATTATTAGGAAATAGGTATGCCTCTTCCTAGCTTCATGCATTTAATTTCTTTCTCTTCTTCCTGTTGCTAGAATTTCTAGGGCTATATCAGATAATAGAGGGGAGAGTAGCTTTACTCCTATTATTGGAAAAAGACCAGTATATCTCCATTGCATGTGATGCTTTTATAGAAAGAGAAGATGACCATAATAATGCTAGTGCTCTGAGCCCTCCATCTCCTGCTGGGTGTGGCATATCTTCTGAGGAAAGGGTGTCAGGGGACAGAGCAGGTTTCTTCCATGTGTTCTAAATCAGTCAGTTGTCTCTATCCCAGCACAAGGCATCTTGTGCTTCTTGTTGTCAGCCTGATCTCCCAGCTGGGTTATAGAGAACCTCTGATGCAAAGAACAACCTTCTTTTCAATTTCATGCCTCCTATTCCCTGCTATCCTGTCCTTTGAGGGAAGAGGAGTGGTGCCCTCTACTCAACGATAAATATTCTCACAACTTTTGTTCATATCCTTGATATCCTAGAGCTTCTCCCAATCAATATCCATCCCTTATTATTTGATTTCTTGTTCTCATCCCTCTCTGAGTTTCATCCAAAATCTGCCTCATCCTTTCACTATGCTCTCTGAAATGCCTGTTCCATAGCCAAAAAACAACTTCATTTAAATTTTTTTTCCTTTCCCATTCCTTTTGTCTATTAGTTTGAAGACCCATTCCTTTTGTCTATTAGTTTGAAGACACATCTTCCTTAGCTACTCTTTTCAGTATTGGCTTCACCTTCATTCATTCACTCTCCTTAGTTTACAGTTTGAGTGGAGAAATACCCTTCACTTCCTATTAGTACTTCTAGGTTTTCTCCTTTCTCCACATTAGTAACCTTTCTTCCTTTGAAGTCATTGCTATTCATATCTAATACCCTATCAAAATTTTGGTAGCTGTAACTTACAGATGTCCAGTTCTGCCCCTTTCCTTTCTCATTAAAATTTATATCTGGCTTACAGGTTTTCGCTCCTGTACAGTTCCTGTTCTTATTTTTTTTAAACTCTTGTTTAGCTTTACTACATGGAGCAGTGCCTAGAAAAATGATTTAATGATTATAAAGACTCTAGTTTCAGATGTCATCTCTGACACTTAACAATGATGTGACTCTAGCAAATCACTTAGGTTCTCGATTTATGAGGCAATTCTGTAAGACTATATTTTGCAGAACAGTTGATGATCTGCTTAGGCATGTATTACCAGAAGTGCCCTACACCCTTCTATCTAAAACCATCAACAAGCATTAGATGTTATGGGGAGAAACTAAAAATATTCCCAATAAGATTAGAGGTGAAAGAAGATTACCTATCATCATCACTACTATTCAGAGAATCCAGCATCAAGAGATAGAAAAGTCTCATTTAAAATAACTGTAGATAATTTACAATATGTGGGAATCTGTCAAGACAAAGCCAGGATTTATATAAACATAATTATAAAACACTTTTCACACAAAGTTAGATGTAAAACAGTTGGAAGAATATCAAGTGCTCATGGATAGGTTGAGTTAATATAATAAAAATGACAATTTTACCTAAATAATGGATTTATTCAGTGCCATACTAATCAAACTTCCAATAAATTACTTTGTAGAACTAGAAAAAAATAATAAAATTCATCCAGAAGAACAAAAGGTCAGCAATTTCAAGAGAATAGATTGGAGGAAAAAAATGCAAGCAAATGGGGCCTTGCTGTACCATACCTGAAGCTATATTACAAAGCAGTGGTCATCAAAACCATTTGGTACTAGCTAGGAAATAGAGTAAGTAGACCTTTAGATTCACCAGACATAATCTAGTGTTTGATAAATTCAAAGACTTTTATCTTCTGGGAAAAGAAGTCAATATTTGACAAACATTGTTGGGAAAACTGGAAAATAGCATGATAGAAACTAGACCCTGACCAGCATCTAACACCCTATGTCAAGACAAGGTTCGAAATGGGTTCATGATTAAACCAGTGTAGCCAAGATTAGACTGGAATCAAAAAATTTGGGAAAAAAGTGTTTCTGATAAAGGGTTATTTCTAAAATATAAAGAGAATTGATTCAAATTTGTAAGACTATAAGCCATTACCCAGTTGATAAATGGTCAAAGAATGTGAACAGACAATTTTCAGCTAAAGACATTAAAGCCATTTCTAATGAGATGAAAAAATGCTTTAAATCACTATTCATTGGAGAAATGCAAATTAAGGCAATTCTGAAATACCACTTCTCACTTGTCAGGTTTGTTAAGATGACAGGAAAAGATAATGATAAATGTTGGAGGGAATGCGGAAAAACTGGAACACTAATACATTGTTGGTAGAGTTTTGAACTAATCTAACCATTCTGGAGAATAATTTGGAACTATGTCCAAAGGGCTATCAAACTGCATACCCTTTAATACAGCAATGTCTCTACTGGGTCTGTATCCCAATGAGATTATAAAAAAGGGAAAAGGACCCACATGTGCTAAAATGTTTATAGTAGTAGTGGCCAGGAACTGGAAACTGAGTGGATGCCCATCATTTGGAGAATGGCTGAATAAGTTGGTATCTTATATGGTATCTGAATGTAATGGAATATGATTTCTGTAAAAGAAATGATCAACAGGTTGATTTCAGAAAGACCTGGAAAGACTTATATGAACTGGTACTAAGTGAAGTGAATAGAACCTGGAGAACATTTGTACAAAGCAGCAACAAGATCATTTGATGATCAATTGTGATGGACTTGGCTCTTTTCAACTGTGAGGTGATTCTAGGCATTTCCAATGGATTTGGGATGAAAGGAGCCATCTGCATCTAAAGAGAGAACTGTGAAGACTGAATGTAGATCAAAGCATTGTGTATTCACTTTTTTTTTTTTTTTATTTTTATTTTGATAGTGGTATTGTTTGGTTGGTTTTTTTCTTTCTCATTCCCCCCTCCCCCCACCATTTGATCTGAGCAGCATAATAAATGTGGAAATACATTTACAAAAATTACATATGTTTAGCCTACAGTGGATTGCCTGCCATCTAGGGGAGTGATGAAGGGAAATAGGTAAGGAGAAAATTTCTCATTTGGATTGTAGGATTTTGCAAGGGTGAATATTGAAAACTATGTATTTGGAAAGATAAAAACCTATTATTTAAAAAAAAAAAGAGCAATTAAGGAGCTTTGGGCAAAAAGAACTCAAGATTGGTACATAAATAAATATATGTTTAAAGTTTCATTTTATGAAAAATGTGCCTTACACCAGTAAAGTTATAGATCTAGATCAAAACAAATTGGATTTTTTGATTGTATAATCTTTCTCTCTGCCTTTTCTCACTTCTTATCTACCTAGCACAGGGCCATACATGTGATTAAGATTCTTAAAATATTTTTTTCCAATCATAATTGGCAGTTTTTATCTGAAAAACATACACATTGTTTATATTAAAATTACTTCAAGGAATGGTTGCTGCACATTAAGTCAGTGATACTTATAAAATTTTGCTTATAAATAATGGAGTCTGCATTTTATCAGTCAAACTCTTTTATTTTTAAATAGTGTCTTTTTGCATTTCTTTCTTTGCATTTACTAGACCCAGTGCTCCTCTAGGGTAGTGGATACTGATTTGTCTATTTGTTGCATTGTCCCATAGCTTAGCTAGTGCAGTGATTGATCTATACTAGGCATTAATAAATATATCAATATTTCTACATCTTAATATTGAATTGTAACATTCAGGCTATTTTGTCCTGAGTCTGTACACAGTACTATATTATGTATTTAGAATACCCCTGGTCCAGACAAAGGAATCTTTGTTTCCCTTAATTCCTTCCATAGCCAACAAAATCTCACACTTTTTTGGAGGCTCCTGAATTGTTAACAAAAAACACAGCTGAAAAAAGCCAAATTTTGATTCAAATTATGGAAAGAAAGGAGTGAGCAATGTGTCTAAAAGGCCAATTTTCTTTCTTTCTTTCTTTCTTTTTTTTTTTTTAAATTTATAATGCTGAGAATGGTAGAAAGCACCAGAAATCAAAAGAGATGGGAAAGTAGAAAATGAAGTAAGTGCCACAGAAATTAGAAATAACCAGGGGTGGGGGTGGCTAACAACATATACTATATAGTAGGAGAGAAAAGAGTTGATAGTGATGAGACAGAAGATAAGAGTTTCTCTGAAAACTAGAGGCAAACTGCTTTCTGTACCTCAGTAGCTAAAACCAGTTTAGTAATTAATTACATACTGTGTATCAAGTACTGTACTCACACTTGGTGGAATGAAATAAATAAAAACAAAACAGATCCAACGCTCAAGAATTTACTATATTTCTGGAAAGAAGGGGCATCCCTCAACAGAAATAACCATGTTAGGAAAAGATAAGTTTTGGTTTAAACAACATTTCCAACAAAGTTTTTTATAGTCAAAGTTGTGGTTTTTCCAGTAGTAATGTTATGACTGTCAGAGTTGGACTTTAAGGAAACTGAGCACCGCAGAATCAATGCTTTTGAATTGTGGTACTGGAGAAGTCTTGAGAGCCTTTGGACAGCAATAAAGTCAAATCGGGCAATACTTAGAGGAATTAATTCATACTCTTCATTGGAAGTACAAATACTGAAGATATACTTTAAATATATTAAGTGCAAAGTAAAAAGACAGGACTCATTGGAAAAGACTGATGTAAGGAAAGATTGAAGGCTAAAGAAGATGGCAGAAGATGAGATGGATAATGTCATGAAAACAACGAACATGAGCTTGGACAGACTTCCAGATATAATGGAGGATTGAAGAGCCTGGTGTCCATGGGTTCATGAAGAGTCAGAGATGACAGAAAAATAGAACAAAAATGGTTTTGAGATGTCTATGAGGAATCCATTTGAACATGTCTAATAGTTGGTGATGTAGTACTGAATATCAAGAATTATACTAAAATCGGATATCTAAATCTGGGCATCATTTGCATAAAGATGATGACTGAATCTATTGGAGCTTGTGAAATCACAAAGAGAATATAAGAGGGAATAGAATAAAACATTTTGAAATCTGTAATTAGGGGTTAAGAAATGGATGATGCTACTGGATAGAAGATTGAGAAAAACTAGTTAGATGTAAAAAGAGCAAAAAGAAGTCAGAAAGTATTTAGGTAGCTAGTTTGTTTAGTAGTATCAGTTGTTTTAATTCTGTTCTGCTAAAGTTATATCAACTATAGAGTAGTTCTGTAGTGTTGAGATGATATTTGAGATCTCAGTCACACTATAGACTTTGTGCAATGATATGGGCATTTCTATATTATGGACAGATGAAGATCCTGGTAACCCCTTTATTAACCCTTAAAATGCTACATATAGGGTCATATCAGTATTAGGATATATATTTTATTGCTAGGTAATTATATCATTCCACAAGTTTGGAGTCCCTTCACCTTGAAGAAGGGGTATTGTTTGGAAGTAGTCATTGTCTTATCCAATGTAATCTTACTGAGTCAGCTTCTATATCTGTATTCCAAACTATAATCAACTATACTATATCACGTAAAAATAAACTTGAGTCATTCACAAAAATGTTATCTTTCCTTCTACATGATTTATTTCAAAAAGCCACAGCAAGGCAGGAGAAAAGGCTGAATCTGTCCAAATATATGTGGAAGGAATAAATGCCATAGGAGACAGAAGTCTAAAATTATGCAGCTTTTATAAGAATCTATTCATAGTTTTTCTGTTATTCCCAATTTAGACTTGTTTGTACATTGTACATGTTTGCATATTGTCTCTCCCATTAGATTGTGAGTTTCCTTGAGAATTGGGGTTATTGCCTTTTTTTTTTTTTTTTTTTTTTTTTGTGGTATCTAGTACTAGCACAGTCAATTTTGCACATAGTAAGTGCTTGATAAATGTTTGTTGAGTTGAGTTGTTTTCAGAATATATCAAAGTGGACAGAGAAAGAAAAGCTGCTGAAGAATCATTGACAAGTACTGACCCACATACTTCATTCTTATCTATAAAAACATTGTGAGGAGAATTTCTATTGAATCCTGGACATTTCACAGCCAACTTTGTGTGGACTACATTTTTATGGTCATCTGCACAGTTAATTATGTAAAAAAATCACTCTTATTTGTTGATTTAAGCAAGTATTTTACTAAGCAAAGTGTAACTTTAAGAGCTCTCCTTATACAAGTTGCTTCTCTTATAAACATTAGAATTATGCAAAATTCTGTTACAACCTTAGAGAAAATTCAAGTGCTCTGGGGAATTTTGTTATTATCCATAATATCAGATAGTGAAACATGTTGGTGTTTTTTTATTTTTTTCTCCAAAGACAATGTCCACTGTTGTGGAATATGTGATACGTGAGGTCCAAATAAAAGATTGCTTACTCAGTACCAGATACTGGGCTAGATGCTGAGGATAGTATTACAAAGAACCAGCAATCCCAATTTACCACAACAAACAACAATCCCAACTCCCATTCAAATGGGAGAGGAGAATACATATAAAAACATTTATATAATAAAAACAAATTTTTACAAGATAATTTATTATTATAAACTATTTACTCTAGGATCAGATATAAAATTGTCTGTTTGACTTTTAAAGCTTTTAGTAACTAGCATCTTCTACCTTTCTAGTCTTCATACCCTTTATTATTTCCCATATATTTTGTGGTCCAGTGATATAGCTTCCTTGCTAACTCTTGAACACAATATTCTTATCACCTTACTTGATGCACGTTAATTGGCCTTTCTCTGTACCTGAAATTCTTTCCATCTAATATATCTTCTTTCTTCCTTCATATAAAAATTCCATTTTTTCCCCCTCAGAGGCAATTGGGGTTAAGTGACTTGCCTAGGGTCACACAGCTAGGAAATGTTAAGTGTCTGAGAACAGATTTGAACTCAGGTCCTCCTGACTTCAGGGCTGGTGCTATCCGCTGCACCACCCAAAAATTCCCTTTTTTTTTTTTTTTTTTTTTTTTAAACAAAGCTTTCCTGACTCACCTTAATATAAATGCATTCCCTCCATCATTATGTTTGATTCAAACTGTATATCTATCTTGTTTGTACATAGTTGTTTGCATGTGGTCTCCTCCAATAATTTATGAGTTCCTTGAGAGCAAGGTCTAGTTTTGTTATTGACCTTTTTTGTTTTACTTTTTTTGTATTTTAAGAGCTTAGTACAGTACAGGGCACACATAGAGTACTTAGTATATGCTTACTGACTTGACTACAAAGTAGTTGAGTAGCAAGGGTCCTAATATTTGGAGGGATCAGGAAAGACTTCATGCAGAAAATGGTATCTGAGCTATATTTTTACAGACTTTAGTTCTGAACTGAAGATAAAATCCAAAGTATTGTAAAATAGTTTGTTTTTATAGAGTTAGTGAGAACAAAGTGGATTAAAAAAAAAGTAGTTTTTTATATTAACCCTAATTTCAACACTCAATTAGCCATATGACCATGAACAATTCATTGAGGAGCATATTTTTTCACCTGTAAAATAAAAATAAAACTTGTGTTATGTACTTTGCAAAGCTTTTGTGAAAGTAGTGCTGTGTAAACCTGAAAGTGCTCTGTTCACTTGAATTTATATCCTTGGGCTTATTTTGGACAAATGTTACAAAGAATCATTGAGCTTAGCCTAGAATTAGGGGAAAAAATAAAGATTAACCTGCATCTTTAGTTGAAAAATTATGCTGTTTTTTAGTAATTGCAAACTTTTTGCTGTTGTAAATATTTGCCTAGACCATCATCAGTATTCTTTCGGTGACACTAAGTGATTGCCAGTTCTAGAATATTTTAATTTTAGAAAAATTATGCTCATAAATAATGATGGAACGATGCACATTGAGTATGAACAGATCATTGTTATATACCCATTGTCCCGTGTACCTTCCTCTCAAGATTGTTAGGATTAAATGAGATAATATTTATAAAATATTTAGAATAGAATTTGGCATGTAGTTGATTTTAATAATTTGTTCTCTCCCTTTTCTTGTCTACTAGGAATTGGGAAGAAAAGGTAGAATTGGTAGGCAGTAAGGAATCTCTAATATGAGTAGGGAAATACAGTTTCATTTTTATGTTGCTCCTTTTTTGTGTCTCAGTAACAGTGTTGAGGTTATTTCACATTAGGATAAGTACTTGTGAATGTCCATATTAACATTGTTGGGACATAAGAAAAAAAATCCCGAATCCTCAACATTGTATATTTAATTATGCCTTTTCCCCAGAGATTTGCCTGGTTGTCCATCTCTCTATACTGTTCTTGTTCCCTTTCTACTCATTACCATATATAGGTAAATTTTATTACATATAATAGCTCCATTTTCTTTGAATGATTCCTAAGCACGTTAATTAATTTAAGCTCAGGTTAGTAATGTTGATTTAATCCCCAAGATGCTTTCATTTTTGAATATCTATGACCTGATTTTACTCTCTCTCTTCTGAAAAGGAAAGAGAAAAAAATTCTGAAATAGATGTGTCTACTTTCTCTCCTTTAGCTTATTTTTCAACCCTTCAAGATCTGGCTTCCAAATTCATCACTCAACAAAAATTGCTCTTTTAACTTTGGAGTGCTTTTAGAATTGACAGATCTGATAGTTTCTTCTCAATCTTCATCCTCCTTGATTCCTTTATCTAGCATTTGCTGTTGTTGATCTTCCTCTCATTGGAAACATTTTTCTGGGGTTTTGTGACATGGTTCTTTTTTTGTTGAGCTATTTGTGATCATGCCTTAATTTTCTTTGGTGGTTTATCATCCAAATGATGTTTTCATATTGGAGGTGTTTCCTAATTCTGCCCTGGATATTCTCCATTTTTTTTCATTTGGTGAATAGGTTTAGTTTGATTATTGTCTCTACTGTAGCCTATCGGTCTATATTTCCTAGTCTCTCCTCGAGCTCCATTTTCATGTGACCAAGTACTTGTTGGACGTTTATTTATTTATTTTTTAATATGTTATTTGTTTTAATCAACCAAGATCTCCTTCCCAAATCTCAATTTAGAAAAGAGAAAAAACAAAACCAATTGCGAAAATGTGAAGTGTTAATCAAAACAATTTTCTATCCAAATTTTTTTTTTTTTTTGGACTCATTCTGTATTCTGAGTCCTTTATCAGAAGAAGAGGAGCTTATTTCTTCATTAGTACCCTGGAATCCAGGGTGATCATTATGATGATAATACTCTATCATATTTATATATCACAATCTTTTCCACCTGTTCCCTGTCTTATCTTCTTGAATTCCCATTCTCTATCACCTCAAAAAGAGATGTAAATATTTTTGTGTATTATTAAACTTTGTTTTGTTTAGAACTAATATTTCCCTTAACCTACCCTTCCACTAATTCCTTTACCTCTTGAATTAAATGTATTTCTGTAAGTTTATGTGTGTGTATATTTTTCTTTGATCATTTCAGGTGAGAAAGAAGTTCAAGTGTGAACTTGAACTCTCTCTACCTCCTTTTCCATGTGTATAATGATTACGTGATATCATTTTAACTCTCTTTACTTCCTCCCCAAACACACAGTATATTTCTCTTCCCCTCTTTTTCCATTCTTTTCTTTAAGCTCATCAAACCATAACAGAAACACTTCTAGGCCTGGTTTAATTGGGCTACCTCTTTGAATTGAGATGATGATAATGGGGGTTCAGAGGAGACATCTTCATATATTTGAGTATAAAGCAGTTTTTCCTTGTTTTGTCATGATTCGTTCATGTGTGATCCTGACTGGCTCCTTGGTACTTTCCTTTTTTCTGGCTGCTTGAAGTATTTTTTCTTTGACTGGGAGGTGAAGTGCTGGTTTGGAGGTATGGTGTTCTTGGGAGTTTTCATTTGGGGTGGTCAGTGTATTCTTTCTATTTCTACTTTGCCTTCTGCTTCTAAGGGATTGGGGAATTTTTTTTTTTTTTAAAGAGTTCTTAAACTATGCTGTTCAGGTTCTTTTTTTGGTTGTGATGTTCAGATAGTCTATGATTTTTAAATTATTTTCCTTGAACTGTTTATCAAATGAGTTGTTTTCACTATGAGAGATACTTTAGATATTCTTCTATTTTTTTTTCTAGCCTTTTGATTTTGTTTTAATATTTCTTGTTGCCTTATGAAATTACTGTTTTCTGCTTGGTTATTTTGAATTTTCAGGAGTTTGTTGCTTAGGTAATATTTTATACCTCTTGTGTCAGTTCTCTCTAATTCTTCCATGTTTCTTATTTCTTTTATAATTCTTTTTTGGCAAGTGCTCTCATTCTATTTATAAAAAACATTTTAAACTTCTTTTTTCACTCAGTATGATGGAATTTTTTTTGTTCCAGCTTACTTCCTAGTTTTGGACTTGATGTTTGGAGATAATTTTGATGGAGATAACCCATACTTGAGTTGGTCCTTTTTCTACTACTTTTTTTTGGGAATAGAATACTGTGCTATTTGTGGATCTCAGGGTAAAACTGGGGATCTGCAAGATTTCAGTGCTCCCCAAAGTGGTCTGATTCAAAGTAAAATCTGATAGCTGATCCTGGCCCCCTGTTTCCAAACTTCCCCCAACTCTCTTGAAGGAGTAAAGTGCTGCTGAACTCCACCTCTTATCAATTAACAGGAAATCTTTTTGTGTTCATAGCAGAATTATAGATTCTCTTTTGGTCTGGGATTACTGCCTTGGTTATTTGTTAAAGTGATTTACCTTAAACACAATTCTGATCATGCTACTTCCTGATTCAATAACCTCCAGTGTCTCCCTATTGCTAATAATGTCCTGAGTTTTAAAGCTCTTCGTACTCTGGACCCCTCCTTCCATTTCATCTTCTTCATGATTCACCTTCCACCATTCTGTGATCCAATTAGCCTGGAATTCTTACTGTTCTTAATCTTGCCATCTTTTTTCCATCCCTTTCCACTTAATTTACCTTTAATGTGTGCAATGTGCTTCTCCCTCACCTTGTAAAATCTTTTACTTTCTTTAAGACTCAGTGGAAGCTTGACCTTATATTTTCCTAATCCCCTACTTCCTATAATTACTAGTACCTCCCTTAACTACCTTGCATTTATTTATTTTTAAAATTCTAGATATACTTATTGTATATTTTTATTTTGTCTCCTCTGAAAGAATGTACTTTTTTATGACAAGAATTATTTCACTTTTTTCTTGGGTGCCCTGTGCCTGTCATAGTTCTTGGCTCATTGTAGCATTTATAAATTACCTGTTCATTGATTGGGCCTTTGAGCTTTGCTGCCTTTTTCTCTGACATCTGCAGCTTGCTAGCAATGACAGTTTACATGCTAGAAAGTGAAAATTTTTGAATCTTAGTGAAGATTTTTATGTCTACTAAAGGAGATGGAGCTAGTTTTGTGACCAGTGTGAGATCCAGAAATGGTACATTGATATCTTGAGATTTTCAGACTTAGAGAGCAAGTTTTTATACACTGGATATACGGGAGAGACTTAGAGAGAAATGGAGCCAATTGTACAAAAGTGTAGAGGATATCATGTGGGAACAGATGCAGAATCATTTCCATTTTTAAAAAAGTTTAATTTTTAGCATGTAAAGGATTAGCTCTCAGCTTTTTAGAACACCTAGTTAGAGGTTTTTTTGGATAGCAGAGGTTTTATTCATAATCACTTTCTTGAATTCTAATAATTTGTGATAAAAACAAGTTTTGTTATTTTCCCTTTAAAATTGTAATGGATCTGTTAGAACGGAATGCAGCTATTGTGGTGGGGGAGGAGGGAGGAAGGTAGGTTGGCACAAAAAGAAAGAAAGTCATTGTGTTGAGAGGACCTAAATACAGTAGATTAGGTGAGCCACAGGATGATAAAGTGGAAATAATATTGAATTTGGAGACTCAGTACTTGGAATTTGATTCTGGTTTTTACCTTATTTTTTCTTTATTCATTGGTCTGCTCTGTTCTTTATTGAACCCTTATGGGTTATATGGATCTATATATCTATGATGATTTTCCTTAAATTTCAGAATTCTTGTTGAGACAACTTGTCTCCTCCTATTCACTTTACCTTTATAGTCTTTTAAAATTACCTTATCTATATCTACTATACTACAGCTAAGTTGGTATAGTGATTTTTCACATAAATAACTCATACTTTCCTTTTCCTTTCAGGAATGTTTAGTATCCCATCCTCATCCCAAATTCCTACCCTATAAAGCCTAGCTCCTTAATGAAACCTCCTCTCATTACTCTATCCCCCCACCTCCACCAATAATGATTTTATTTCTACTTCAAATTGACATTTTGTTTGTGGCTCTTCTTGCATTTAGATGGTCAACTTTATTTTATTTTATTTTTAACCACTGTGATTGAAAGTAGGATGTTTAGATCTTACCTAATACTTAGCATATTGTTTTGTACAACAAAATTTTTGCTCTTGTTTTTGTTTTTGCTGAGGCAATTGGATTTAAGTGACTTGCCCAGGGTCACACAGCTAGGAAGTGTTAGGTGTCTGAGACCAGATGGTGATCCACACTCAGTTCCCACAGTCCTCTTTCTGGGTGCAGATGGCTCTCTTCATTACACCCTACACAATAAGCAAAAAAACTTTAAGCAAAAGTTAGATGACCACATGGGCATGTTGCAGAGAGGATTCTTAGTGTTCCAGATGACCTCTGAGGTTCTTTTTAGTTGAGATTTCTGATTTTATGAATTGACCTTTTGGATTCTTAGTCTAAATCTAAGCAATGTTGATGAATTTGTGTGTCATTTTATTTCCTGATATCTTTATAATTTTTTTTCACTTCCTTTGTTCTCTTTCTGCAACTAGATCTCATGTTCCTTAAAGACAGTATTTTCTTTACTGATACTTAATCCAGTTCCTCAGATAAAGTGTTGTTATTAAGTAGTTTTTAGTCAGGTCCTACTTCATGATCCATTGAGGTTTTTTGGCAAGGATACTAGTGGTTGGTTAGCCATTTCCTTTTCCAACTCATTTTCCAGATAAAGGAATTAAGATAAACAGACTTAAGTGACTTGTCCAGGATCATACAGTTAAGCAAGTTTTTCTAGTCAGGTTTGAGTCAGGAAGGTGAGTTTTCCTGACTCCAGGTTTGGGTGCTTTGTCTACTATGCCACCTACCTTTACTTCTCAGATAGAGTAAGCATATGTTAAAAGGGTATTTAGTTAGGTAAAAGAGAAAAGAAAAAGATATTCCAGGTTAATCTATTGACATTAAAATTCAAAGTTCTGCATATTACTTTCTTGTGAGAAATGACCCTCCTGCCCTCTCCTCCTTTTCTCACTCTTCTGCCACTCCCATTCTCTTAAATTTTTTCTGGCTGCAAATCTTATTTTAAAAGGAGGGAACCTTTTTGAGTCAGATTCTCAAAGACTGGCTTAAGTAGTCTAGTAGCTCTTTTAAGTTTGAACTATGGAATCTTTTTGATAAGTAAGAAGTATAATGTGCTGGATTCCCTAAGTAATTTATGTGGGGAGGTCATTTACTTAAAATTTAATTTTTTTCCTCTAATATCTTTAATCATTGTATTTTTCAGATTTATTTTTTCTTGATTTTCTGGTTTCCCCAAATAATACTACTACTTTCTGGGTGAAATTTAGACTAGAACTTGTTTGCAAAATTTCTTGTGTTACTGGATTTTGCTTTGTTTTCATAAAAAAGATTTAACAAATGTTAGCTCAATTTATATATCAATTTATATTAGTCTATTTTTAAATGGAGTAAAATATAGGATACTTTCTAATCAGTAGACTTCCATATAAAAATCATTTCTATTGTAATTTGGTTTCCTTTTTCCTCTCTGATTTAAGATTCTTTTGGGTTTTTTTAGCTTTACTTATTTGAAAAAAATAGACATGAAATGACTCATCTCTGGGGAAAAAAAAGTATTTGACTAGTGAAATCTAAATTTCTTTATATTTTAAAATAGTGGTAGGCTTTTAAAAAAAATACAGGGATATGTGTGTGGGGGGGAGATAGGGAGCTCAAAAATTTGGATTAAGCCTCAACTTTTTACCTGTTTAGTAAATTGTATTATTCAGATAGCTACCATTGTTAACCGAAACAAATTCTCAATGAAAGGTGTTTTTCTTCTTTTAGTGCCGTTGTTACCAGTACCCAGCCAGCCCAGACCTGCTGTAGGACCCCAGAGATTCCCAGTGAGTAGCAGCTGGTACTACTGCTGTGATATGGATAAGCATACATTTGCAAAGAAATATTAATATAGCAAATAAAAGTGGCTTCAGCTAAATATAATTTTAAGGATTTGTAAATATTGACAATAATCTGTGCAGTTGAAAATGTTTGTTAAAAGCTTAAGGTCAATGGATTTTTGAGAGCAGAATTAATTTTGTTTAACTGTAAAATTGTTGGATCAGAGTCACCAGTGAGAAGTTCAAACGCATTTTAGTTTAAAGAATATAGATTTTTATTTTATTATTGCCTCCTTGTATTAAGTGCAAAGATCCTTCCATTATTAAAGGTTGTCGTGTATGTGGAACTTAACAAATTGTTTTTCTGGAACAACAACAAAATAAGATTCCCAGTCACTTGATTTGATGACATTAAAAAAAATAATTTTAAAAATACATTTCAGAACTATTCCATAGTTTCTTTCACTTTATTGACATAAATGGTTTTTTGGAAAAAAATATTTCCTTGAGTTTGCTGTAGAGGGTTTTATAAAGCTTTTATTATAATTGTAATTATGAGTTTATAACAAGTAAAAATATATAGATATGTGATTATGTTGACCAGAAAAAAATCCTAAAATATAAATATTGATCTTTTAAATACATACTAAATTATAAATGTACACAGAAAAAGGAAATAACTTTACTACTGTTTGTAAGTATAACATATCAAAAAAGAATGCAATTATCTAGTAGTTTTTAAACTAAAAAGTGCTGTGTAAATATGAGCTATTATTTCAGAATAATTGTGATTGTTTTATTATTTATTCTTTTCATTTACTATTAATATTACTCAAATAATCACTCTTGGTAATTTAGAGAATTTTTTACTATAATAATATTTGTGAAATACTGACAATTCTTAAAACTGATCAACCAAACAGTAAAAAAATTTGATGCTTCAAGTAATGAAAAGAAGCAAAGAAAAAAGTATTTGTCCTTCAAATAATTTATTAACTTTTTTTAAAAAATAAATCAGGGGGCTATATGACTGGAGTAAATATTTCTGTGATTTAAATTGTAGGTTATATTTCTTCTGAAGAATGGGTTTGAAAGTTAGCTTATTGAAAAGCAGAAATATTTTGAGCATTTCTAAGTACTTTACTAGTATTTCTGTATGAAAAAGCTTATGATTTGTATCAAAACTTATTGAACTAGCTTTCATGTTTATTTCATTCTCATTACAGCAATAACATGATATAAGCTGAAATTAAAAATGAACAAGAAATTCTAAATGGAATAAACATGTCAGTTTTGTAATTGATATCCTTGTAAAAATGTGTTTTTAGCAACTATAAAATTAGGATAGTCACTTTCAGTTTTGAAAATTTGTAGTTTTTCCAACTGTACTTGAATAAATTTACATGATAAATTGGAGGGAAAAATTCAGATACAGTTAATAGTCTACATTTTGTGAGACATTTGGCTTTTTTATTTTATTTTATTTTTTTGATTTATTGTATTCTGAATATGCAAATTGTTTTCTTCTTAAAAAGCACTCTCAAATGATTTTTAATTTTTTCTCGATTAGGATGTGCTTCCCTAGTGATTTAGAAAATTGAGTGATAATACATTATAGCTTTTATTGGAGATATTTAGTAATATTTAGGAGGTATTGCCTATCCTAACTTTGATCTCTTAAGCAGGGAAAACGGTCTTCAGGTTAAGTCAGGTTCTCCTTACCTCAGTTGCTCATTTTTTTAAACAAAAGTAATTATATCTGATACCTGTTTCATTATATTGAAGATGAAATATTTTCAAAATGACATTCAGAATATTGTATGGAAAGGAAAAATACTTTTATTATGGTTATGAATTTCCCCTTTTTCCTAATGGACTTTTTTTTGGGGGGGGGTTATATTCATTTTCTTTCCACTATTACTAAACTTGATTTGATTGATGTTATGAATCCTAGTTCACAACATTTTAAAGATATTTTTAAATCAAAGTGTAGCTTCAAATAAAGTGAAATTAGTTACATACAATTAACTCTCGCTTGGAATGAAATTATAGAGAATTGATATTGCACAGTTGTTAGTATTGGGTATGTTTCACTTCACAAAAGTTCTTTTTATGCAAAGATAAAAATTAGATACACTGAGAAATCAGAGGATAGTTCTTTTGTATTGTTAGATGGTTAGCCTAAGTTTAGTCTTTATGATCAATTAAAACTAGTTTGCATTATAAAAACATGATTTTGGAGTTACTTTTAACTTAGCTATTGTTCAAAGCATAACACTTATATGCAAAAGCTGTTATCTTTTGTTGCCTATAGGTAACAAGTAGTAAACAGATTGAATTGAGAGGAAACATTTTGTTTTTATTGTTATCCTTTAAGTGTTCAAATATATGTTTATTATTTTAAGGACCAGCAAATAAATGTAAAATTAACATACAATATATTTTAAACATAGGTATATGTTTAACATTTGTTCTTTTAATAACAGTTATTTTAAAATAAGTGAATGCCACAAAATAACATTGATGTAATTATAGTAACTTTCTTTTTTAAAAAGTATATATCCTAAGATTATAATGTGGAATATTAGTTTGATAATTATTGTAAAATTATCAGTGCACATCATGAGTAGTAACTTCTAGTAATAAGAATGAGTTATATTCATTTGAAGGAGTAAAGGAATTGAGATTGAGGAGTCATTGTGACGTAATATATGTACTTCTGGTCTTGGCAGGCAGGATACTTGGATTCAAAGAATGTCTGAGACAAATTTGCTTGTTGTGAGATCATGAGTAAATCACTTAACTTTTTTAAATCTATAAATGAAGATAATAATATTTTTACAATTTTTCACTGGGGTGGTTGAAAAGGAAAATACTTTATAAGCCTTTCTTAGCCTTTTTTTGTCTCATGGAACTATTTGATAGTCTCATGAAGCTTCTACATTTCTCAGAATAATGCTCTTGAATGTATATATAAAATAAAATACATTGGATTGTATGGGGAACTAATTGTGTTTAAGTAAATTATCAAAATACAAAGAAAAAAAGTTCACTAAATCATCAGTATTATCATTTATGCTTGTATTTATGCTGTTTACTTAGGAATAGCTACCATTGAAGTTAAAATTGCAAGTTTATTTAAAATACTTTGAAATATTAAAACCAGATTCTGTTTTAGTTCTGTTGACCATAAAACTAAATTGTATGAAAATTTAAAATAGAAATTTAGGAGTTTGAATAAATATGCAAGTGGTCTGAAAGAACAAAATTATATTTGAGAAATGAATGCCTAGAGATCATGGGAGTTTTCTTTACCAGATCTTTGTCCTTCTGCTGGAATTTTATTATGACTTCCCCGTATTCTGTTCTGGGACTGTAACATTTAAAGGACTCAGAGACTCAAGTATTTTCTTATTTATACACATACTTTTATTCTGAGTAGATGCATATTTAAATAACCATGACCAGAAGGACCTAGGACAACCTAACATTTTGCCACAAAATAAATGGACTAAGAGAATAGATGCATCACCCTTGTGCTCTTATCTTTTTGTCCATCATTTAATGTTTTCAGACATACTATCAGGGACTTGAATCTTTTTGGGATAGCATAGATGTACTTCAGTTATTTAAATAACAGATTCTTAACATGGCTGATTGGCTTAGGCAGCTAGCATATTCCCCTGAGGGTTAAAATGTGCTATATCAGACACTTAAGCTTTGAAATCTCATTTCCCAGACCCGTTTTATATTTTGCTAATTATTTTGAATTGCCTTAACATTAGTAAACATCTATTTTCATTTCTATGTGAGTTTTGTTTTCATTTCCAAGGAGTGTTCTTTGTTTAAACAAAACAATAAATTTATAAATTCAGGTTTTTCCATCTATTTCATTAACTTATCATTTTTTAATTAAAACTTAGGTCCCCTCTTTCCTGTTATTGTTACATCTTTGACCAAAGGTTATATTAAAACTTGCTACTTGAAACTATCATAGAAGGCTTACAAAGTAACATTTTAAGTTTTGAGTTCGTAGATTAATTCTTGTTCCCTTTATATTGCGTACAAATAGTAAAATCTCATGATTTTAAGTGATGATGTTTTCAAGCAAATTGGCTGTCATCTTTTAACATCTCTTCAAATCATTGATTATCCTTTGAAAAAGAGTGGTCCAGTTGAAAATAAAAAAAATTGGCCAGTGGCTCACTTAAAGATAAAAAAATTTGGCCTCTGAAAAGTGTCAGAATGGTGTGTTTGTTTAAAACACTGAAATACTAGATATAGGAATGATGCTATCGTGCACTTGATTTTTAAGTTACTCTGTTTGGCTTTGGCCTTACTATTTGTAATAGTACCATTAAATGAAATTTTCTATTTACTGTGTAGCAGTAGCAAATCACAGGTAGTTTTTAATGTATTTTGTTTTCATTTAGCAGGGTACATGGTATCAGGTGGTGTTGATTGACATTCTTTGGATTGTGCTTTATAAGGCATTTCATGCAAATCATGTTTGAATGAGACTGCTGCATCAAATTACCTTTCTTTCAGATTATGGTCTTTGCAGATGTGAATTGAGGATGTATTATAGTGAGAAAAAAATGCTTTCTTTTGGAACACTTGGTGTTTTCACTATTTGTCTACAAAGCCCAATAATTATAGTATTAAAGACAGCAAAGGAATGATGGGCATTTTTTTCCTATGTGAAGTATAAGTAGTAGTAAGCAGATGTAGTATGATATCCCTCCAGCTGTCAGATATTGTCAGGCTGGCATGGAAGGAATGCAGTTTAAAATGCAGGTGACATAATGCCCAACATCCTCCATTTGCTAGTGGGTTTCTGATTAATCACGATTACCATATATTATCATACCATCAAATTTAATCATATCAATGAATTCCCATCTGCAGCAGGAACAGCAGCAGCTAAACACTATGGTAACAGCTATTAAATAAGATGGTTTCTAAAATTCACTAACCCTTTAACTTTACTTGCTGTTTTACCAGAATACCTTGCCCCATGATTCATAGCATCAAGGAAAAAAAAAAAAAAACAACTCATTTCCTTAGTAACCCAAATAAATAAATATGTTTTTATAGTGTGTTAGCCCAGTTGCTTGTAAAATAATATTAGAACTCTTAAATTCTGATTTTAAAATTATATTCTTAGACTAAGGTTTTGTATTATAGCTTTAATCTTTAGCTTAAAACTACATAATTGCAAAATTTGAAATTGGAAGATTGAGTGTCAGTTTACTTCAATTCATACACAAAAAGAATTCTCTCTATAACATGCCCCACAAGTAGTAGCAATGCTATGTTTAAATAAACATTTATAATAACCTGTGAAAATATTTAAGGTTTATATAAAACAAGTAATAAATTGCAAATACTCTCTCCCCAAAGTACCTGAAGTATTATCTAAGTATCATCAAATTATACATATTGATTATGTATAAATATGGGTATTGATCAGAAATCTCATAGATTTTTAAAGCAAGTTTCTGGCAGCACTGTACAAAGAAAATTACATAACATGTTTTTAACCCAGATAATTATTGTTATTAAATACACAACTTATATCAATCATGTTACCGATTTATAATTATTTAAAAGATAGAGAAATACAACTGCTTAAATATGGTCAAGGCTTTTCATTTTATATAAACAGTAGCAACTTTTTTTCCTTTTCCACCTAATGGGCAATATTTTGAATATCTTAAATGCCTCCATTATATGACAATTTATTAATTTTAGCCTAAATGTGACTTCTTTCCTTACCATATCTTTTATAAAGAAAAAAGTTTAAAAAAATTCATCTAAACATAGTTTGGAGGTTTTCAAACATTTTGTAATCCTGAAATGGACTATCTTTATTGAATACCTTTTAGTTGTGTTTTTTGTCTTCGTGTCACAGTTATCTTCCCTTCCTACTTCCCAGATTGAACTGTTTCTGGAAACAAAGAAAAACAATTAAGCAAGCCCCTTCAATTTATCATATATGTGTGTGTATGTGTGTATACACACCCACACACCCACCCACACACACACACACACACACACACACACACACACACACTATTCTCTCCTTTTTCTGTTGTGAGAAGGAATGTACATTTCACTATATGTTTTCTGACACCTCCAGTGGTTTTTCTACTATTGGGGATTTTCCTTCTAACTGGCATCTTTTAATTTGCGTTATTGTCATGCTATTTATTTTCTTAATTCTCCTGAAGCTGGGTAATGGATGGAGATCTGACCTTAGAAGGCCCTGAGTTTAAGTTCAATCTCTGACACTTGCTGGCCATGTCAACTTGGGTACATCATTATCCTATTCATTATCCTATCAGTAACATCTTCATCAATAAAGCTTGTTTCCTGGTCTAAAAATTCTATATAACAGTTGTACCTGAAGTCCAGGCAGTACCCATCTCCCTCTCTTGTTTCTGCTTGTTTCTCTGTACATCAGTTTATATAGTTTTTCTATGTTTTTCTGAAATCTTGTCTTATTACTCAATACTAATATTAATATATAGTAATCTTTTCAGCCATTCCTCAGATGATGGGCATCAACTTTATTTCAGTTGCTTAATATATCAAAGAATTCTGCTTTTTAATAATATTTTACATATTAGAACTTTATTTTTCTTTTGATTTTTTGGGGGGTATTGTCCCTGTAATGGGAATGCTGAATAAAATGTACACGAATAGTTTGTCACTCTTTTGGCATAATTCAAAATTGATATCCATAACAGACAAATTCATAGTAACTAATAATGTAATAGTGTTTTTTATCTTTTCTCAGTCCTGCTGCATTGAGTGTCTTTGGTTGCTTTGTTTGGTTTTTGAGGTAATTGTTGTTGGATATTATTTTGGGGTGAGTTTTTTTGGTTCCTGATCATCTTTGAAAAATTCTGGCCTAGAAACTCATGCTTTCTTTAATGGTAACCTGACTTTATTTACTTTAAATATTGGTTTAGTTATTTAGTTAGTTTAGTTACTAATTCATTTAATTAGTAGATTAAATATTTTTAGTCATCAATAACTTCCATTTTCTTGCCTTGTTGTCCAGTTGGCTTACCTGCCATAACAGTTGCATATATACTTCCAAACACATTGAAATTGTTGGTGCTAATTTGCAGATTATCACAAAAATATACATACATATATAACACTAAAGCAAAAACTACACAAACTAAATAAGCAAGAATTCTGATGATAAATATGGTTTCTTGTTTTTTAACCATAAATAATCATATTGTATCTTTCTCTCCAGATGATAATTTGGTGATTCATGTTAGAAATATTACCAATATTTTATTCAAGGTTATATAGGGAAGGATTAGTGGAATTAGTAAGGAAGGAGCATGCATGGGAGTTCATTTTTGATACACTTTCTGGATTGGATTTAGAACTTTTTTTTGGATATGTATATACATATTTTGTATATTATATGTAAAGATATGTATCTTTCTCCAATCTATGTGCATAATACCTTTATTGTAGAGCTATTTATGTGAGCTGATGTTTAATTTTGTATTATGGAAGGAAGTAATAAATTTAAATTCAAATTGGTGAAGCACCAAAATATGTAATTATTTTGCATTTTTTTTTAGGGGAAGATGTTGATGAAAATTGAATTTTAATATCTATGTGTAGTGTGGAAATGGCCTAGAATTCTCAAAAGCAGCACTGAGTTCTGCAGGTCAGAGCAAGCTTGAATATATCTGTAGATTTATGTATTTGTATCTTTCCTGAGAATTAGCCCAGTGAAGTTGGGAGAGGTTCATCGCCAGATTACTGGATGTCACGTCGTAGGTTTTGGGTTACTCAATAACTAATGGTACTATGCCTCAGCACTGTGTGAAAGGCTTAAGGATACAGAGAAAGGCAGGTGACACTGCCTGCTGTCAAGTAACAATATACTAACAACTATGTACCAAAAAAATTATATTCAAGATAAATTGGAAATAATTAATAGAAGGGAGGAACTAGAATTTAAAAGATTGGTAAAGGCATCCTGTAGAAGAGCAGATTTTAGCTGAGACTTGAAGGAAGCCAATGAAGCCAGAAGGCAGAGATGAAGAGGGGTGGCATAATTAAAACTTCATTTTTAAGAACATTGTTTTGGTAGCTCAAGATGAATTAGAGTGAGAAGAGACTTGAGGCTGGCTGACTCACCAGCCAGACTACTGCAGTAGTCCAGGGATGATATGATGAGGCCTGTACCAAGATAGTGGCAGTGTCGAGGAATGGTAGTAAGTTGTGATTTTTTTATCAGTGGCTACACAAATAAAATCACTGATCTTTTCTTCTTTATAGAAGATTTAAAGACAACCTTGTGGTCTTTTCTGACTACAACCTACTACTTTGCTGGCTACCTCTGCTTTTTTTTCCCCCTCTTCTAGTAAAAATGCTTTTCATTTAGGCTATAACTTAGAATTGAAGTTAATTTTGAACTTAACATTACCTCCTATGTCAAATCAAATTCTCTTTGAAATAGCCAGTAATGTCATAAATTCTTTACAAGCAGTTTCCTGAAAACCTTTAGTTTCTATAATCCTGAAAATAAATAGAATTTTCTAAAACCTCAAATAGTTTTTATATTTCTATTTATTGTAGTGAGCGTTATGACAATGTGTATTTCTAATGAAGACTATCTGAAGACTGGATTAATTATAAACTACTTTAGTGAAATGGCTAGAAGTAAGATTAGATCTGATACTATGAATCTTAATTGTACGAGAAATTTGTGACTAGAATAAAATTGCTTAAGCATTGAATATCAGTTTTAGCATGTATGAAGTAAGCTGTCATTGATAAGCATATATATGTAACACTTAATGAAAACAAAGATGACTTTGTGTATTTGCTAGCCAGCATTTTTCTATTATCAAATTACATTTCAGTCCTTAGTGGAGCCCTTATAAGAGTTGTATAAGTAGTATAAGAATCTTATAAGAGCCCTTATAAGATAGCCTGTGGTATCAGTATTGTGCTCATTTATGAACTGTCAATCCATTTAACAATTTTAGTTATAGTATGAAGACTAAAATTGGCTGGTACCTATCTATTTTTAAGTTTCTAGAACTATCCCATGTACAGCTATCCTTCTTGCCTTATGAGTTGTAAATATCTTCCAAAATAGGTTTTTAGAGAAAGATTTTTAAAAAAGCAAAACTGTGGTCATTGTTGAAATAAGAGGATTAACATCTCTTGAAAGATTGTGATAGTTTTAATTGTGTCATTGGTTACAGGGATCATTATTCTTTGCATTTAAACCATATAATCAGCATTAACTGAGTGGCCCTACTTAACTGTGGAGAGGTTTCTTATATAGCACTTTGCATTTTAAGTTAGATTAATAAATGAAAACATGTTGTAGAGGAAGGCTGTAATTTATTGAAAGATTCATGAAGTTTCAATGACATTGTTAAGGTATTTAATTAGTCTTATGGAAGTGTACAGAGTGACCCTTTCAGGAAAGCTGATAAGTCATATAATAGCCTTTAGATCCTCTTTATGCCTTGTATTATAAGATTAACTTTGTGCTAAGCAATTTATGCAGAGTTTTCCTCTTTTTTTGGTGGGGGTGGGGGTTGGCAACCAAAGTTATCAGCACCTTATGAATAGATTATTATAGATAAAATCATGTAATTAACAAGAGATGTAGAAAAGTAAAAGTACAATTTGTATAAGAATTATATGAGAGAATGTTAATTTCTTAACTAGGAAGGATATTTAAAGGGATAAAAAGAAAATGCAAAATAATACAATTTTTTGAAAGGATTAAAGGAGCCATCTCTTAAGTTCTATTAGGAGGCAGGATTGCTTAAGTGTATAAAAGTCATATTGAAGGAAGTATTTGTGACTATGTGATGAACTGTAAAAAATAATTGCATTATAGTTTTCATAGAAATAATTATCAAATAATAAATATCAAATTCTATGTAGTTATGCCTCGCACGTATTAAATAAGAAAAGTTTATGATGGTTGCATTTTGACTAGTATTTAGATTGCTAATCTCACACTTTTTAACATAAAGATAAGTTTGCCATAGGAAACTTGTAAATATGTTAGGACAAAAAGCTTTGAACAGTTCAGAGTCGGAAAAAAAATGGTTCCTAATCCTGTATCTGCCACTTACTAGCTGTATAACTGGGACATTCTTCACTCTCCTTAAGGCCTTTCTTGAAGATTTTATCAGCTTCCAAGAGTTCAGTTATCATAGATTTTATAGATGCATATCTGATATTCCTGAATTTTAATTTCAACATTGGAAATCTTAACTGGGATTTCTATTGGATTTCTCAAACATAGTATCCCTAAAAAGGAACTTTATATTGCCTCCTCAATCCATGCCTCTTAAAAACTTCTCTGATTTTGTTGAAAATGCCTCTACTCTTCCAGGCAACTAGTCTTGGAACCATCTTTGGCTCTTTATTTTTCCTCCCCTGCACTCTCCTACATCTTTTACTACATCTTGTTAATTCTTCCTCCACAAGATCTCTACAATTCAGTTCTTTTTCTCTGTTCATGCGACTACTACCCTAATTCAGGCCCTCCTCACCTCTTTTCACCTAATCAGTCCCTAATTGTTTCTTTACATATAGTCCCCTTCCTAATCTGTCTTCCCTACAACTAACAAAATAATATTCCCAAAGGGGTGCCAAAACACAAATTCTTCATTTGATTGCTTAAAATCCTTCTGGATAATATACTATTATCTTAAGTTTTCTCCAGTGATGTATTTTGTATACTTTGCCATCTATCTTGCAAAGCCATTTCTTTAAAGTCATGAGCTTTTGAAATCCTGTCCTTTTGGGAAGCCTTTCCATATTAATCAGATAACTGTTTAATTTGACCCACCTAATCTGGACCTGAAACTCCCAGTGGTTATTGTTTTTGATTTCCATCTGATTTTATAGTTACGTAACTGCACTATTAATAGTTTGCTTATATAGTCATTCAATGTAATGATAAAGTAACAAGACAGCAAACACTAATTATATTATGTTACTAATATAGTGCTATACTGTTTAAATTCATTTATGTAATTTAAAGTTTTTTATTCTGTTTAAAAATGTATATTATTGACTGTACTCTATTCACATTTCAGGTTATAAATTTGTAGAAGTCAGGTTTTATTCTGTAATTCTCTTGGTATGATGCCCAACTTAGTTCCAGATTAATTGCCAATTAAAAACTTTCTAATTTATGACAGGCTTTTTTCTTTCTATAGGTGCAACCAGAGGACAAACTAATTCAAAGAGTTGAATTCTCTAGCATTCCAAATCATAATAATGTTTTCCTCTTCTTCTGCAGTTAGGCAACGCCCAGTTGAATTTTCTTTCATCTGCTTTTCTGTTTCATCCATGGCTGCTGGAATAGTTTGAACCAGTTTTTCTCTCTTCTAAATGCACTGTAAGGGATAGCCCTCCCTGTCTCCTTTCGTGTTTCTTTTTTTCTCTTTCTGCCTCCTCTCCAGTGTGCATGTACTTGTATAACATTTATCTTTTAGTTGATATCTAAATTTCCCCAAGAGGTCACATAGCTCTGGGGTTATCTAAAGAATGGGGCTTAACTTTAGTTATTTAATGAAAATTGTAATTATTTATGAATTCTCTGACTTCATTTTAGTGATTAGGTGCCCTAATGCAAAAGCTTTCACTATATTGGACACATGAGATCTCATACTTAACCTTTTATAGGACCCCCTCTTATAGTTGCTTTCAGTTCCTTCCATTAGAGAGTTTACTTCAAGTCCCCCTCCCCCAAAGAAAAACTTTCTCATTATAGATAAGGTAAAATTTAACAAGAAAAACTTGAGTGGCTCCTTCTCCTTTGTACATAAAAGTCGTGCTAATTTTTAAAAAATTTACCTTCAAGGTTAAATCTGAGGAAAATCTCCTCATCCTTCTCATCCTTTTCTCAAAACTAGTTGTTGCTAAAGTAGCTAAATGACATTTTAGAGAGAACGAGAGGGACACCATTAGTTTTTAATAAAAATCTCAGACTGCCACAAAAGTATATTACTGCTTGGGTTTCTACAGACTGCTGGGATTTGCTGAGAGATTATTTGAATGCTTACTAATTCTATAGACATTTTTAAGTACTCCTCTTTGAATGAACTGAAATGTATTTTGGACCATAAATATTTCATTTTTTGGAATTTTAGTTTTTTTGATCTCTTCCCAAATCATCTTTTCATGTTCTGATGATCCATGAGTTATTCAGCACTTTTATATGCATATACATGTATGTGTGTGTGTGCATACATATGAATGTTGACTATATCTTAAAAGCCATCAAAATTCTTCTTTTCATATTTTAATATATATTAGGTTTTTTCCTCACTTAATGGAACCTTTACAGACCTCTAACACTCATGTTTTTCTTTAGGCTTAATTATCTTATAAAAATCTTAACCTAATTATCCATTTTAATATTTTTCAAACAGTGCTAAGTAAATCTTTATACAGCGGAAAGACTGTGGTTGAAAAATCCAAGTAGTCCAGATTCTCAAATTCAAATTCCAGTAGATTTGCCTCAAATCTATATCCTTTGAATTTATAGAAATTGAGTTTTATGCTAGGCAACTTTAAGAATTACCTTTAAAATTTCAGCTCTTTGCAGACATTAAAATTGTGTGGCTTATTTCATATGAATTTGGATTTGCCCTGGAGCCTAGTTAAAAATCCTGAAGGACAGAACTGGATTCTCCGAATATAACACACTAATTTATTACTCATTTTACAGAAATTAGCATTGTTTTAAAAAATCTATTCAAATGATTTTATTTTTGTTTGTTTGTGAATACTGAAAGTCTCTTTGAACTTGTTTTTAGCAGTCAGGTTTTATTATAAGCAATTGTTTAATTCAGAAGTAAAGCATTTCATTTTACTGATTTTTACATCTTCCTGATACTCTCTGCCTTGTGGATATTTCACTGCTTATTGGTATCTTTATGAGAGAGGAGCTGAAACTAAAAGTGGCAAAGGAACCATATGGCAAAGAGTCCAAGTTTGGTTGTTTCATGTCTGCCTGTTCGCCTGTCATCTTGGCTTCTTTTTAGGTTTGGGAATTTTTATCAGGGCCTGAAAAGATGTTCTAATTGAGGCAACTATCTTGTTTTTCATTTGAATACAGTCTTTATGTCTGTCATTAACCTGGCATTGTGGCATTGCACAACACTGGGCATCAGAACACTTAGGTTCTTGTTATTGACGACATTTCTAGTAAATTGATTTCATAATCTTGGAAATTACATGTGACAGCTATAGTATTACTTGCTCTCTTCCTGCTTATCTTTCTGCTTCTCATCTTGGTGTTTACCTTGAGCGAGGTGGTTTTGTTATTTACTTCAAAATGAAAAAATTTGGAGAAGCTGAATGAATCTGTTGGCTACTTGACATCTTTGTCATTATTGTGGATTTTTATTATCTATTTTATCAAATAAGTGAAATGAATGCAGGTTTGTCACGTGCAGAAATAGAAGTTGAATGTAATTTATGAAAAAAAAATTATTGTATATATACAAATGAGTAAATAACTCCACTGTCTGTTCATCAGTGCTTTTATCATGAGTAATTGTTTACCCACTTTTGTAAGCATTTTATAAAAATTTTCTGTAAGGCATATCACTTTTTTCATGAAACTGATGTAGATATGTTTTTTCTTCACTTTTTAGGGGAGAATTTAAATGAATTTTAGGAAGTGTCATTACAAGTTAGGAACTGCTCTTTTGCATAGAGTAGCATTGCTTTGATAACCTAAAATTGTCATTTTGAGTAAGAAGTCTACCTACAACCACCATACACCCTCCCCACCCTCCTATCCTCCACACACATACCCACACTCCACACACCTCTAATGTTATTTTGGATAATTTAGAATTATATTGGCCATTCTAGATACTTGTACATATTTGTCTCCACCCATATCTTGAGACCATTCTTTTTCAAAAGCAAGGAAATCCTAAAGTCTTCCTGCCTCAGAGGGTGTTCAACTCATCATCAAGTTTGATTTTGATTTCTGAAACTCAGACATCTTGTATTCTGGTCACTAGATTATTCAGTACCTTTCTAAATATCTCAACTTTATTATTCACTTTTCTCCTAGACCCGAGATCATAACTGATCCACCATTATTTTTCATAATTTAAATACTACTTTTAGTATAATGGAGCCTGATATTGTTAGCGAACTTTTTAAACAACTTCATTATATTACTAATTACAAAGTTAACTGAAATACTCATGGCTTTGTACATATAAATTACTTGCCTTATTCTTTTACATATAAATTACTTGCCTTATTCTTTGACTGTTGAATTTTAATAGTTAAATATAGAACTTTACATTTCCTCCTGTGAAATTTTAGATTATTGATTTTACCCCAGCATTTCAACCTGACACAAGTATCTTGAAACTTGATCTTGAGTTATCATATTAGATATCCCTCCCACTTTTCTCAATCATTCATGGAACAAGCTAATGTAACATGCATTTATGAATCATCTATAGTTTGTTCAAAATGTTGAATATACAAAGGCAAAATGAAAAATAATTCCTGTTCTAAGGTAGCTTCCATCCTCACAGAGGAAGGGAGGGAAGGAAGGAGAAGACATATAAAAGTCAAAGATCACAAACTACTAACATTTAAGAGATTAGAAAAGGTTTCCTAAAGAAGGTAACCCATGAGATAAGATTCATCTGAAGTTCTAAATGTAGAGAGGAAGAAGGAATACATTCTGGTCATAGGGATAGTGCAAAGACACAGATTTGAAAGGACATGCCCTTGAGAGAAAAGGAAGGGAGCTAAGTTGGTTGCCTTGTAGAGTGTATGAAAGGGAGTAATGTCACACAAACTGTTGATGAGTTGGGGCCAGATCATTAAAGGCTTTTAAGGGTCCAAATTAGGCTCTTAGAGGTAATAGAGAGCTGTTGGAGTTTTTTGACTAGGGGAAGACTTGTGGTTGTATATATAGGGTGAAAAGGGAATTGAGTAAAAGATCAGCAGAAAAGTATTAAATCCCAATTTAGGAAATAAAACTGGAGACATGAACAAAACAAGAGGAAATACTAATCATTATTTTAAAAAAATTATAAGTCTAAAAATCCCTTAAAAATTGACTCAATAACTATAGAGTCCCTAAGGAAAAAGTGGATTTTCCGTTAAGACTACGTAAATATCTAGGAGAAATACATCAGGAGGGGGGGAAATGAAATAAAGCTTTTAAAGAAAGAATTGAAAGGAGAATTAATAGCATAGAAGATAAATTAATAAAACCCACACAAGAAAATCAGACGAGACCAAACAGATCAGCGATTCAAAAGACAGACTATCACAACAAAATCAGAAGATTGTAACAACAACAGAAAATGTAAGATATTTGTTATTTTTAAAATGACATAGAAAACAAAGGCAATGTAATTTTTGGATTCTAAAATCTATGAATTTTTTTTTTTTTTTTTTAAGGCTGCTTACTCTGTTAAGAAATTATAAGTGAAAACTGCTCAGGTCCCTTAAAATCAGAGGACAATATGATAGTAACAGTAATAATAATAAAACTAAAAGATAATAAGATAGTAAAAATTCACCAGTTTTCTGGAAAGAATTACAAGTTGAAGAGTACTAAGAATAGCATAACCAAAATCTGGAATTCATTACCACCGAAAAAATATTGGAAGCATCCAGAAAGAAATAAAGTAACAAGGAAATGTCAGGATCTACAGAAAAGTTGTTGGGATTCTCTTTATTAGCTTCGTAGTTTAATAGTCACATTGAAAAACCAATATGAGAAAAAAAAAAAGATCTCAGCTTAAAAATAAGAATAATTTAATGCAAAGCTGTGTATAATCCCAGAGGGCAATAAAAAAGATTATAATTATACTAGATGATATTCGAGTATTCCAGATAAAAAGACTATAGAAGGACCTTTGAATACGAAGGACTCCAGAAAAACTTATAAAAGTAGGCTTATTTGAGCAACTAAACGAAACTATATGAATATGTTTTGGTAACATTCTAACAAGGGAAAAAGAAAAAAGTATTCCCATAAAAGCTTAATGTCCTCAAAGGATATTGAGGGAATTAAAATTTTAAAACCAGATGACTAGAGTGAAGCAGTGGTTATTTTCTGATACTTTGAAAGAAAACATGAGGTAAAAGGAAGGAGTTAAGAATGTCCAGTGTGAGAATCAAATTGATGGCCATTTTGTCGGGATTGAGCTCATGAAATGAGATGTGATTGAGCTCATGAAATGAGAGAGAGAGAGAGAGAGAGAGAGAGAGAGAGAGAGAGAGAGAGAGAGAGAGAGAGAGAGAGAGAGAGAGAGAGAGAGACACACACCCATATTTGAACCTTTCCCAACTGGGCTTGGAATCCACCTGCCTTTATTAGTATGAGACATGGATGATAATCTAGCAAAGGAGATTAAGGAGTTGTTAGACAAGGAGAAGAACTGGAATGAGCAGTCTAATGAAAATCCAGAAAGGAGAGAGTAAATGAGGGAGGAAATGATCAACAATGTCAAATAATGCCAGAGATCAAGAAAAATGATAACTAAGAAAAAAGACTGCTCTCTGTTCATAAGCATAGAAAGTAGTTTCACATTAGTGGCAAAACTAGAAATCAAAGTCAGAAGGAACAGAGGAAATGACAATGAATATAAATAGCTTTTCTAGGAGGTTAGATATTTAACAGAGGAGAAAAATGTAAGGTGTTAACTTTGAGAGAATTATAGGAACCATGCAAAGGTGGTCAGGATGTTGGGAGATTTGGATTTAATAGACAAAAAAATGAAAATTGAAGGGTGTTTGTGTGAAGCAGTGATCAAAATAGCAAGCTCTTGGAAGAAATAGTAGGGGAAAAGGGATCAAAAACAGAAACATAAAGGGGTGGGGTGGGGTGGACTAAACCAAGAGAAGGACTACCTCATCACAAACTAGAAAGAGCAAATGAATAGCTAATGGAGAATGATGTTGAGGGACTAAGGGAAACTTAAAAAAAAAAAATAAAAAAAGATATAGACAGAGTCCTCTGGCATATTAGTAGACTCCTAATTTTTTTTAGATCAGAATAGTAATAAACAATTTTTAACTAGATCCATTAACTTATCAATAACATGTAACTTCTACCCTAAATAAATAAGTAAACAAATAAATGAGCATGCATGTATCTAGACTTTTTAGATCTACAAATTGAAGTTTTGCAGATAGACAGTTGATTCGAAAGACACAATGAAGTTACTGAGCTTTGTTTTAGTTTTCTCCCCAGTTTATTTTAGTCAGATTTAGGCATTTGACACTATAGCAATTGAATTGCATTGTTTGGAAGTAGTATAATTCAGTAAGACTCATCTCAAGCTTTTGTGCTTTGTAGAGAGAAGAGAGGGAAGAGAGGAGGGATCAGGGGGAAAGAGAGATTCACACTGTATTAAATGCTTCTAACAATTAAAAAAAAAAAGAAGAAGCAGTTTTTGCCCTTGAGGCAGTAAGTGTAGATTGTTTTTGGTGTTGGGTTGTTTTTTTTTAAAGACTTTTGACTGTAAGAGGGAAGAGAGGAAGTGGCTTAAAGCTTTGAGAAAAGGGTAGAGCTAAATGAAAGTTTCTTAAGGAGATAGAGACCAAGGTGTGTTATAAAGTAAAAGGGAGTTACTAGATAATAAGAGAAGGGTTAATATTGTAGAAGGAAAATGGGCCAAGGAAGAAATTTAGAGATACAGCATGACATGAAGGAAAGAGTTCTATTTCTTTAGAATCAGTCTTAGTTGGCATATCAGTTTTGATGTTTAATATCTTTCTGACTTGTCACTATATAATTTAAATGATTAAATTATGATGGTTTATTTTCTGTACATAAATATGCAGATGAATTACAAAATTTATTCTTTATATAAATAAGAATTTACTCATTGTTTATTGATATGTATACATGAACATATACATTTGTATGCATATGTGTGTGTGTGTGTATATATATATGTAAATGCACTTGATGAATTAATTATAAGAACCAGAAGAGTTTCAGTTGTAGAATAAAGACTTCATTAGTGGCAGAAGAAAGGTGAGTACAAATTGGACTTGAAATTCCCAGTAGATATTTAGCAAGAGATAGTGAAGCAATCTTGTTTTTTTTCCCCAGTGTATTCTAATCAAAATAAAATTGTGATTTATGAAATATTATATAAAAAGCATAGCAAGGTGTTTTGTAGTCTTCAATTTTTATTAAGTAATTTTATTAAATAACATGTTAGAGGTGAAAAATTTTATAGGTAAGTGTATATTCTCATTTGTAAAGTTCTTTTCATCTTTAGCTACTAATATTCATTTCTACTGATTTATTTGCCATCCTGAAATTACATGGGAGCTCTTTATTTTAAAAATACAGTATTTCAGGGGGCAGCTAGGTGGCACAGTGGATAGAGCACCAGCCCTGAATTCAGGAGGACCCGAGTTCAAATCTGGTCTCAGACACTTAATGCTTCCTAGCTGTGTGACCCTGGGCAAGTCACTTAACCCCAGCCTATTTAAAAAAAAAAAAAAATACGGTATTTCAGAAGGGAGTTGGAGTCTATCTTAAAGCACAAGATTGACCAAATCACTTGTCTGTTCAGTAATCTTCAGAATTACTGTTTCTTCTAGAATTAAATGCAAACTCCTCAGCTTTCTCCAGCTTGCCTATTCTGATGTATTCCTTATTATCACCATTCACATACTGTGCCTCCTAGCCAAATTGGCCAATACCCTTTCCCTCAAATTTGTCATTCCATCTCCTGACTCCACTTTTTGGCATGGGTGAAATGGCCCTGCTACCTGAAATGTACTGTCCTCTTATCTCTTAGTTTTCCAAGCTTTATTCAAAATGCACCTTCATTGTTACTCCACTTAGTAGTCTCTTCCTTCTGAAATTATCATATTTTTACTTATTTGTTTACATGTATGTCCTGCAGGCTCTGCTGACTAACATGAAGCAGTTGTGACTAGAGGATCTTTAAGTCTTCCAGTTCTAATGGCTTAATAAGTCTGAATATAAATAATATTCTTAGTAGCTTTTAATTATTTAAAAGAGCTTTTTCCCTTAACTTACTAAATATGTAACCAATGGGGCAGGTCATTTAACCACCTTGAACCTCTGTTTTCTCATCCTTAAAATGAGATGATAAGAATAATAACTGCCTTAAAAGTTTGTTATGAGGACCAACTGAGATAATATACACATATAAAATGTTTGGTATGCTATCTTAGCTGTTATTGTTATTGTCAGTCAAACCATTTTGTATTGGTTATTAAATGTTTAGAGTAATTTGGTTTTTAGAAATTATAAACATTTTCAAAAATAGTCATATCGTTTTATTGAATATTTTTAATTATTCTACAAATCGATTTTTTTCCCCCTTTAAACTAAAGCTGCTTCATTTCTGTAGCTTAGGGTTGACCAAATAGATGGCAAAGTTAAGCAGATAAATATCAGGTGCATTTTCTAAAGTAGACATCCAGCTTTTTAATGGGAAAGGTGGTCAATAATTGCATAGATTTCAATAAAGCTTGGGGAAAATAGCATGTGGTACATATAGTGATATATACAACTATGTTATTAAAACATTGAATTCACTTCTAGATGTACTATTTAATATAGAGGCATTTCCCATTTTGATTGCCTATTTATGTAGAATATCAAAAATAACTAATAAATCAATTAATATTTTCAGGGAAAAACTTTATATTCTGTGTGAATATCTCAGAAATTTTCATAACTTGGTTATTATTTTTTTTTTTTTTTATTTTTTTTTGATGTTTTGCTTACTAGGTTCCTCCAGAATTTCCACAACATACTCCTGGGCCTGTTCCTACAAGTTTCAACCAGCCCCCACGGCTTCCTCTCCAGGACCAATGGAGAGCCCCACCACCTCCTCAGGACAGAGACCATTTCTTCTTAGGAGGTATATTAAGAAGGAATTACGTGATTTCAAATAACTTTGTTAATATAAGTCTACTAGTTTTGTTCATAATATTAAATTTGGTACTTATAGATATATATTGTTTTAATCCAGTTCCACCAGGCATGTGGGATTTTTTTTTTTTTTTTTTTTTAATATCATGGACATTCAGTCTTATTCCAACAGCATCAGTTGAGGAGAGTTTTATATTGGTCTGGAATTTAAAAGATGTTGAACAAGAAAGGGATGAATAGATAGAAAATATTTAATAATTGTTCACTTTGCTTATATTTTTAAAATGAATTTTCGTTTCCATCCAAGGATTATAAGCATTCAAATATATCAACAGGAAAAAATGAAGTACTACCCAAGGCAACATAGAACCTTTAAAGAAAAAGTAAAAGAAAAGTAATTACAGTAACATGTCAAGCTATATATTTGAATTTAATTGGTTTATACCTGTTATTTTAAAAGAAGAACATATTCAGTAATATGATTTGGTCGGAAAGGGATAAAATTTATGTTCTTTGCGTCTGAGTTGAACTTTCACCCTATCAGTAATAGTTAACCTGATTCAGTTTCATCTCAAAATGATATTAAAAAATTCATATTCTCTTTCAAGAAGATAATGTTTTTAATATTCAGTTTCAGGAGAACCAAGGTTCCCGAGCCATCCTTTGTTTGAGCAACGAAGTCCCCCTCCACCACCACCACCTCCCACGATTCTTAATAGCAGTCATCCTGTTCCTACCCAGAATCCCTTACCTTTTACTCAGCCTGGACCAGCATTTAATCAACAGGGACAGCAACCAGTATTTCCCAGAGAAAGGCCTGTAAGACCAAACATTCAACCTCCAGGTCCGGTGGGGATTCTTCACTTCAACCAACCAGGCTCCGCAAATACACGGCCTTTCATTCCTCCTAGACAACCATTTTTACCTGGCCCAGGACAGCCATTTCTTCCAACACACACACAGCCTAACATGCAGGTATGGAAGGTGAATAAAACTGATTTCATTTAAATAAAAAATTGGCAAATCTGACATTTAGAGCTGTATTATATCTTGTTGTAGCCATTGAGAAAATGATGATTAGCTTAATAATCTTATTAATACCTTATTTGCTGGACTTTATAAATATAGTCTAAGTCCTTATAATTTAACTTGTGACAGTAATATTTGAAAATCAAAAGCAATGACCTTCTTTGGGAAATGAACAAATTAATGTTATGATTTTATATTACTACTAATTAAATTAGACATTTTTGTATTTTCACCATTGTAATGATTTTTAAAATTCATTCTGAGAGGATTGTGAAATTATTTAAAATTACTCTTCTAAAGGATATACTGGAAAGATTTGTATATATTCTGGATAAGAAATGTCGATAATGCTGTTCACTTAATATTACTATTTGAAAGTCTTGAGTGCCCTCTGCTGATAAAAATGAATCTTGAATGTGATATAGTGCCCTGTCTTTATAGGGCCTTTTTGACCGAAGAATCTTTTTTTCCTTCAAGTTCACCATAAAAATGAGATATGATATTTTTGGTTTTATATGAGTTCAAACTCAACACATTTTATAGATTCAACAAGCACATTTATATTGAAGAATGGAATTTATCTTAGAGAACCAAGTTTTAGTAATATTAAAGTAGGGATAATTATTATTAAATTTTAAGGTTATACTCTAGCATAAAGGAGAATATATTATAATCATCAATGAAGATCTTAAAATGAAACTTCATTAGGACCATCTAAAATTTGTCCCCCAAAGATTGGATTTTTCTAAGAAATTGATGTTAGAGTAAAATAAATGCAAATATATATCTTAATTTTTTTTCTTTTTCTCATTGAATTATGAAGGGACCCTTGCATCCGCCATTACCACCACCACATCAACCCCAGCCTCAGCCTCAACAGCAGCAGCAGCCCCAACATCAACAACAACAGCCCCAGCATCAACCACAACATCATCAGCATCAGCCCCAACACCAGCCCCCGCTTCAACCCCAACACCAACCTCCTCACCAACCTCCACATCAGCCTCCACCCCAGCATCAGCCTCCACACCAGCCCCAACATCAACCCCAGCACCAACCTCAGCACCAACCACCACACCAGCCTCAGCACCAACCTCAGCAGCATCAGCCTCAGCATCAGCATCACCACCACCTTTCTGTCCCACCACCACCTCTGATGCCCATGTCTCAGCCACCATTTAGGCCTCACATGCAGACTTCTCAGCCCCAGCAAAATAACAATAGAATGCAGTGCCCTCAGCGACAGGGTCCAAGACATGTAAGTATAAATCAATATTTTGAGTGCTTTTAAATCATCGTTATCCAGACTTTTATTATATTTCTCCTAAGTTCCTCCTCCTTCTCCCCCCCCCCCCAATATTCTCATTGATAATATTTAGGAAACTTAATGGCTTCAGCTATGTATGTACATGCACATGCACGTATGTTTGTATATGTTTATTATATGTGGGGATGCAAATGCAACACATACACGCTTTCTGAAGAAAAATCAATATTTTTATACTTGTTTTCTTATTTCAGCTTCAGATTTTTTAAAAGAATGGCTATACATATAGGGAGGGATACAAAAAAAAAAGAGTATTAGGAAACTGTTACATACTTTTTTCTTCTTTTTTTTTTTTTAATTAAAGCTTTTTATTTACAAAACATATGCATGGTTAGTCTTTCCATCATTGACCCTTACAAATCCTTTTGTTCCAAAATTTCCTCTCCTTCCCTCCACCTTCTCCCCTAGCTGGGAGGTAGTCCAATACATGTTAAACATGTTAAAATACTTATATACTTTTTAGATGGTCTCCACTTTTGTTTAAGGCTTATAGTTTTGAAAATTTACTACTTTGGTCTCTTCTTGTAAGTAAAAAGATGAGTATTAATAATCCTTATTTCAGGAAGAAATTAGCTTTTGTGACTACTATTGAAAAGCTATTCTTTTATCCCCTTGGTGAATGTTATGGGACTCTAATGGGAAGAATGATTGTTATGCTCCATAACTTTTTTAAAACGGTGGGAGATTTCATAAGTTTTATGTGTAAAACATGCAAACTGAATCATCTCAGAGCTTAATAGCTCTTAAGCATTTACACTGTGGTAGGCACTGAAAATACCAATATAGAGAATGAAATTTTTTATTCCTGTTCTTATTGGTTAAAAAATGCTATTTCAGTTTCCCATCTCCCTCAGGAATCTTCTGGAAACATTTCTAATTTATATGACCTTTGTCATTGTCATTATTAAGATCAAAGATAGAGAGATTAAATGGACTTCATTTTGCAGAGAAGGAAACTTAAGACCAAGGGAGGTGGTGATTTTTGAAAGGGCCTCATGGGTAACAAGCAAGAAATGGGATTCAATTCAGATTCTGGGACTCTCACACTGCACATATAGTACCACCCTCTAAAATATAATCCTTTTGCTAAGATATGACTTTTCCCACTTTCTGTCTTCAATATCCTGTACTCTAGTGAGGGAAGGGTGTGTGTGTGTGTGTGTGTGTGTGTGTGTGTGTGTGTGTGTGTGTGTGTGTGCGCGTGTGTGCATCTTGTCTGTGTGTATTTCCATTCTAAGATATGTCATTAAAAGTATGGGACTTCTTATACTTTTTCTGCTCATGACCCTTTTTTGTCTGAAAAATTTTTATTTGACCCTGTGTATATAGGTATATAAAATAAACATTCAAGTCAAACATTTATTGACAAGAAATTCTAAAGAAATTTGTTTGAAAACATTTCTTTGGTATGCACATACTTTTGTTATTTATTAAACACAAAAGCAAATTTGCATACTAATGAGATAGGTTGCTTATTTATTTTTGCATAAAGAATTAAATCTTGGTGGAATATTTGATGCCTTTACTGTTGGCCAAACTTTAGAGTCTAGACCTTTAGTTTAAGAAATGTTGCTTTGAAGCATTGCTGTCAAACTCAAATAGAAACTGGGGAGAAGGGCACTATGCTGTCTAAAAGCATCCCTGCAGGCTGTATATTGTTAAATATTTCTCAATTATATTTTATTTATTTATTTTTGCTGTGGCAATTGGGGTTAAGTGACTTGCCCAGGGTCACACAGCTAGGAAATGTTAAGGGTCAGAGATCACATTTGAACTCAGGTCCTCCAGACTTCAGGGCTGGTGCTCTATCCACTGTGCCGCCTAGCTGCTCCTCTAAATTATATTTTAATATGGTTTAGGCCATGCTTATGAGTGTTGTGGGCTCTGTAGCCATCTTTTGGAATGCTTTTTCTCTTCTAAGAGACATACCTTCTTGGAAAATTACCTTGTCTACCACATGTTTGTGTTTGTTTTTTGCCCATGAGTTCCATTTTTATTAAAATATTTATCCATCAATGAGGTTCATCTCTTGTGATAGTCAACTTTCTTTTTCATACTAAATGAATATTAAATCACATATTTTATGCTGACAAATTGGCTTTTCCAATTTGGGTACAAGTATGAGCCTATTATTGATAATGTCTCTACTGGCTGGTCTGACACTGGTTACCATTGTCTCTATTGTTTCAGCTGTCAGCTGCTACTGTATAAGTTTTTAAAAAGGTAGCTGGAAATCCCTTGCATAGAATTACAAAATATTTATGTACTTCATTAGGACAGAGATTTCAAAAGTTTTGGGTAAATAATAGTATAAACAGAGGGGTTGGGGATTAGGAGAATTAACCTGATTGTAGTATTGTTTTCTTACTTATGTACGTTTTTTTCCTAGTACCTACTTCTGATTAGTAGTTATCTTTTTTTCTTATGACAGAGTGCAGCTTCACAGAATGTTGTCAAGCGGCCAATTCAGCAAATGCAGCCAACTGCTCCAAGAAATAGCAATTTGCGTGAATTACCAATAGCACCATCCCATGTTATAGAAATGAGTAACAACCGTTGCTCTACTACACCTGCAGCACAAGTGAAACCAATTGCAAGCACCCCACCCCCTTCAAGATCTGTTGTAGGTGCCAGAACTCCACAGGGAAAGACTGAAATGAAAGTTAAACCAGTCAGTCCTGTGGTTCAAGCTAAAGTAGAAGTAAAAACAGAACCAGAGGTAAGGCTGTTGTTTTAATACATTTCTACCTGTCAAACCAAAACCTTATATTCATATATGTTAGTTCTTCACTGTCTTGCTTTCCACAAAAAGATCCTGTCACTTTTTCCTGCATTTTCCTTTTGTCGAAATGAGTTAGTCCTTTCCTTTCCTTGTATCCATTAAGGTGTACTAATCACCATGAGGGCTAATTTATTATCTTTACTATTTTCCTGTATACTGCATATTCAGTTTTCACATTGATATCTCTAGGAATGGTTCTGTGAAAGCAAAGTGAATATATGCATAGCTTTGACTGCGCCACTCATTCTAAGACATTCATGGCTTCCTGTCATTTTTGGCTGAGGTCTAAACCTTTAAGCTGTCTTTTCTGCTCCTCTGGGAAGGCTTACTTCTACAACCAGATCTCTTTTCAATATGTACCCTTGTTTGGAAAGCTATCATGTACTCAATTTGGCAGTTCCCTCCTTTATTCAAATGCTCCATGAATTTTTTTTTTTTTTAAAGTTAGAGGATCATCAATGGGAAAACTGGAAGGAGCTTCAGAAACCTAATCTAGTTCAACCTCATCTCATGTACATTTCTTTCCTGACTCTTATAATTGGAAGTGAATTGGTGAAATATTCTCTAGCTTCACCTTCTCCAAGCTTGTAATTCTTTTGAATCACTTTAGATCAAATCAGATAGTACACTTTTCATCTGTGGATAAATGTTCCATTGGATTCGTATATTTGTACAGTTGGTTTTTATTTCTTATTTTTGTGTATTGTTATACCTGATAATGGTTTTGGCCACTAATTAGTTACTGGATAAAAAAATTTATTGGTGATATTTATGTAGCTATGTAATGCATAACTATTATATACAAAAGGAATAAATAGTATAAAATGAATAAGCAAAAAAATTCTAAATTTTGTAATCTGATATATCCTGTGAATTTAATTTTTCTTGCCAATTTATTTACAGAGATGCATTAGGAGAAGATAGGGTGATTTAGGGAATTTTTTTGAATTTGCTTAATATGAAGGGGCTGACATAGATGTCTTAGGTGAAGAAGGTAATTGATGTATCTTTAACTTTTCATTTAATAAAATGTTGCCAAAGTTAAGTGTCAAGGCAATCTGAATGATACCAATAGATCCTAAAAGTCTTTCGAAGTCTGTCCTTTGACACAATTAAATTTTTATTTCTATCAAAGATATTTTTGGTGACCTTATTTCAAGGCTAGTATTAAGTACCTTTTAGAGAACTGTGTGTGTGTGTGTGTATCTGTCTGTGTGTGAACAGAGTTCAATATCATTGAAATTCAAAATTCCAGGAAACTACTAAAATTCTGTTTTTTCCCCTTAGCCTAGAGCTTTGTTGGTCTGCAATGCTTTTTGAGCTTTGTTGATCTTAAGATATTTTTATACATAGTTCGCTACTGACTTTAAATTTGGTTCATGTGAATGAAAATCATCTTTTTTCATGAAAGACATCTCTGAGGACCTCTCCTAGCAATCTTATGGCATTTATCACAGATCCAAAAATATAATTTGAGTCAAATTGTTCTACACACATTTTATTTATGCTTAATGTTAGTCTCTTTACTTCAGCTGTCAAGTTTAATATTCATAACATCTTCATGGAAGAAAGTGGCCATTATTTTGCTTATTGTAAATCTAAACAAGTGTGTAATAGGATTAAAAAATAAGTTGATGATTAGTTTCTTTGTAGAAGTAATTCTTAACTTTTATAAAAGGTTTCTTCATAGTATTATTTTTCATTATATAGTGATAAATTTCCCTAAGAATAAAAAACTAGAGTAGTTTGGGAAACTTCTACTCTGAAGTATAATTACAAAGAAAGAAATATATTAAGATAAATAAAAATGATTACCACTTTACTTTTTTCCCAGCTCATCTTTTGGTATGGTTTATTTATCTTGATAATAAATATTTATGCATGATTCTACCAATTTCATAATAGTAGTTTGGTTTCTAAGGCAGTTTTTATGAGAGTATCGAAGACCGATTTTCAGGGCCAATTAGAATTTGCCTAATGAATAATGAGAAGTTATTTAACTATGATCATAGATTTTTAATTTGGGCAGTCTTAATAATTTAATAAAATGTTTTAATGTATTATCTGCATTATTGAAGGAAAGTAATAGCTCCCAGATAGCATTGTTTGTAGTTGACATTTAAAAAAATTAATACTCCTCTTTTTTTTTTTTTTTTTTTTTTTAAATTCAGGTTAATATTGCCATTGACTTAACTTCCCAAAACTTTCACAAATGGTTAATAGTGATGGCAAACAGAATGAAGCTAATATATTGTTGTGACTAATTGACAAAACAGATAGTTGTCAATTTTCATTGCAGTGTAAGCAGAACTATTTCAAATCCACAGGGACTGAGAATTTACTCCTTGAGCATAAGCATATCTGATGGAAACCTTTTTTAAATATTATTATAGATTTCTGTGCTTTCCTAAGAGACCACATTGACGGTCCATGTTTTAATCTTTTCTTGATGATTTAGTATCATCTTATTAATGTAACTTACTATATATTCGGGTAGTACAATAACCTTTTTTTAGGAGCCATTGAGATATGTAGATCTGGTCACCATATACATCCCTAGGCTACTTTCTTTTCTGCTTTTAATAGTTTTTCTGTTGTCCTCTCATTTTTGTAGGTTTACCTTACTCCCTCCTCTTAATTTACTGTTTTTTGTCCATTATAAACTTAGAAGCTGAATAACCAATTTTGTCAGCATTGTGTTTTAAAAGTAAGAGTAAAAAGTCCTTTAGTGAGAACGAATAAAATGCTTGAGTTTTTTGGTTTGGATATTAATTTTGTTTGTGCAAAGATCTTTTTATTTTACTTCCTGGTTTTTGACCATGTTTCAGATTGTTTATCAGATAAGTAATGGATGGAGGTAGTATTTTATTATGAATATTCTGGGGGGAGGGGAAAATAAATTTTTTAGAATATATGTAATCAGAATGTTTTAAAATATTTTGTGTTTTGTTTTCTCATGAGTACTTTTTTTGAAAGTTGTAAAGTCTTTACAAAGGTTATTTGGCAATCAGTAAAGTGATTTCAGAAAGGCCTTTGACTAGAATATTAAAGGATTCCATATATACCATTAATATTCCAACACTGCATTTGGCAACATTTTGATTCTGAAGAGAGTGCATGAGTTCAAGGTCAGAGAGATTGACTTGTGCTGTTCATTATAACCAATTATTGTGTGACAAATGAGTTTGAGATCAGCCTGAAAATTCTGTAAGAAAAATCAATAGTTCTAATCAGGGCCTTTCAGGTCATTTACTACCCTACCTTTTGTTAGTTTGTCAGAAAAGAGCAAGATAAAACCTGTGTGTGACAGCGGGTTACTTTGGTATTGTTGCCATTTCCATTTGAAACATATTTTGATAACTTAAATGAATACTTTAATTGGTTTCAGAAACTTCTAAATGAGTAGAAATTTACATGATTTCATTTTTAATATTCTGATAAGATTCCCAAATTAGCTTTAGCTAGGGTTCTTTTCCCTTCCAGAGGCAAGGAAGTTATATTTAAATGGGAAATACATCCTGGTGAGGGGGAAATCTTAAAGCAGATTTTAAATGTTTTTATATAAATAATGAATGAAGGTTTTGAATAGATATGTTTTTTAGTAATTCTGATTGGTTATTTGGATCGGCCCATATGTATTACAATATATTAACAAAAAATGTATGTTCCCTATTTAGTTCCCTGATGAAGATGAAGAAACCAGGTTGTATCGTTTAAAGATAGAAGAACAGAAACGTTTAAGAGAAGAAATCTTGAAACAAAAGGAACTAAGACGGCAACAGCAGGCTGGTGCTAGAAAGAGGGAATTACTTGAAAGACTTGCACAACAGCAACAGCAGCCTTATACCCCACAGCCCCCAGTACAGCAGGAGGAGCAGACGTCACTCTCACCCACTAATGGGAGTCCCCTGCTCCCTTATCCTGGTGCACAAGTTAGGCAAAATGTAAAAAACAGACTTCTTGTAAAAAAGCAAGACATCACTATTACAAATGTTCAGCCCAAAACTTCAAATTTTGTACAAGCTGGTGCTAATTTGCAATACCAAGGACAGCCAATGAAACCAATGAAACAATTGAGACAGAATAGAACAGTACCTCAAACTCCGGCCCAGCCATCTCACAAAGTACTTCAAACAAAACCTCCTGACATGGACGAATTGCCAGCCCCAGTACAGACTACTAGAGTGGCATCGATACAAGGCCAGCCCCAGGAAATGAAACCTGGAATGAAAAGGACTGTCATGCAGCGGGCGAACAGTGGTAGTGGAGATGGGCCACATGTCAGCTCCAAAGTCAGGGTGATTAAGTTGTCAGGAGGGGTAAGTTTACAAATTTTGTGAGTGTTTCTCTTTAATTTGGGGTTTCATTTAGCATAGTCCTAAAACACACAGAGAACTTTATTGAAGAAAATAAAAAAATTGAGTGAAACAATTTGCCTCTGTTATAGTCATGTGAATCAGCTTACTTTTAGTTGGTTTAAAAAATTGCTATTAATCCCAGTTCACATTGGGTTGCTTTTGTTTTGCTTTTGTGTTTTAATGAATATCAATATGCTTAGGATGTACCAGAGAGAAAAATTGATTTGTCATATACTCAGATCCAGTGAGCCCAAAATTTTCTGAAGCTTCTTCTAAACTGCAAAGAGTTTAGTATACTTGGGTTTATCTTACTGTCTTGAACTTTCTTCTCCCATACACCCCTAAAAACAGACCAAAAGTGAATCATTAGGCTGTAGAATGTGTGGACTAAATTGATTTTAATTTATAGGTGATTTCATCATGGGCCTAGGTGAGAGAAGGATTGTACTCTTTTCCAGAATTACTATTTATCTCTCATTGTGACTTTTGAATAGTAATTAGTGATTAGTTTCACTATTTTCTTATAAAGTAGCTTAGAGAGACTTTATTTATGATACCACAAAATAAAGACCTTTTAGATATGAAGAATCCCATTATAAAAATACCTTTGTGTATAAGAATTGTCTTTGCAATGTCCAAAGTAATAGCATTTATCAATCTAGTTTTAAGTAAATTTTCTAAAATAACTTCTTTCTCTGGGCCTTTTCTCCATAAGTCAAGTTCTATAAATAACAATACTTGATTACATGATATTTATGTTAAAAAAAAATAGGGAGCAAGCCAGATTACTCAAAAGATTTTTTTTTTAAATCAAGCTATTAAATAATCATTACTGTTAGCTTTTCTTCCCTTTCTGATTGTAAAAATTGAACTATCCAGACAAAAGAAATTAAATGCCTATGAAACATTATAGTTAGTAAAAATAAAATTAGATTGATGTCTTCTTCTTTTCCTCTTGCTGGATTCAAACTTTTAAAATATTGATTAAATCCCTAGTGTTTTGAACCATAGTGAAATAAGTATAAACAGAACACTGAATTTGGCTGCAAAAATTTTGGTAACATTCCGTTATAACATTATAACACTTTGTCACAATATATATGTTCACTTAAAAAAAAAAGATCACATTTTTATTCTGTGGGTCCTAGAGACAAAATACAGTTAATATCTAGAGCATTTGTAATTTTAAAAATTGTTTTTATTATTTTAGTAATTCTTTTCTTGGTAATTTTGAGTTCCAACTTCTTTTCTTCCACTCTTGTGTCACCCATCAAGAAGGCAAGCAGTCTATTAATTATGTGTGAAATTATGCATAACATTTCCACATTAGCTGCCACTCCTTTCCTCCAATAAAGAGGGAAAATTATACCTCACTTTGCATACAGAGTTCATCTTGGATCATTGTATTGATCAGAGAACTCATATCTTTCTTAGTTGATCATCTTTACATCATTGCAATTTCTGTCCACATTGATCTTCTGGTTCTTCTCATTTAAGTTTGCATCTGTTCATATAGATCTTGCCATGTCTGTAAACTTCCCTCTGTTCATTTCTTATAGCTAGAAAATACTCTATCACAATCATGCCATAGCTTGTTCATCCATTCCCCAAATGATGAGCATCCCCTCATTTTCCAGTTCTTTGCCTCCTCAAAAAAAAACCCAAAACATGCTATCAATATATTGTACATATAAGCCCTTTTCCCTTTCTTTTTTTTTTTTTTTTTTTTTTTTTTTTTTGATCTCTTTGGAATAGAGATCTAATAGGAACATGATAGTTAAATTTAACAAATACTGAGCACCTGCTGTTTGCAAAGCACTGTGTAAGATACTATATCAAAAAACCCAAATAGTCCCAGGCCACAAAGAACTTGAGAATTTAGTAGGGAGGCAACCACTCCACAAATAATTGTAAAGCAAAGTAAGTACAGCAGTTACTTGGACAGTTTTGTGTTTCAGAGCATGAGAGAGATTAAATTTGGGAGAAATGGGTTCAGGTGATTTGTCCCTCCCCCCCCCCCAAAAAAAAAAAAGGGGAGGGAGCATCATTTCAGCTGTCTTGGAAGGATGGGTGGAATTTCTTACGAGAAACGAAAAGGGAAGACATGTGAACAGAGGAACAAGTAGACAAGAGCAATCAGTCAATCAATAGACATCTATTAATTACCTGTTGTATACTAGGTACTGTTTTAAGTACTGTGGATTCAAAAAGAGACAAAGACAATCATTTATAGATGACTCAAATATTTGAGCATGAGTGATGTTTTTTACAGAATCAAGGAAGTTAGGAGGAAGACTTGGTTTAAGGAAAGGACAAATGATAAGTTAATTTGAATTGATTTGTTGAGTTTGAAGTGCAAGTAGGACATCTAGATGGAGATGTTCCTCAGACAACTGTCAGTATGGAACTAGCTGAGCAAATTGGTCAGAACTTGAAAAAGAGATTCGATAATTATCTTTATAGGAAGTCTGGACATCACTCAGATCATCAAATAAATGTGGAAATAGAACAGAGAATGAAGAACAGAATTTTAGGTGATGACAATATTTAGTGTGTCCAAGGAAGAAAACGGACAACTGAAGTAAAATGAGAAGGAACAGATAGTAAAAGAACAAGTATAATGCAGTGACATAATAAATCAAGAGAAAAGAGATTTTCAGGAAGAATAGGATTAGCCTTACCAGAATTAGTTCTCTGAACTAGAAAAAGGAAAGTTGTTGCATTTTGGCAGTTGAATACTAGATGAAACCAGATGGTAATTTGTAAGTTCAGGTTAACTTCTTTATAATATGAAACCCAAAGAATATTAATGTTTCTGGTTTTCCAGAGAAAAGATGTCTTTTTTTCTTCACAATTTTTTGCTCATGTAATTACTCATAATTGTTATTTCTGGTTTATTTTATTTAGATGATAATTTTAAGAAGTAATACAAAACTGTGTTTGTCTATATCTTTTCCCACAAAAGCTCTCATTAAACCTAATGTTATTTGAACAGAGCACTATCCCAGATACTTTGGAGGAGTTAAGAAGTGGTCTTAATTTTTCCTTTATTGAAAACTGAGTGTCTTCAAATTTTGCTGTATTGTTTACTGTAGAATTTGAGGTCATTTTCACAATGAATGATACTAAAAGTAGTTTGTATAATTTTGTTTACAAATTGGAACCCAAAAGAATCATCTTTATGGGAGATAGATTTTCAGTAAGATGCTATGAATAACAAATTACCTATATAATTTGATTTTATCTTATTTTTTCCTTGGCAATAATTTGTATATACCTTCCAACATAGATAAAATATTGGCAGCCAAAGTTGGAAAAATTAATTTTTCATACTAAGAATACTTTTGTATCCCTCTGACATTGCCTTCATGACCATAATTTATCATATATTTTAGAGTTTATTTTAAGGAATCACTATTAATTGTAATTAATGAAAATGTGCTAATTTCTGAACATCCTCCCACCCTGGAAATCATGTGCTGCACATCTTTATCTGAAAGTTATCTTTCGTATTATAAAGCTAATGGGAAGTCTTCAAGGCTTTCAATGGAAAGTTTAGAATGGGTCTCTCATAAACAGCTGGCTGTATTAAGCTTTTGGAAGAATTGTATCATATTGCTGATCCACAATATTTGGACATTTCAAGTAATATATTTTTTCTTATTTATCTTCTAGCTTGCTGTGACTCTTTTAAGTCCCTTGAAACAAAGTTAGTCATTTTGTTTTTATGAGCCTTAACTATGAGAAGCAATTTTATTTTCCTCACTTTATACAAAGCCTGAACTTGCCCTTAATAAGTATAATTGAGTTATTCTTTGCATGTATATATAAACTGATTATTCCAGTATTCAATATCTAGGAAAAACTTGGAACTTTCTCAGTTAACAATACTTGCCAAGAAATTATACTCTGGTGAATGGTCACTATTTTTTTAAAATTTCAAGTGTACTCTTCACTTATTTAGTGAGCCAGAATTTTTTTGAATTCTTGTTCTGACATCCACATGGGGAAAATCTAATCACTTAATTAAATTGCTGTGAATGTAGTTATAGTTAATGAATCAATTATGGATCAAAACAATCCATATTTTCTGTTGCTCGTCAATATAGCGTTGAATTTTATTTAGCTTTTCAGGGAGTGGTGCAGATAATAATTCTTGAGGCACATTGTTTTTGAATCTCTTATTTTGTTTATCTTTGTTTCATCACTTGTGCTTTCATTAGTGTAGGGAAGACTTAGTTAAGAAGTTCCTTCTCTCTATCTTGTTCTATCTGTTTCCCATTTCTCTTACTCTTTTTCTCCTTTTCTCTTTTCCACTCTCTCTTCTTCCCTAACTCCTTTATGTTGTTTTTTCCTTTCAAAACAGGAACATTTGCTTTATCTTTTTTTTTTTTTTTGTTCTCTTAATTATACTTACCCTAAAAACAAACAAATAAATAATTAGTGCCTATTCTATTCGCATGCAAATTATTCTTTAACAAAATCTTGAATAAGAAGATGCATGACACTATTTCTTAGAAGATACTCATATATCTTGGCCTTAGGAGATGAGTTTAGGAGGCAAAAAATATAGTGCTTTTTTTCTTTTTTTTAATTAAAGCTTTTTATTTTTCAAAACATTTGCATGGACAGTTTTTCAACATTAGCCCTTGCAAAACCCTGTATTCCAATTTTCCTCCCCTTTTTCCACATCTTTCCCTAGATGGCAAGTAGTCCAATATATGTTAAACATGGTAGAAATATATGTTAAATCCAATATATGCATACATATTTATACAGTTGTGCTGCACAAGAAAAGAAGAGAAGCAAAATGAAATGTAAGCAAACAACAAAAAAAGAGTGCTATGTTCCCATATAACATAGTACTTTTAAAATCAAATGTCCTTGTTGGTATTTATTGAGAGGTCCCTCTTATCTTCTGCTCATCTCTTGGAAGATGTCTTCTTCCACCATTTCTTCCTTCATTCCTTTTTTACATGAAAAGTTAGGCCTTCTCTGTGCCAATGCAAGCCCTTCCACATGCACAAATGGTCGCATTCCATTTGATCTTCTGCAGATTGTTTTCATCTTTCTTATTCTCTCACAAATCTTTTACTCCCTGTCTGCTGGCTTCTGTGTTATCTGCAAATCTGTCCATTTGTTACTCTCCCCTCACTAAACCCCCCTACTTAATACTTACTTCCCTCCTAGCTCTTTTCCCAGATCTTCATTTTGTGACTTTTAGCTGGGCTGGCCTCCACATTGTTTGCTGTTTTAATTCTCTTCAGTATTGCTTCTACCAACATCATTCAGCGAAACTGACATTTTAAAGTTAATAAACTCTTAGTTTGTCCGATTTAATGATCCTCTCTTCTCTCCCCCCCCCCCCCATTTTCATCATCTTCTTAATAATTGTCTTCTCTTATTACAAGGCAATGAGAACCTCTTCTCTCTAGGTTTTTATGACATTGCTTTCTCTTGTTTCTTTATCCTCCCTAGCCTAAATCTTGGTCTCTTTTGCTAGATCTTCATCCATTTTATATCTGCTAACCTTGAACACCCCCCAAGGCTCCATGGACCTCCAAAAGAAGGTCCTCTTCTTTTTTCCCCCTCTACTATTTCTCTTGGTGACCTCATCAGCTCTTTTGTATTCAATTATATTTTCTATGCAGATCTATTTAACCAACCCTGACCTTTGGTCTTATATCTCTATTGGACATCTTACCCTCAATCTGGACAAGCTCATTATCTTTTCCTCCCAAACCTTGCCCGCTCACTAACTTTTCTATAACTTGTGAACATTCCCTTTTTCCATAATCACCTGGGCACCGTCTTTTACTCCTTATTTTCTGCTGTGCCACCTTCATTCCTAGTCAAATCAGTTGCCAAGTCCCTCTTGGTTAAACAAACATCTGTCATATACATCTCACTCCCCCTTGCTCTGACTTTGCTATTACTCTGCTGGAGGTTCTCTTTGCCTTGTAATAATCTTTGGGCTGTTCCCCTTGCCTCAAATTTGTCCTAATTCCAGGTCATCCTCCCCTCAAACTGCTTTTCCTAAAGCACAGGTCTTTAGTGGTTCTTCACCCCTTTTCCCCCACCCTCCACCTCTCACCCCCCATTCAATCAAGTCCAACGGCTTCTTATCTCTAGGATCTGACTTTTAAAGCCCTTAATAATCTGTTTCTTCCCTCTCCTCTGCCCCCTCTTCCACTTTTCCAGTATTCTTCTACCTTATTCCTCCCCAGCCCCACCATATATCCTTATTGTTCCTTGCAAAAGACATCGCATTTTCCTCACCCTAGAATGTTCTTCCTCCTTATCTCTGCATCTTGACTTCCTCAAGTCTTAGCCAAAAATCGCCCCAACCACAGGAATTCTTTGCTTGTTTTCCATAGTACCTTAACTTTTTGTTTGTTTTGTTTTGTTTTTGTTTTTATACAATTTATTGGTGTATGTGTGTGTGTGTGTGTGTGTGTGTGTGTGTATTAGAGAAAGAGAGAGGATGAGAGAGAACATTACCATGTGCATGTTAATTTCTTCATTAGATTGTAAGCTTTAGGGCAGGGATCTTTTCTGCCCTTTTTTATGCCCAGTGCTTAGCACAGTGCGTTGTATGTTCAATAACTGATTGTTGAATTGACTCTGTATTACTACTGTAGTAGAAAACAAATTGAAAAAGTTCCTCTTATTTTCATTTTCTCTAATACTTAGATATCAATAGAAATATTGATTTACATTTTTATACTCCTTATTCTAATTTTCTTTATCATTTAGATATCAATAGAAATATTGATTTATATTTTTGTACTAGTTTTCTCTAAAGGATAACGTAAGTGAAGATGAAACGTTGTATATTGATGATGGTGCTTCCACCTGATAATTACTGTTTGTTGTCCATTATGTTTATTTTAGCTTCTTATCTATAAAAATAAGTACTCTTAGTTCCCTTCAAGCTTTAAATTTATAACTGTGATCTTCAGGAAAGAACAAGTCAAGTGACTTTTTAGTACAGAGGTTCTCAACCTTTTTTAACTCGTGTATCTCTGGGCTTTTTGTAAACCTTTCCTTATTACCTATTCATTATGAAAGGAAACACATTTTAGAGTTTACCTTACCATACATACATATACATGTAAATAGAATTGACTTATTTTTCATAAAATAAACTTTAATACATAATGTGTTTTAATATCATAGTTATTAAATGAATTATAGAACACAAATTGTTGGTGACTCTTTGTTTTTTTGTTTGTTTGTTTTTGTTTTTTGCTTTTTTTTAGGCTGGGGTTAAGTGACTTGCCCAGGGTCACACAGCTAGGAAGTTTTAAGTGTCTGAGACCAAATTTGAACTTGGGTCCTCCTGAATTCAAGGCTGGTGCTCTATCCACTGCGCCACCTAGCTGCCCCTGGTGACTCTTAATTGTATTTTTTGCCTACTAACAGTTTTGTTTTTTTCTATGGTTTTTGAAAGAAATAACAATATATTCTGCTTAGCCTTCAGGTTTTTTGTTTTGGATTTGATTGAGAATAGATCTGAGAATCCTGATTCAGAGAGAGAAGTTTTCTAAACTTAAATCATTGTATGAACATTTTTAATAAGAATGAGATACATTTTCTTCAGAAGCACATCAAAGATTTGTACCTCTTGTAGACTGGAAATGAATTAGAAGTTTCTGTTATTTTTGAAGATCATTTAGCTAATATTCCCTGGATTGTTGTCACTTTTCCTAGCTTTTCATGTTCTGATCTGATTTTACTGAAATTTGGGCCATTAAGAATTATTTCTTAAACTGAAGTTTTTTGGTTTTTGTTTCAGATGCTCTATAATTCTCCTTTCTTCTCCAGTCTACAGATTTTTGTCTCTAACACTACTACTAGTTGTTTACCAAAGTTGTTTACCAAATAGTTCTCATTCCTGCCTGGGGTAATACATACTCTAGGTTAGGAACCCTTGCATCACCACTAGAACTAGTCTTTGAGTTAGAAAGACTTGACTCCTGCCTTAGATGCTTACTACGTATGTGAGTTACTAGCAGATGGTTTCACTGTTTTTAGCCTTAGCTTCTTCATCTGTAAAATGGTGATAATAATGGTACCTATTTCATAGCACTATTGATACTTGAATGAGATAACATATATAAAGTTCTTTGCAAACTTTAAAATATTCCATAGTTATTAATTCTAGGTACTGGCAATGTAGCCTTTTGGATCCTAGAGCTCATATCACCACTGCCACTTCTCTTCCCTTCTTTGTTGACCTCCTCATCTTTTGCCACCCCACTTCCACTCCTCCAAAGAAGAAAGAAAGAGAAGGATAACAAGTGATAGAACAGTATGGACTTAATTCATAAATTTTAAATATAAGAATTTAATGGAGCCCTTTATTTGAAGGGGGAGGGAAGTCTCATAAATATTTTTGTCAATTCCTAATCTGTCTCTTACTTAAGTTAGTTTTTCTTAAACCTGATAAACTTACATGAAAACTTAATATATGGCACTTTTAAAAATAAATAATAATGTTCCCCATTAAATTTAGGGCATTATGTAGAAAGCAATAGCATTGAATCTGCACTTCAGATCTGGGTTCAAAAACTATTGCTGCTATATAACCTAGTCGTGACTGCATCATATAGTGAGTCATAGTTCTGAAGCTGGATTTAGGAAGACCTGAATCTGTATCTAGCTGATGTTAGCCAAGTACTATTCAATTCTGTAAATTTTAATCCTATAAATTATAATTGTGTTCATATGTATTGTTGAAAGGAGTAATCATAGGATAAAACATGATTGTAATGGGCAAATCACTCCACATATTTGGGCGGGTTAATTTACTGGAAAAGGTTGTTGGACTAGATGCAGGTCCTTGAATCTCTATACTATCTTGATAACCTATGATCCTCTTTTTATGTTCTTATATAAATTATAATGGGCATAATTTGTAAATAAAATTGATTGGTTTTTATAAAGATGGCCTTATTTCTGTGATTTCTTTTATACCTATATAACATGGGTAAAGCATATGGTAGCTTTTAGCTTGATTTATCTCAATCATTTGCAGTGTTAAACCAGGTACTCTAAAGAATTTTTTAAACATACCTTATATCTTGATTGAAGATAGAATTACCTATAGTATTTTTTTTTTCCTTTTCTTGCTCCTCTGAAATTTCTCTCTATACTTTTTTACTGAAAAATTAAAGTAGTTACTGAATTTTGTTGTTTTCCTTTGATCAGAGTAATGAATTTTTTAATGATTTGGCAGGAAACTAAATAAAATGTTACTTTTATTCTATTAGTTTTACAGAGAAAAAAGTAGTACAGAATGTCCCAGCAGGAGAGCAAGCTGTCCTATATTGATCCTTTGTTTTATGTTGAAAGCTGTCAAAACTCTGCAAGTGCAAAGTCCCAGTACATTTATGTGACTGTAGTGTTGACAATTAGTTCATTTGTAGATGGTTAAATGAAAGTTTTCAAGTAACAACCTCTACTGACATCTCTTCATTTCCCCCTTCCTTTTTTACTTAAAAGTGAGCCCCACATTTACTTGATATATGTTCACTTCTATTGCATTCAACTCCAGTGAGACTGTTTAGATTCTTTATTGAACTGCAGGTTTGTTCTATTAAAAATTGCCTAAAATTAGTGGACCATTGGCTTTTTCTGTTGTATCAAAGTTTTCTATGTTTGATTTTTAATAGAATTTTAATTATTTAGTTTTCTCTTCCTTATTCTGTGTAGAAAATAGAATTTTTGAAGAATTGGATTTATTATTTTTCTATCTAAGATTTGTTATTATGAACACAAGAAGATGCTAACCCTATTAGTAGCTTTAAAGAATATCTGGGCCAAATGTTTTACTATGTTGTTGATAAATCTTGGTTTTCAAGAAATCAGACAACTTTCTTAAGGTCACAGAGGTATGCATTCAGTTTCTTTCTCATTTCCATTAAGTTCAAGGACTATTTTTGTTTTTGTCTTTATGTCACCCACACTTTTTTTCACATAGTAGATACATAATAATTAAATGTAGATTTGAATTGAATATGAATAGTAAGAGTTTGGAAAGTGTTACAGACTTTTCTGATATTCATGTTAATTTGATGATTCTGGTAAAAAAATTTTTCCTACATAAATAAAGACATCACTTTATATTATTTTATATAGTAATAAATAAGAACTAGCTTGGCTGAAACTAATGTTTGTGGCCTTAAGAATTTCATTTTTGGCAGCTACAGAGTTCAAACTCCAAATTGTAGTCTATATGCTTGTAATACCAGCAGCTGAGTCTTTCCAACTAAATGTTATTGTCAAGCTTAAGCAACTACTGCTGGTCAGAGATCTTTTTACCTTTATATTTGTTTTTTGATGCTATTCAAAAGATAGATAATTAATCAGGGAACATTGTTCCTGTTCCTGGTGGCAGTGAGTCCAGAAGGAGCTGTGGTTTGAAAAGCAGCATCATTATGAATGGGGATGGGGATAACTGCTACATCCTCAATTTATCTAGAGAAAAATTATTACATATGGATAAATCATAGAGAAGAATATCTTTTATATTTATCTATGTTATACCAATATGATTAATGATGTGGTTGTTAGTGGTTTTAGAGCATCCATATCAAAAGAAAACAACAGGTAATTGCCTGTAGAATCTTTTAACCCAGATTTACACCCATGTCATAGAAGATTCAGCTTCATAGGCAGAAAGTCTCATTATTAATTAGTCTTCCAACAGCAGGTGCCAGAAGCTTCTGATGACCATTTCCTGATATTTTAAAACTTCTCTCAAGCTCTTTAGTTATCTTCGGGATGAATCATAGAAAGCTTGCTTGTATTTATCAAAGCCAACCTTGATGCAACAATTTACAAACATGAATAGGTATTCACCATCCCAAAGAAGTTTCCTTTATTCCTTCTTTCTATCTCGCTACACTTTCCTTTCACTATCAGATATTTTTATGAAAATTTGGACAATTCCCTTCCCAAAATACTGAAGTATTCAAGCCGCTAAACTCTTTTTGACGATTTACTTGGGGTTCTTCTCACATATACTCACAGATGGTTTTTTTGAGTGGCTTAGTGGTGATGGCACAGTTCTTGTCTTTATTCCATAATTGGCTTTGCTTTCTTCAATGACATGCTTCTTCCCATTTTCAATAACAGATACCAAATTTTGGAAAAACTTAGGAAAATTCTTTGACTGTGACTAGGTGAGAAGTATTTTTACCTTTTGTGACTCAGTACTTATTGCAGAAGTAATTCAGTGGAAAGAATACTACATGAAGAGCTATTCCAATTACCAATGTTGTATGCTGTTGAACATGTTACTTAATGTCAGTTTTCCCATTTTTAAAAACAACTCTGGGGCAGCTAGGTGATACAGTGGAAAGAGCACTAGCCCTGAAGTCAGGAAGACCTGAGCTCAAATCTGATCTTAAGACATTTAACACTTCTTAGCTGGGCAAGTCACTTAACCCCAATTGCCCTAGCAAAAAAGAAAATCGGTTCTAAAATTTTGTCATTCTGTAATTTTAACAAAGTATTATTTCAGTGGGTTGTTGTTTGTAATGAAAATCTGTAATGATATTTGTTGTGATGGTATGTGACCAGATAGAATGAACAGTTTATCTCTTCCAAACTTCTCAGCATAAACCAGTCTTTTCTAGTTCCCTCTGGTCATGACAGAAGATATTCTTGAAGCTGGTCTCTTTTAAATTTTTTTATAGTTTTATTATTTTTATTATAACATATTATTATATAATATAACATGTTATATTACATAATAGATTACAATATAACATAAATATAAATTTTATTATTTGATCCCATTCCTATTTCTTTTAGGAACTTTTCCTAACAACAATCGTCCTTTCTCATTTATTTTTTCCTCTCCCATTTATTTTTATTTTCTTCTTTGTCACTGTCTCCTTCTCAGCAACTTATAAACATGAATAGATATTCACAATCCAAAAGAAGTTTTCTTTAATTTTTTTTTTTTTTTTTTCTATCCATCTACTTTTTCCCCTTCACTATCAGACTTTGGAAGAAAGTTTCTGTACCCAGTGCCACCGCTTTCTCAAATTTGCTCCTTGTTAATTCCTTAACTGTTTCCAATTTGGCTATAATTCCTATCATGGTACTGAAATGACTGAGTCTCAGAGTTCCCCAATGACGTACTAACTAATGACAGTATTTAATGGCCATTTTTCAGCCCTGATGACCTTGATCTCAAATACTTGAGTTAGAAAGAACTTTCAGAAGCCATTTACTCAAACCTGTGTGGAATCCCTTAAATCCCTTTTAGAACTAAGCCAAGAAATATTGATCTAACTTTTGAGTGAAGATTGTGGAGAACCCATTATCTTATGTATTGATATATTCTGTTTCTAAACTTTGAAAGAAAGTTTTTCTTTACATTTAGCCAAAATCTGTTTCTTGTTAGCGTCCATCCTTGCTCCAAGTTCCACCTTTTGGAGCTAAGAAAAATACAATCCCCTGTTCCTTTCAAAATGTGAAAGTAGCTGTTAGTGTTTCCTCCTATAGTCCCCTGCTAAAATGTTATATTTAAAACTGAACATAACATAACAGTTGAACCAGAATGGAGTGGGACTGTCACTTATGTTCTAGCTACAATGCCTTTGAAGGTAGTATTATTATACTTATTTTTATTTGTATGTCTGTCTGTTTGTTTTGTTTTGTTTTGTTTCAATTTCCAATTCATGCTCCACTCATGCTGATCTTTCAGTCTTGATAAAAATCTTGTTTTGTTTATATAGGTGCATCTCAGTTTTGAATTTTTAAAGTTGAATTTTTGATTAATTGTGGGACTTTTTGTTTATGCCTTTTAAATTTTATCTGAATAGAGCTTGTTTATTTTTCTCATCTGTCTTTGTTTTGTTATTTACTATCTTAGCCATCTTTTCAACTTTGTTTTTTGTTAATATAATAAGCATAATCACCTTTGTCCAAGTCATTAATAAAATTATTGAACAGCAGAGGAATATGAACATTCCTTTAGCATTCTGTGAGATAGGAATGGATGATTCAACTGATTCCAGATCCAACTAACTTTATTTTTGTCTAGTTCATCTCCTATATATACACAAGAATAGTATGAGGAATTTACAGATAATTTGCTGAAATCTTTGAAGACTGCATTCTCCTAATCCATCATCCTAGTAAAACTGCCAAAAAATAAATGAGGTTTTTCTGGCATGACTTTTTCTTGATTAAGCTATGCAGGCTTTTAGAAGTTACTACTTCCTTTTTAAATTTGTATATACTATCTCTTTAATAATTTGTTTTAACATTTTCCCAGCAATTGAAGATAAATGTATTCACCTATCTTTGCTGATTGTTTGAAAACAGGATATTTTAACCAGACCTCTGCATACCTCTCTTGTTCTCCACAATTTTTAAATCCTGGCTTTAACAGTGATGCATCAATAAAATTAATCATTTCTTACAATAAAAAACTCTCTACAACATTCATTAATATCTGCCTCTCTGTCTGCTCTCTTTTTTTAACTCTATTCTCTCCTTTACTCCCTCCCATTGTGTCATCTTTCTTGTAAGTCTCCTGATTCTCCTACCTCTTCAAAAGTTCCTCAGATTCCTCATAATCCTTGTCAAGGTCCTTTCCCCTTGAGGTGGGTGTACCCCAAGAGAGTCTTTCCTTGTTGCTTTTCTCTTTTTCTTGGAAGTCTAATACATTCCTATGTTTTCAGTTGTCACATTTAATAGATGATACCCAAATCTTTATCTCCACTTTTTGTTTCTCTTCAGAGCCTCCCAGTCAAACTGCCTATAGTATATCTCTTCTTGTTCTACTACATTTCAAAATCAACATGTCCCAAACTATGGTTATTAAATATCTCCTCACCTAAACCTGCTTTTTTTCCAATTTCCTCCAGTGTTCACTCTTTCCTATCCTTTACTTAGTGTAGGGCCAATTAGTTATTGGTTTATTCAGCCTTCACAATATTTCTAGCATCTGCTCCATTCTTTCAATCTTAGCTACTACATTAGTACAGGATTGCATTACCACGCTTGCCAACTCTTGTAGCAACCTCCTCATATTCTTGTATCCTTCAGACAATATTATTATTTATGTATAGATCTTATCATGTCACCTCAAAAATCCCCATTGATTTCCTCTTGCTTATTAATCAAAATTCAGACATTTTTGTTTGGCTTCCCTTCATAATCTCATGCCACTTTACCTTCTTGGAATTGTCTCATAGTACTTCTCAGAATAGGGCTTTATTGTAGCCACTCTTGGTTCTGGGACACATGGTAGAAGATATTGTCTTCATCTGTGTTTGATGATAAACATTTATTAAGAACCTACTAGATCCTGTTTTAGGTGCTGGGGAGGGACAAAACAGATCCTTCAAGGATCTTACATTGTAGCATGGGAGATTATATAACATGTGTAGGTATAGCGGATACAATGGGATTTATTGGGGAAGAATACCACAGGCTGCTGAAGGGATCAAAAAAGGCTTTGTGTAGATGATAGTGCTTGAGTGGATCCTTAAGGAAATTAGGATTTCTTGAAGGAGGAAGTATGGGGAATAACCAGGTCAAAGACATGGAGATGGGAATAATGGAGTGCCATGTATAAAGAGAAATAGTAGGAAAGTCTTATTATCCAGAGTACAGAAAAGGAAAGGTATAATGAGACCAAAAAGATGAATGTTGGTCCAAATTGTGAAGAGCTTTAAATGACAGTAAGAGAATTTTGATCCTGGAGGAATAGGAAAGCATTGAAGTTTATTGAGTATGCAATGATGTACTCAAGATTGTGCCTTCAGATAATTGCTTCAATAGGTATGTTAAAAGAAGATGGATTGCAGTTTTAAAGTTTAGTTACTGACGGGTGTATAGAGGAAGAGGAGTTGGAGATGACTTTGATGTTGGAAAATTGGATGATAGAAACAATTGTGGTTCCCTAACAGCGATAGGAAAGATTGGAAAGAAGCATGAGTTTAGGGGAAAACAATCTCATTTGGATACATTGGGTTTAAAATGCCTCTGGAGCTTTCATGTGGAAAAATTAAGAAGGCAGTTCATGATGCAAGACTGAGGTTCAGGAGCGAAAGCAGGGCTGTATGCTTTAGATTTGGAAGTTATCTGTGTAGGGACGATTATAGTAATAGGAACATAGATCAAGTCACCAACTGAGAGAGTGTAGAGGGAAAACCCAGGACAGAGTTCTGGGATAATTTTTCGTTGTTTGTGTTGTTCCTTCAATCTGTAATACGTTCTTTTGCTCCTTACACTTTTATTTTGTTTTAAACCATATTTGTCTGAGGAGGGAACTTCCAGTCATCGATTTCTTCCTAATGCCAGTAGTGGAATTTTGTCTTGGAGCACTGAAAAGTGAATTGACTTACCCAGGGTTACAGGGTTACATCCAGATTTGAATCTGGATCATCAGTTCAGAGACTAATTTTCTTTCTACTATCACAAGTGTTTGACTTGAGGCCCTATGCAACTGTCAGCCTCCACAACTTCCCAGTGGCTGCCCAAACGAGATCAAAATGTAAATGTGAAATATTTAACAAGCTAAATAAAAATACAACATAGTTATCTTTTTTATCTTATCTTGTAAAAGATAAATTTCATACAGGCATGGTGTATTTTCCAAATTTTTTGTCTTTTCCAATACATGGTTTTGCACATAAATATTTAATAACTATTTCTCTTACTTGAATTTGCAGTATTTTATTTGTTTTTCCTAAAGTTCATTTATATCTGCTACTGGCCATGAATGATTCAAAATTGAAGTTGAAGTTTGTTTATGAAAAGTCTGTCCAAGTAGTTACCATAGATCACATGAAAATGTTTTTATTGTACAATTTTTTTGGTACTTATGTTGAGAGGAGTCAGCATGATAGGAGATTTCTGTGTAAATTGATTTTTTTTTTTTAAATTATGAGAATCACAGGATAAGAAATCTCTGCTAGTGAGTTATATGGTATTGTAGCTTAATGAAGTTCCAGCAAAGATGTAGTATGACTGTGTAATTATCTGGAAAAAGCTATTTAGTTGAAAAATAACTGGAGGATGCCTCTGTTTCTTTTTCCCATAATTCCAAGGGTAGCTTTGGAGATCCAGATCTGAATGAGTAAGGTCTGTGGAAAAGGCTGGGCATAAATGGGAATGTTTTTGTCAGTCAAAAGTAAACCTAGGCGTTAAAGTATTTTTAAAAAGTAAAACTAGGATTTGTCTTTCCTCCAAATTGAAATTTGTGATTGATTAGCTTTCCTGGGCCCATCTTGGAGAAAACTTGAAATGAATCCATTCCTGGGACTCCCCTCAATTTGGATTTGCCTAACCAAGATTCTTAGACAAACTTTATGAAGAACAGATAAAGTAGTGCAAATTCAGATAAGAAAAAGATTTATTTTTGCATACAAAAACCTTGTGCTGGAAGACACATAGAATTTGAGAAATATACCATGCCTCCATGAAGTTTGCCATCTACAGTTTGAGATAACAAAGATGAGTATAATTAGAAAAAATTTTAATAAGTACATTAGAAAGATGCCAAAACAGGTGAGGGGATTAAAAAAAAAACGCAGAAGACAAGCTTATCCAATAGATGCCAGTAGGACCTTTTGGAGCAGGGCAAGAAAGTATATGACTTTAAGGTTCTAACAACCAACTCTTAAGTGAGAAAATTGTTAAAGAGCACATAGTTTGGCATGGCAGTGATGTGATCCAAGAAAGACAATGTCATCAAATCAGAACTGAGACCTAGGGCACAAGATAGAGAAATGGCATGATAGTGAAAAGTACATGAAAGAGAAGAAATTAGGCAGAAAAACAGGGGTTTTTTGTTCTTGTTTTGTTATTTTTTTTTAAAGTATTAGATTTCATGTTAATTGATATTTCAGCTTCTGATCCTGCCAAATTTTCCTAGAGCTGAAAGTCAAAAGGAAAAAAAAAAGACTGAAATATGACCTCATTTCTTTTTCTCGTGCTCGTCCAACTCTCTTTGTGATCTCACTTGCAGTTTTCTTGACAGATACTGAAATGGTCTTCCATTACCTTCTTCAGAAGATCATTTTACAGATGAGGAAATTGTAGCAAAAACAGAGTGAAGTGATTTCCTAGAATCGCATAGTTAGTGTCTATGGCAAGATTTATACTCAGGAAGGAGAGTCTTCTAACTCCAGGTTCTCCATTGTGCCACTTAGATGCATCTAGGTACTTGCCAGTGTTAAAATGGTCAAAATGCAGACAGCACCAGGAAGGGAAACTCATGGCATATTGGTAATACTAGATAGGCCCTAAATAATGGATTTTTGGATTAGATACAGATTTCAGAATCTTAATTCTTGAGAAGGAAGTATTTTTATATTTAAGTGTAATCAAATTTCACTAACTGATTAACGTGCGCTTAAAAGATTCCAGATTTTAAAATTACGCATATAGCTTTCCTATTTAAGGATAAAGGTGAAGATAGGTTATAAAAGAATGAGAATATTCGTATTTGTTCTTGAGTGTCCCATAAACAATAATTCTGATCTTTGTACCAATTTTCTCAAATAATTTGCCAAGAATAGAAGCTGTGGAGCCTACTGCTGTCCTCTGATGCATCAATTGTTTAGTGATACAAAGTGGGCATCACTCAGCGTCCCAATCTTGGATCTACATTTTTACCCCATTCCTTGTTGAACAGCCTAACTGCTATAAGAACAGCTTTTGTGGATTATATTCTTTTCACCTTAGATCTAGCTGAGAATTAGCTTCTCTGTATCTTCAGTGTGTCACAGATGCTCTATAATGTAGCTTCAGCCCTTAGGTACTATCTAGGAGTCTCCCAAGTCAGAGAGCCATAGGGACTCTTCCTTTTAGTCATTCTCCTTCCTATAGTCACAAGCTGTGTTGTAGAGAAGAAAAAAATTCTGTAATTTTGATTTCATATAGGTAATTTCATAAAATACATTGATTTGTATTTTACCAAAGATTATCTGGATTTTGCTGAATTTCAGAACTAGTTAGACCTTTGGAAAATGCTCTTGTGCGTATGTATGTTTATCACTCTTACTAACAAAGCTCATTATATTTTATCCTAGCAGTCCTCAGAAGGCGGCACCATCATCTTTCTGTTTACCCAGGTTCACAAATTTGGAGTTGTATTCAGTTTCTCATTTTCTCTCACTTCATGTGACTAACTTCTTGACTATATTTCCTTCTTCCCCCAACCCAGCCGTCACCCTTGTTCAAGGCATCATTATGTTTCATCTGGAATATTGCCATAACCATTTAATTGGTTTCCCTGCTTCAATTTGTCTCATTCATTCTAAACCCCACTAAACTGCCAAAGTGATTTTCCTAAAGCATGGATCTGACCCCATGTCATTCCCGTATTCAGATTCCAGTAGATCTCTTATACCTTGAAGAACAAGTATAAATTCTTCTTTTAGTAGTCATTCAACAGTTAGTCAAGCATTCCTTAATGCTTTCATTAATTAATTAAGCTCCAACAATAGCCAGATATTTGCGAATCTGTGGAGATATGAAGGAACATTTTTTTAAAAATTGCTATTTATGACTCTTCACAATCTTGCTTCATCTTTTTTCCAGGTTAACTACACCTTCTTCTATCCATATTTCTACTTTCCAGTCATATTGGTTTTCTTGGCTTTTCCTCACACACACTTCTCCATCTTTCAGCTTTATACTTTGGTACTGACTGCTCAATGCCCTTAATTCACTCCCTTAACACCTTCATCAATGAAGGAGAGTCCCTGGTCTTCAAAACATTGCTCAAATACCACATTTTATAAGAAGGCCTTTTCTTCCAAAGGTGCTTTGTCTCTTGTTTCTTGTGTTGTGTGTGTAATTGTATATGTGCATGTTGTCCTCACTCTTAGATTTTAGGCTTCTAGAGGGTAGTAATGTCTTTCTATTGATTGTTGATTATAAAATAAGTAAAAATTCCTTGGCCTATTGGTCAGTAATAACTATTCTTGCTTAAAAGATAACCCATTAGCCTTACTATGAGAATAGAAGAAAAGAGTAACTCTTTACTCAGATACTCTCATAAAATTTTGAAGCATTCTCTCTTAACTTTTTACATATCTTTTCTAAATTCATTTTGAATAGAGCCATTATAATTTTTTTGGAAAGTGTTATAAGTATTTTATTCAGTATTTGATATTTGAAAATTTGTGTGTTCTAGAGATTATTATTCAAGCTTTAAGTTACAATTTTTTAGCCCTTTGATGCTCTAACCTTATCCTTTGTTGAAACAACACATTTAAAGGATTAATCAACCTAAGTGATAGACAGAAAAAGGCTTTCTTTCTTTTGTTTTCTCCTTGTTTAAAATAGTATTTTTAAAAAGGGAGAAAATAGTATAAATTTGTTTTTATAATTTGTGCTTCATACAGCACACATCTAATTTATTTCTGTCAAACTTTTGAATTAGCTTTATAAAGATTACACAGATAGACCAGCATTGTCATAGTTAATAGAAACCTGTTCAGTGAGGTCTGTGGGCTTCAAGATCAGTAACAGTGCCAATGACAGTGAAATATGGCCTTATCGAAAGGAGAATTCATAAGAGGCTGCCCTGGGACACTACACCACTGTCCTTCTGTGTATCCTGACAATGTTATCTGTCCTCTCAGTACGGAGTATCAAATGTCTGTCATGAGTACAGAAATTAATTTAATGTCACCTGAAGACATGCAATTAATCTTTTAGAGGTTTTCATAATACCTTTACAGAAAGAGTTGCCAGTTTGGCGGATTTGGATTTTGGGGTTTAGCAGAAGATAAGGAAAATTAATTTTTCATCAGGGTTAATACAAGCTAGCAGGGCCACAAAGGCTGAGAAAAATGGTTGGGGAATTTGTCAAGTGTTGTCACTCTAGAATAATGCTGCTTAACGTCTGATAGGTGTAATCAAGAGTTGAGATTTCTATAGAGAAGGATTAATCAATTTGCTCACTACTGAATGCAAGTCAGTGATATCACTCCTTCATGGGGTTTAAGAATGAAAATAAGATTTGATCTGTCAAATTGTAAGAAGTGCTGACACTATCAATAGGCATTTTTATCTGTACATTTAAAGCATTTGTTATAAATAAATTTGTCCTGCTAATGTTGATGGCAAACAAACCATCTTTTTGTAAGATTTGTCCATGATATAACTCTTAAAAGAATACTATCAGCTTACTGAAGTCAGTTTCTCTTTTAAAAACAATAGCATCCCTCCTATCTCCTCCCCCCCACCCCCCCCACGATATGTTGTTGCTTTCACAGTTCATTAAAGGTTTCTGAAAGAAAAATGTGGTTTAGTAGAAGGAAAGAAAAACTTCTCTATTCCTCTTCCTAGAGAAAGAGGAAAACTGTTTCTCTAATTATATATAGTCATAGAGCATTTTGTGAAATGCAGTTTTTCTTGTTCAACCTCTTGTGAAGATTGTGAACTTGAAGTATTTTTCACATTTATGGAGATTTTTTTCTTTCCCTGTATTAAGAATGCAAAACAATGCTGTATATTTTGCATGTAGATTGTATATCACAAAAGATTCATATTTCAAGATCTCTTTCAATATTTGTTGGTTATTCTCTGTTGACCTATAAGAAAACTTACAAGCATATTTGAGGCATGTCTATTAAAGTTATACATAATCATTCACATTTTTAAGTTTTGAACAATTCAAATGTAAAATTAAACTCTGTGCTCTTGATATATATATATATCCTGGTGGTAAATGAAATGCAAAGTCTGAGACTCAAAACCAGGTCTTTCATTTGAAAGTGGATAGGAAGTGATACTTTTAAACAACTTAAACGTTGTATGCAAAACCCAACTGATATTTTGTTACTAATCTACAAAAAATAACAATAACCATTCATTATAAATTAAAAGCATCACATAATTGCAAAACCTCCTTTGTTTAAAAGGGATAGTCTGGTGGATTTAATTCTAGTGTGAATTTTTCTGTGACTATATTTGCCTCTGTTTACTCTTTTGCTATCTCTTCAAGTAGATCTTAGAAGGTTTTTCCTTTTCATGGTCAGACTTTTAGAAAAAGTATATTTGTATATTTCTTGCTCCCTCTTTCTTAACTAACTCTCATAATTTCTTAATTCATTTTTATAATAGCTTTCTATTTTTCCAAATACATGCAAAGATGATTTTCACCATTTTTGCAAAATCTTGTGTTCCCAATTTTTGTTCCTCACTTTCCTCCCCTCTCTCCTAGACAGCAAGCGATCCACTATAAGTTAAACATATAGAATTCTTCACTTTTAATATGGTTTCTGATTTGATTCTTGACTAAAACTGCCCTCTTTTCAAAGCCTCTTAAAGTTCTTTTAATTGATAAATCCAGTGCACTTATCTCATTTCTCAAAATTTTTCATTTTTGATCTCTTTGTAGGTTTTGACAAGGTTAACCAGCCTCCTTTTATGGATGCCCCTTTTTCCATTGGTTTTTTGATGTGGTCTGTACCTATTTCTTCTCTTTACCCATCTAGGTTATTCTCCTTCTTTCTTGTTCAGTCATCACCTATCCCATACTCTTCTAACCATGGTTTGATTCCTGGGCTTTGTTCTCTTTTTTTTCTTTTCTCTAACATAGTGATCTCTCATCAGCTCTAATGGGTTCAGTTATTTACATAGATGACTTTCAGATCTAGATATCTGGCTCTTCTCTCTCACCTAAAAGCAGTTCCATGTTAACATTGCCTTTTAGAAAATTCTTAACTGTCATTTTAGCCTCTGAAACACATCCAAATAGAAATTATATTTCCTATATTTTCCCCTAAATCTTCCAGTTAGAAAAATATTATTGTTTGTGTTGATTTGATCATCATCTTTCCCGGTATCTATTATTAAAAAATCTTAGAATTATTCTTAATTCTTCTCATATATATATATATATATATATATATATATATATATATATATGGTTGACATGCCTTAAGCCCTACTTTTTATTTATTACCCTTGTTCAGGCCTTTATTTCTCACTTGGACTATAGCAAAAAACCTCTTACCTGTGACTACAAGAAGCTGTAGCACCTACATTGGCCCACGCCCTGATAAACTGTCTCTGTTGAGGAGCTAAACTGAGTTGAGGGTAACTGATAGACCTCAAATCTGTCAATGATGTAGGGTATTTATTTCAAGCATTTCCAAGCAGACAGGGCAGAAGAGAATAGTTTGAAAGCAGCTGAAGCAAATGCTATGGAGTGCTTAAAGCTTGTTCAGACATCCAAAACAAGCAAGGTCATCCATTGCATCATCACAGGCCATCATCAGTCATCCTGATTTATGTCCTGCCATTGGACTTGGATGACTCAGGAAGAGAGAGTGAGGCTGATGACTTTATATATCTCTACCTTATTTAAAATCTGTTCTCGAGCAAGTTATGACATTGGTCCTCTTAAGAAATGACAATCAGCAATTTTGAAATAGCTTTCTAATTGGTCTCCCAGCCTATTCCTCTACCGTCCATTTTCTCATAGCTATAAGAATAATCTTCTTAAAGCTTAAGACCACATCACTCCATTGCTCAATATTCTTCTCAATTTGGTCCTATTCTTTCTAGACTTATTTCACGTTAATAAACCTTTGGGCACTTTTTATATTTCAACCAGTTTTTTCCTATAGTTCATTCTCAGTATCCCATCTCTGACCTCCTTGCCTTTGTTCAGGTTTTCCCCTGTGGGTCAGAATGTAATCTATTCCTCTTCTACTAAGCTTCTTCAGGACTCAGCTCATGTGCCTGCCACCTTCTTTCCTAGTCTCCCAACTTTCGAGTGTTCTGTTTCTCTTCAAATTACTTCACATTTATTTATCTTTGTTTATATTTTATCTGTTTTAGTTGTGTGGCTGTGTTCACAATGTGATTTCCTTCCTTCTTCCCTCTCTTGATTCTTTCCCCCTTTGTCTCTCCCTTCTTGCACAGTTTCTTCATGTGTAATAGACTTGTCATAAATGGTTGTTGAATTAGTTTCTTTGGAATATAAATTTCACAACACCTGGCTTTTAGTGCTTTTACTCATGGAGTGGTCTGTAAACATGCATTTGAATTGATTTGTTTTAAAGAAATGTTTGACATTAGGTTGTTTGTCTTTATGTTTTGCTTCTAAATATGCGTTGCAGAAAACTGCTTAATACAGGCTTTCAAATATTGGTTTGATTCTGGTTTTTATTTTTGTCTTAGCTATTTGTCTCTGGATAGATTAATGTTTTTGGCTGGTATATTTTTAAAGACCACAATTTTCTCTGAGAAAATGACCATTAAGTGTAACTTTTTATTATTATCCATGTTGGAATTAAATCACAATTAAAATTTAATTCCAAACTGTTTTCCTGTGCGGGAATTGTGCCATACACTTTTAATAAATTCTGGAATGTATAATTTTTAAAAAGACTCTTTAACTGGTAATAATTGTGTTATTTTATCTAAAGGAATAGCAATTAGCAAATTAGAATTTTTCCTTCAGGGCTTCTGTATAGTCTAAATAAAAAATGATTATTTTTGTATTATATGTCATCCTGGTGAAAGAAAGTGAGTTGAAGCATTAATCCCCAAACTTGATGCAAACTTATGATGCAAAAGCAGAGGCAAATTAAAAATGAGTATTTTGGGGTTGTCAGAATTGCTAACCTCTGGCTTAAATAAACAACTACACCAAATTTCATGTTTAGCCTAGATATGAAGTTGAGCATGCCAGTTCTCTTTTTATTTAAAAGCCATCTGCTAGAATTAATTGCTCTAATATTGTGATGAAAACATATTGCCTCATAGTAACTTTAGTCAAACAGTATTTATCTGAGGTTTCCCCCTCTCTGTTAATGTGTGTCATGTAGACCCATTAATTCCCTTTATCACTTTGATAGTGATGGAAGTATAATACTTTTGGATTAGAGTTTGGCATTTTAGATCTACATTATAGATGCTATTCATATAATCATTGTTTAGTAAATACTTTTTTGTGGTTGCAATCGCAGAGTATCTTCAGCTTTTGTTTTTGTCCATTTCATCTAGTCCTCTATGAAGATGTTACACCTCCTATCCTTACTAAAGAATTTGTCATGAATTGGATGGCTAATTTGTAAGACAGTAATGGTGATTAGTAGAATTTTACATAATTTATTGAATATCAGGAAATTTGTTATTAGGATTGAATTGAGTAATGCTATGCAGGATCAGAGTGCAAAATGGAAAACTTTTGATAACAAGTAGAAATTGGATGTCCATGTTAAAGATAGAAACTTTTTATATCTGAATAATCTGTGAGGAAAATTTCCTGTAAACAAGGAATATCTGGTCCGTGGGCCATATGAGGCCTGCAAATCATTTGGTCTGGCCTTACCAAGGCAAGTACAGGCAATAATGAGCTGAAAACTAGGTACAACAACCTCTCACTACTTGAACTTTTACATTAATAATTTTGTATGGGCTCCAAAATGATTATATTACATTACATAATATTATAAATATCCAAAGGGCCCTTCCAAAAAAAAAAAAAAAAAAGGTTTCCCACCTCTGCTATAAACCCTTTTTGTCTTCTTTACATAGCACATCCCTCCTTCCCCCAAAAGGCCAGTCACTTGGTCATCAGAACTAATCAGGCCTCAAATAACTCTACTTTTTGTGACCCTGGGCAAGTCATTTAACTAATGTTTACCTCCATTTCCTCATCTGTAAAATGGGGATAATAATAGTACTTGCCTATCCATGGTTATTTTGAGGATCAAATGGGGTAACATTTGTAAAGTGTTTTAGCACAGTACCTGGCACAAAGTGAGTGTTATATTCTCATGCTATTTATTGCTCTGTTGCTGCTACTACTAACTACTATTGAGCTGGTCCAATTTTAAGTTGAATTTCAATACTTTAATTATTAGGATTCTGACTTTTTAGGAGGGCAGTAGTTAAATAGTTAAACAACTTGACAGTGAAATTCAGGTGGCCTGGCTATATCACTATTTTTTGCCATTTAACTTTTCTTAAATTTACTTCAGTTTAACAAGCACTGAGTATCCACTATGTGTCAAGCTTTGTAAATTCAAAGGCAAAAAAAAAAGAAATGTAGAATCAAAGAGCTTGTGTCCCACTGGGAATAAATAATATATACACATATACAGTAAGCACAAAATATATAGGGAAAAACCAACAACTGTGAGGAAATCATGAGAGGTCTCTTCGAAGTTTAGTTGAGTTGAAAGCAACCAGGGGTTCTGTAAAGACACTTGTGAGGAGGGAAAGCATGGGCCTGCCTGTCCAGGGAAGTGTCAAGATGGAATATTATATACTAGGAATATAATCCTAGCCAAACTGGCTTAGCAATAATGAGCTGAAGTTTGGCTAAGATGTGGAGTTCAGTAAGGGAGGATAATGTATAGCCAGGAAGCTAAGGGACTTGGATTTGGAAAGACTTGATCAGATACTACTGACTGGTATGACTGGTCAAATCATAAAATCCTGTTTACCTTCATTTCCTTATCTGTAAAATGAACTGAAGAAAGAAATGGCCGTTCATTTCAATATATTTGCCAAGAAAATTCCAAATGGGGTCAGGAAGAGTTGAATACAACTGAGCAACAAAAAACAATATAAAATTACTTTAGGATTGATGTTGCCTTCTCCCAAAATGTTTTCTTATGCCACTATCAAAGAAAGAGAAAATAATGATTTTACCTGATAGATTTTTCTTTATCTAAGATAGCACTGTTGACTGTATCTGTATTAATGTGGTCTAAGTTCTCATGCCACCCCTTCCCCTCCATATCACCTACAGGTGGTACTGCTGCTTTTGTCTCTAAAATTGTACTGTGCCCTTGACAGGTCTGCATTTTGGAAGGAGAGATGATAATCCCCTCTAAGCTTCTTTTACACCCTTCCTTTCAATTAAATACATCTAATGTTACCAAAATAATAATGGTATAGGTTCATAACCTTGGGTAAACAAACTAGGACTAACTTGACATACATGATATGGGAAACTGACCTATATAGTTGAAAACCCAAACATGGATAATACACAAATTGTATCACTTCTATATTTAGTTTTAAGAATTATTACTGGGAAATGTTTAGTACCACTTTGTTACCCATTTTTAAAATTTTCTCTTCTTATTCTCTTTTTGTTAATATAGCCTGTCTCCTTAATTGCTACTCTCTGTAGAATAACCTTAAATGATTGGTGAGGTCACAAAGTAGATGAAAATTAAACTTGGGCTTGTCAGTATCAAGAGTTTTCACTTCTGAGTTTATGTTATCCAAGACATTAGGGATGGGGGTTCCAGATAAGAGTCGTTAGATTATACCTTGGTACATAGAATCTTGTATGTTTAAACTTTGAAGTGTGCATAGGGTGCCAGCAGGGATAAATTGATTTGAATTTTAGTGTAAGCTATAGTTTTTACACTCTTTTTGAAGGCTTATTTTCTGAAGTTTAGTAGTCTTGAAGATTCTCTGTTTTCAATTGATATTCAATTTCAATATCCTTTACTTGATTATTGGTGTTTTTGTTTGTTTTTTTAATCCTACATTATTGGTCACAACTGAGACAAAGTGATTACATGGTACTTCATCTGAAAGGTTTTAAATGTACTCATTTGGGGTGTTTATATTTATTTATTGATCAAACCTCAGGATCTAGGCACTAAGGACTTAATACATAAAAGGCAATCCCTGCTCTTCAGATATTTTCATTCTATAATTCAAAGCATTTATTAAGCACTTCCTGCAGATAACATATCTAACTCTTCAGCCCAGCTTTCACAGTGTTTACCTTGGCACTTAGCATCGTCACAGATTTTCTTCTCAGTTCTGCTCTATAGTTTTCATTGCTCTGCAGATTTGGAACTCTTGCCACCCGTCGATGGATAAGGGTCTAAAAGTTGTTTTGTGTCCTTCATGTTGCTTGTCAGGCAGTTCTTGCATAGTATCAGTGCATGAAAGGTATTATGTACTTCTCAGTTGTCTGTCTAATTCAGCAAAGAATAAGGGAAAGATTGTGTAGAATGAAGTTAGTTAAGTTTATTAATTAATAAGCACATTCCAGAAATGCAGCTACTTAGGAATGGAGATGATGGTGGTAATCAGTTGTAATTGCTGGCCATCATCACTGAATAACTAAATCAGTCTTCTACTCTTAGGAAAATTGTTCAGTAAAATAAACTGCAATAATATTTATTAACATTATTTTGTTGTTCATTCATATCTGACTCTTGGTGACCCCGTGGACACTAGTGCTTTCCATGGTATTTTCTTGGCAAATATTAAAATAATTTTCCATTTCTTTCTCTGGTGGATTAAGGCAAGCAGAGGTTAAGTGACTTCCTGGGTCATCTAGCTAATGAGTATTTAAGACAGGATTTGAACTTGGGTCTTCTTACCTTAAGCCCAGCCTTCTTTTCACTGAGCTATCTAGCTGGTACTCATTTTCATCATAGCTACCTTATAAAAAAAGAACACAACCAATTTCTAAGATTTGAGCATGTGTCTGTTTAATAGGTCTAATAATAACTAGCATTTATTTAGTTTTTTAGCATTTAAAGATGCTTTAAAAATAGTTTCATTTTATCTTCATGGCAATCCTAGGAATAAGTGCTACTATTAGCTTCATCTTACAGATGAGAAAGCCGAAACAGACAAAAATCAAATGACTTATTTGACTATAGGGTCATATAATCAGCTAGTGTTTGAAGCCTGATTTGAACTCAGGTCTTCCTTAATCTATTCACTGTGCCATATATGTTTAGATAGTTATAATTCCATTTTTCTTAAGATAGTGGAATGAGTTGAAATATTTATGGGATAGTAATTTGGCTTGAGCACAAGGTAAGAATGCACAGTTATTTATGTAAATTGCTAGGTTTTAACAAACAATGAATGAACCTTAGGCAGCATAAGTGAAATGGGCCCTATGTTGAACTTGAGTTATTTCTTTTATACTTAAGCAATATAAAATAGGGGATTTTTTAAAATCATAGACTTCCCCAAAATTTAATCGATAAATTTATATAAAGATAAAGCTATCATGAATGTTTTTATATCAAATGTTGAATTACTTGTTATTATTTAAAATTAGGCAGAGGGTTTTCTGCTTCTCCCCTACACATTGAAGTGTCAGATTTGTTTGATAATTGTTTCAGTTCTCAGTTAGGTATTAATAAAATTATACTTCCTAGTAGGTCTCTCAGAAGCTGATATTTGATTGAATAGATACTGAACAGCATGATACCTTGTTGATTTCAGCAGGGGGGAGAGAATGTTGGCTTTTTTCACCCAGAGGGTCAGCCCCAACGACTTCCTCAATCTCCAGAACTAAGACAGCATCCTGTTCGCAAAGTCACACTGACAAAGGGAACAACACTTCATCAACAACAGCAATCTCCAGTTGCAGCTCACATACATTCAACTGTTCCTCCAGGAGTTAAAAACATCCAAGGAATTCACCCAGCAAAGAAGGTAACATTTTTTCTTTAGAATCAGTTGGCCCTTTCAGCAAAGTAAAGAATGTATTTAATAAACACTAGACTTTTTTTTTTAAACTAGTCATTCAGAAATTTAGAAATATCTATTACCTGATCTTGATACAGTGTGTTAAGACTTGAAAAATATTTTGCATGCATTATCTCAGTTGATCCCCCCCATCTTATAAAGTAGATGGTTCATACCACAATTGCTCCTAGGATGTGTGGAAAGGTGGATGATAGGAGAATAGTGTTGGGGAATTATTTGAATACAGTTTGTTTAAAAATATATTGTAAAATTCATGGGCCCATGTGAGTCACACTGATTTTTTCCAAGATTTAAAATAATGAGTAAGAATAATACGATGCTAATAAAATATTTGTTTATTTTCCAGTCAATTAGTGAAATACAGATTCCTGGTAGTATCTAGGTGGGGTGGGATTGATGAAGCTTTAAGCTATTCAGTGGGTGTGAAGGGGCCAGCCTCCTTAGGAGGGTCAGATTAGATGTTGCTTGTGCTGAAGTCTGCCTCATCAGCTGTGGTATTTGAAATCTTAGGTTGATGTCTATAAGTATGTAGGTCTATGAAAAGTTCAGGTAGTGACTGTTCCCCCTTAGCTGGACTCTGAAAAGATAATGGAAGTTAATGAGATTTAAGGAGACAGCTACTAAGGCCATTCCCAAGTATCTAAACCAGAAGACTCAGGGTAGCCAGGATATCTGAGTTCATCTTTTCTCAGCCACCTAATTCAGTGTGTCAGATTCCAGGCTAAGGTCAAGGACATAGTCAATTCTGGTAATAATGTCTTTGTCTCAAATTAGTTAGATCTCTGAATGATCACAGGTCAGAATCATTAGGACTCTGAAAAGCTACTGTTGTCCTCCAGTGCAGGCAGGGAGCTGAGCCACAAATTTAGTCTGGACTAAGACCCTACTTGTCCAAGTGTAACCACAATACTGGATTTTCCTTCTCTAGCTCATCCTTCACATAGTTGCCAATTTGATATTTCTATCAAAAGTTGTTGGTTATCGATTGTACTTACAATAAAATAACAATCTTCTCTTTGGAGTTTGAAGCCCTTTACTTTCAGGCTCCATTCTAAACTGATTGATTATATAGTAGTTTTTCATATACATGACATTTCATTCCACCAGGCCTCCATTTTCTTCCCCATAACACACACTGCCTTTTATTTCTTCCTCCATGTCTTTGGAAAGGATGCTTCTCATTCTGGGAAGGCCCTTCCTTCTTACCTCTACTTCTTCAAAGCCCTAGCTCAAGAAGTGCTATCCATATAAAAGCACTTCTTCATTCCTCTAGTTGTTAATAAACAACAAGCTAAAAACATCAATTCATGCAGATTTGTCCTTTCCCCTCAGGTGAACATGAACCTCTTACTTTATTTGTATCCTAGCGCAGTGCTTACTATATTGTGGATGTTTAATAAATGCTTGTTAATTGATTTATAGTTACTACAGGTGTTTTATTATCCTTATTTTATAGTTGTGAAACTTAAGGCTTCAGAGTTTGTCACTTGCCATGATCACACAACTCTTAAGTGTTAGAAGGATGTTTTAAATCTAGGTTTCTTATACTTCTATGAGATCAATGTTACTTCAACTAACTAGACCATGATGCATCTCACTAGCTAAGGTACACAGTGAAATCGGAACATAAGTTCATATCCTTTTTCATAAATTTGATCTTTGACTCTGGGAAAGTCATATAATGCCTCTCAATATCAATTTCCTCAAGAGCTGATCTTGATGGTCTTTTAGATTTCTTCCAGATCTAAAACTATGATTCTTTGATCCTAAAAATGACTACAGGTAAGTTTTCTTCAACATTTTCCTGATGGGACAACCCAACTTAGTATCCCCATGGATATTAAGTTTAAAATATGTTCAGTTTGAGGCATTGGCTTTGGCCTTCAATACCCCATTTGGAATTTTTTATGCTTAGCCTCCTCTTCTTTACCTGAGAGTCTCTCTAGCTGAAAGGTATACTTTTGTAGGTTGATCTAACTACAGTTAATGATTTCTTCCACTAAGGCTTATGAAACTGTTTCTAAACAATCCTTGGCATTAAAATATGTTTTCCAACTTTGGCAGAGTACAAACCATTCATCTATTTGAATTTTTGCTTAAGTTAAATGTATCACTATTTAATAATGGTCAGAATGCTACACAACTACAGTAAGCATCAGCAGATTCTGACTTTAGTTCTGGCTTTTTCTTTTTTTTTTTTTCCTCAATAATGTTTTATTTTTCCAAAATACTTGTAAAGATAAGTTTTCAAAGTTCATTTTTGTAAGACTTTGTGTTCCAAACCTTCTTCCCTTGCCTCCCTATCCCCAAGACAACAAGCAATCTGATATAGGTTAAATTTGTATAGTGCCTTTAAACATTAACATATTTGTCATGTTGTACAAGAAAAATCAGACTAAAGGGGGGAAAAAATGAGAAAGGAAAAAAAAAAAGCCCAAAAGGTTTGAAAATACTATGCTTTATACTTTGATCCACATTCAGTCTCCACAGCTTGCTCTCTCTCTGGGTATGGTTGGCATTTTCCATCCCAAGTCTGTTGGAATTGTTTTGAATCACTGTATTATTGAGAAAAGCTGAGTCCATCACAGTTGATGCTCACATAATCTTGTTATTGTGTACAATGTTCTCCTGGTTCTATTCACTTCATTCGACATCAGTTCATATAAGTCTCTCCAGACTTTTCTGAAATCAGCCTGCTCATCATTTCTTATAAAGCAGTAATATTCTATTACATTCGTAATAACTTTTTTTAGCCATTTCCCATCTGATGGGCATCCACTCAGTTTCCAGTTCCTTACCAGTATAAAAAGAGTTGGCACAAACATTTTTGTACATTTTTTTTTCCCTCTTTTATGATTTCATTGGGATGTAAACCCAGTAGTAGATGTAGTTCCAAATTGATCTCTAGAGTGGTTGGATCATTTCATAAGTCCACCAACAATGTATTAGTTCTGGTTTTGCTAAACCTGACCCTTGTACCATGGTGAAGCATTCCCTTTCTGGGCTTCAGCTTGGAAGTAATTGTAAATCATCACTGTTTTAGAACCTCTTCAAAACTCTCAAAATTCTGTGGTTCTGTAATTCTAAAGTTCCTATTACTAATTGCCAAATTTAGGCTGAGATTTTTTTTATTTGGCTGCATCCTGCAAACTGATCCTTTGTGCAGAGCCATTGGCATTTCCTTAGAATTAAGGTAATATTCTAGCTGCATGTATACCTTTAATGTATCCTTGATATAGTTATCTACTTTTTAAATGAATTCAAGGAGAGTGATAATCTGTAATAATGGGATCATTCTTCCCCTGTGCTTATAGTGGTATTTTTCTTGCTTTTCTCCATTGATTAAACAAGGATTATCTAAATGTATTGTCTCCCAAGTGAAGAAATTACATTGTTAGCAACTTGATGCCTTCTCTAAATAACAAAGTACTCATTTTTCATATTATGTGGTGTTTGCTGCAGACTCCAATCTTTCTCTGAAAAGTTACTTGAATTTCCTTAAACATTGAGATTGTTAGAAGTAGGAAAGTACCTGATCATATTCAGAAAAAGGGATGGTTCAACCACAAGGAAAAACATTTTAGCAGAGCAAGTGAGGAGGGACAAATGGAGGCTGTTAACAGTTGACAAGGTGATAGTAGAAGTTTTTTCTTCTTCCTTTTTTTTTTTTTTTTTTAATGATTTAGACTAAATGACATCCCATTTAACTCTTATTCTCTGATGATAGATCTTGATCCATTGGTTGAGGATCCCTGATGTTAGGGATAAATATCATACACCTTAAATTGACTTTGGAGCTTTGTTTTAGCAATTAGCTATTTCTTGAACACTTGTACTATTTTTTTCCAAATTTTTGAAAGTTACAGTTCTGTTAGTAATATTACAATGAGGATTTTAAATTTCACATGCTTTTCACAAGTAATCTTATAGTTGATTTCATATAGCTAATAACTGTTGAATGAAACCAATTTCCTACATATGAAAATATTATTTGATTTTCGTTAAATCTTGTTTGCCACCTTTATTTCACTACAATTATTATCTAAATAATTGTATTATTATACACTGAATTATATCTCAAAAGTTATACTTAGGAAAGCCTAATCATAGGAGTTAGAAGAGCTCTGTTTAGTGAACGATGGTCCAAAAGCTTAAAAATACTATCTCTGCTCTCCTATTAGTTTTTGAGCACTCCTTCCCAATCCAGTTTTCAACATGGCAGTTAAAATATTTACAAAAAGGAGTTGAACAGACATTGACTCCATTTGGGGTACTTTTGTGGTTCATAGTCACTTTTATGGGCTTTAACCATCAAACAAATGACCTGACAAACCATGTAAGTTGAACTAGAGGTGATGTCTTACACTCCTTCCACTTCCAAATTGCTGGAAAGCTAATGATTAGATAGTAAAATAGTCTGGAAAGATGAATGACAGTGGACAGGAATCTGCCAAAGAGAAAATTAACTCACTTGCCTTTGCCAGTTGCTGTGTATTTCAGTTAATTCTGAGCTGATTGCTTACTTTTCATATCTTGCTATCTTTGAAAATGACCAAAGCGCGAATTTAGTAAATCACAACACTCTTATTCTTTGTTGTTGGCAGGTCATTATGCATGGGAGAGGCAGAGGAGTTGCAGGCCAGATGGGCCGGGGACGCTTGATGCCAAATAAACAGAACCTGCGCGTGGTGGAGTGCAAACCTCAGCCTTGTATTGTGTCAGTTGAAGGGCTTTCTTCATCAACTACTGATGTCCAACTGAAAAACCTGCTGATGTCAGTAGGACCCATTCAGGTAGGTCACCCTTAATTTATCATTTATATGCCAAAAGTCTTTCATACCCCTAAGCCAAATTAATTCAGATGCTATGTTCTTTAAGGATTGGTTACTTTAGTTTAAAATAATCTACCAGAAAGGAAAGATAGATCTTTAGTTTACTGTGAGACACTAGATAATCAGTTGAAACATTTATTACTTATAAATTCAGGCACACATTTTAGACATAAGATTTTTTTTTTAAATCAATTCAAATCAGTTGTTTTGTACAGAAGACCATTCTAAAATTTTATATTAAGGTCTTCAGCATGTTTGTAATTATATGTTTAGTGGTAGTGGAAGAATAAAATTTTTTTTGACTGTTAACATTTTTTCTTAAATAATATTTTACTATCTAACCTATGCGTTCATAAGAGAACTCCTTTTAGATTTGAAGGTTTATAGGAATCCACTAATCTATGACAATTTTCCCAACAAGTTTAGACCTTTTTTTTATATATATTGTGTTAAGCTAGCTATAAGAACTTCTCCAGCACTGTTACAGTGAAAACTTAAAGTAAAGCATCAAAATTCACTTGTACAGCACAGCTACAGGAACCATTATGTCAATGAGAGTACTATAGATCATTGAGTTTTTCCTTGAAAGAAACTCTTTATAGATTTGCATCTGCCCTTTTCTTCATGTCCACCAATACACACCCCATTACACTTTTATGTTTATCTGTGAGAGTGGAATCAGTTTAATAAGCAGCATCTATAATATAAATATATTTATATATAAATATAATAAATTCTTGTATTTGTGTAAATATAATATATAAAATATAAATAAACATAGATATATAAATATAAAATTTAGGGTGTGGAATATGAATGTTGTATTAAGAAATCAAGTATATGAGGAAAGTAATATAGATGAATTTTAAAACTTAGAGTAGAAAATGCAACTGATTTATAACAATTTTTTAAAATCTCCCTATTGACATTTCTCAAAGATACAAACATAGGTGAAAGCCCTTCTCCAAATTGTGCCTGCCTAATATTAAGTGTGACTTAATATTTTCTTACTTTCATATGTTACATTTTTCTGTCATGTATAGGGACTTGTTCTTACATTACTGTGTTAACTAAAATGCCTTTGGAAACTTCATTTAGTAGAATAGATTGTTAGTAGTTAGCCTTAAAAACAATGCTTAAATATCATGGTCCAAAGAGAGTGTGCTTAAGAGTAATTTTGTCTCTAGCAAAGTCAGCTAATAGCAGTTTTCAACAACAAAACTGAGCACTGAGAACTTGTTTTTGTATTGTCATACACACACACACACACACACACACACACACACACACACGCTAGTTTACACACCCATCCATACAATACACATACATCAATGCGTGTGCGTGTACACACACACACACAATTACAACAGAGCCAGGTCTGGAATAGTTTAAAAGTTTTAAATTATGACAAAGTACCAATGTTCTCTGGTTGAGATGACTCATCCTTTTTATATGTTGTATACTTGAATCTCGACTTCAACTGGGCTAATTTCCTTCAATTAGCCAACAAGCTTGTATTTACTATTCCTGACACTATTTCAAGTACTTGGGTACAAAGACAAAAATGAAACTGCTCTTATTCACAAGGAGAGTAAAAGTCTGTAAGGGAACAATATACATATAAATATTTACAAAATAAAACATCATTTGGGGAAGGTGATACTAGCTACTGTCAAAAGGACCTCCTATAGTGGGCCTTGAACTAAGTTTTGAATAAAAGTATGGAGCCTTTCAGAGACAGAAGCAAGGATGGATTACCTTCTAGTCTGAGCAAAGGCAAGGATTCAGTATCATTGAAGGAAGTATTTCTAATAATACACAGATTGTAATGAGTAACTGAAGTTCCGAGGAGATACTTCTCTCTTCTAGACTATGATAAATAGATAACCCCCAAAGTGACAGTCTGGGAAGACTAGGATATTGAAAACTCTTAAGGGAAAAATAATAATTCTCTAGTGTTTCTCTTGGCTTGTGCTAAGACCAAACCTTTGTGTAAATAGAACACTGTATATTTTTAACCTAATTACCTTTTCAAATCACCACTCTCCTTTTAACTCCCTTTCCTTCCCTTTCCATCATAATCTACCAATTCTTTGAACTGAAAAGCATAAAAAAACACTATATTCTAAAAATATGTAACCAGGCTATTGAGAATACATAAGAAGATTGCTAGTGTTTAGTAATTTAGTACCTCCATCTTCCCCCCCCTTCCTCCACTCCCCTGCCTTTCTCCCTCCACGTTGCTTCCCCCTAATCCTTCGCCCCTTCCTCCACATCCTCTTCTTCTTCCCCTTCTTTCCTTTCCTTTCCTCTTCCTTTTCTCTTTTCTGCTTTCTCTTTTCCCTCTTTTCCTCTCCTCTCTCCCTCGCCTTCTCTTCTCCTTTCTCGTCTCTTTCCTCCTCCCCTTTTTTCTTTCTTCCTGAAAGAAGAAAAGTATTAATGTGGTTGGTTATCAACCTAAATTTGCTATATTATTTTCAAAAAAAGTTTCCTTTTCCAACTTATCTAACTGGTTCTAAATACAGCCAAAAAATCCTTGAGGAATGATGAATTTTGTTCTTATTCTGAAGTAAGTTATTAAGAATAAAGCAGAGTTATCTTCTTGTCAATCAACCCAACTAAATAACTTAAGGAGGATTTTATAGATTTAGGGGAAAAAAACAACAACCTCTATTGCACTAGGATGTTGATTTCTCTCCTTCCCCCCCCCAAAAAAAAAAAAAAAAAGCTTATTTAAACTTTTAGCATTATTATTATAGCAGATAAAGAATTTGGCTTCATTATGATACTGCACTGAGTGTTTCATGTAACATGAACTCATAATTTAAATATAGATAATCTTGAGGCCATAGAACATCAGATTTTGTTTAAGGAGGACAATGTGTATCTATTAAATATTTTGTTTCCTTAAGCTTATGGCACTGCCTAGTGTTCACTTAGGGCAATTGCATGTTAATAATTAATCATAATTAGATAATACTACTGTAATAGAAAACCTTAATAATAGATTAACTCGAATAATTAACTAATTTGTAGATTATATTGTTTTGTATGGGAAACCTAAGAACTATTCCATTAAAGTAGGTAGAAATAACCAATATTGTTAAGAATAAAATGTTTTACTTCTCTGAACAGTATTGAAAATAAGTTTAATTTTAATATTAACAATATCTCATTTATATAACTCTTTAAAGCTTTACAAATTGCCTTTGCTACTTTCTGTGTTATTACTTAGGGCACTACCTAGACTTATAACACCAGGTTATCTTTGACTCCTAATTCTCATTCACTCCATAGTCTAATCTGTTGTTTTGTCATCACAGAGCCCTTTCTCTGCTCACACAGTCATTACTCACACTCACCCAGGCTTATGGGTCTCTCTTCCTCAGATCTCATCCCACAGCAGTACTCCTTCCTCCACCTCATCTGGAATGGCTTTTCCTAAAGCACAGACTATGGCATCTTCTCCCAAGCTGGGTTAATGAATTTTAGTGTCTCCCTATTTTGATACATCAGAATAAATTTTAAGTCCTCCATGTGACATTTAAAGCTCTGCATAACCTAGTTCCTTCCTACCTTTCCAGACTTAATACATTTTACACATTTGCTGCTCCTGTCACCCTTTATAATCCAGTTACACTCACCAACTTGTAACTCCTCTTATATCACAGTGCGTTTCTGGTCACTTGTCTTTTCAATAATTTCCATATCTGGAATGATCTCCCTTCTTACTTCCACCTCTTAGTTTCTCTCACGTCCTTCAAGATTCAGCTTAAGTCTTCCTCTCTTCAGGCCTTTTCTGACCCCATTGCCCCCTCACTCAGTGCCTTCCTCCCTGAGAAGACCTTCTGTCTACTCAGTGGATAGAGTCCACAGTCTCTTTCTATGCCTATCTATTTACACAGTCACCTTCATTAGAATGTAAACTCCCTTAGGACAGAATCTGTCTTTCCCTTTCTTTGTGTCTTCAACACTTTAGAACAATGCTTGGTATATAATAGGCATTAATACCCAGTTTTGTTTGACCCTCAGTGCTTTTTGAAGTAGTTGTTTGTTCCCCATTTACAGATTAGTGCTGGACCTGGAGTCAGGAAAATCTGATGCCAGGTCTAGCCTCATCCAGATACTTACTAGTAGTGTGACCCTTGGCAAGTCTTTAACTCTATCTCAATTTCATCTGTCAAATGATCTGGAGAAGGTTCTTTGCCAAGAAAATCCAAAATGGAGTCATATAAAGTTGGACACCATTGAAATGACTGAATGACAGCCACAGATTAAGAAACAGACTCACGGAAGTGTCATGATTTCCTGAAGATCACATAGTTATTATCTGAGGTATAAGTTAAACCCAGATCTTACAAATTTTACCAAGATAAAAGCTTTCTCTACCATACCATATTGCCATTTGTGGTTGAATTTAGACAGTAATACCACCATTAATAGAAATATATTTACAATACAGATATATATCTGTTATATAAAGAAATTTCATAATATGTCATTAGATATATGTCTTATTACTTTAAAGTAGTTAAGATGATAAAATATTAAGTAAAAATGTCCAATGTGCTATGAAATTGAAAATACATATAGTCATCGAGGCAGAGGATAGAGAATTCAGGGGAACAGCATCGAGGATAGCATCTGCAGAAAAGTAATTGAAGCAGGGCAAAAGAGTGAAGGGTACCTAGAGGCAAGCATGCTATCAATAGATGTATAGATATAGTTTTAGAGTCCTGGAAGAGTACAGGAAGCGAGGAGTGGATATAGAATGCATTTTTTATATACCACCCTCAGATTACATTTTAAAAGATTTAACTTTTTCTTTAGGGCTGGCTAAATGGCCTAATGAGGTGAAGGGAGGAGAGGAGAACATGGATTTCTGCCTAAACCACCTTCTTATTGCTTGCTTACATCTAAAATTGAAATGACCGAAATAGAAAGTAAATAATATTAAAGCATTTTCACAATGTTTAGAATTCAGATGCTTGATAAATTTAATTCATCAAGCATTTATTATGTGCCTGAACCTGTGCTAGATTCTGGAACTACAAGGACAAAAGCAAGACAATCCTTTCCCTCAAGGAGCTGCCGTACAATCATCTAGTCAATCATCAAATAATTGTCCAGGTATTAGTAAACTCCTTGAAGGGTAGCGTATTATTTCAAAAGGGAATAAAAGGTAAAACGAGCATAAGGGCATGGGGCATTGAGAATTTGCAAGAGGTTAAGTACTGGGTATAGGAGATACTCTTCTACTCATAACACTTCTGGGCTGTGCATTGTAGCACACTAATTAAGTTGGGGCTAGTTTATTACTTGAGTTCAGTTGGCTAAGGTCAGGAATGGAGCTGATAAAACCTCCATTGATTGGTTATAGAATCAGCTCTATGAGTGATGATATACCTCTATTCTGATCAAGATAGTGAAAGTCAATACTAAAAAAACAAAGCAAACTGCTTTGCCCAGGACCAGCCTGGTTAACTGTCAGCTAGGCAGAATAGACAGAAGTTGTTTTTTGTTATATTTGTGTTTTTGTTGTTGTTGTTGTTGTTGTTGTTATATTGCTGCAAATGGCAATCAGCTGTTGTGCTTGACTTGTTTTGGTTTTTCAACAGCTGACTTTGTATGAAAGAGCTTAGTTGGAGGGATTTTGTTAGTAGAGGGATCACTGTGCTTTCACAATCCTTTTTCTTTTTTTTGGGGTAGACTTTCAGCATGCATATATGCTGTTTAGCTTTCATTTTTGTTCAGAGCTACTGGTCTGCTTCACAACAGCCCATTAATGTTCATGATAGTTGTTGGCACTTCTTCTTCTTTTTTTTTTTTTTTTTTTTACTTTTGTTAAACATAAAAAACATCTTTCCCTTTTCTTCATATCTTTGTTCTCCTTCATTTGTTTCTCCTATTTAATGGAGAGGACTGTCCATGTAATTATCGTCCCCATGTGACGTTTTCCTTATTTTAGTGTCTTTTTGCTTAACAGTTTATGTTCTGCCCAGTTGGGTAAGCAGTGAATGACTTGGTTCTCAGACTGAATGCTGATTAGCATGGTTTTCATATAAGTTGTGCCCTTGAAACAGTAGCCTGTGAGTCCTTTAGATATTTTAAAGGATCAGAGATCTCGTGTTTTTTCCCCTTTGATCTGATTTTTCTCTCCCAACATGATTCATAAAGTAATATGTATTTAAGAAAAAAAAATTAATGTACATGTTTAACCAGGGGAAAAAAAAAAAGGAAAACCATAAAAAAGCAGTGGGGGCGGGGAAGGAGATCAGAGAATGGCTTCTACTGGTTAAATCATTAGTGAGTTTAATTCACCTTTGGGATTTCAGTACATATAAAAGTTGAGCTGCTTGATTACAGGTTCATTTGGTAAAATGTCATTGGGTTAGTCTAAATATCCTCTAGAGCACCTGCCATTCTCATGTAGTTCTATCTTCTTTATATCTGATTTTTCTTTCAAGCTCTAGATCCCTTTTTCAGGATCTGTGCTTTAAAAAAATTAATTTTTCATGTGTTGGAGAGTGATTCCCAAGTTGAACAAGCTATATTCCCTAATCATAGACAGAACTCAGTTAATTCTACCTATTTCTTTAAGCCTGTAATAGCATATGACCCTCTAGATTCCCTCTCATGTTACCAGACCTTGAAGTAGATCAGAGTTTTAATACATTTGGAGATCCTGAAGATAGATTAAGATCTCTAGATCAAAAACCACTACGTTATGTAAAACTGAAGTTACAGTTTGTGTAATCAATCTAGAGAAGACTTAAAAGATCTTAAAATGCAAACTAATATTTTTACATGTCTCATCCCTGTAGAGTGTGAGCAAAAAAAAAAAAAAAAATCTTCCAGTAGCATATTGGATTGAATTTGGTTCAGTCTCTTTGTTTAGGGAATCACTTTTCCTGAGAAATGAACAAAAATCTACTTTAGGATCCTGAATTAGTTTATATTCCTTGTATTTATGGGAAAGTATGTTTGTCTTTAGAGGGATAATTTAATATTATGTTCTTTTATTCACGGGGGTTCCAAAGTGGTGAGTTTTCATTGTTTCTGATTTCTGCACCAAGTTCTACTGAATCTTGGGAGTTGTTTTGGGGGCATTATTATCTGATTCCTTCATTTTCTTAGTCTACTTTTTCAAGTAATAAAATTTAGATAATTAATCATCACTTGACAGATGAGGAAATTAAAGGACAGAATACTTTTTATTTACCCAGGATTGCATTTATAGTAGTTAGTGGTAAAGTTAGAACAAGACCCAGTCTTTTCCCTCCAAGATTCTTTTTCCTCCATCACATTGTCTCTTGTGGAAATCTGTTGATAAGCATGCAATTGAAATTCTGTTCCATTGTATTTTAAATAAGCACAAAAATTAATACGTGTACTAGATGAGTATTTAAAGATTTTCTCACAGGGAAAATACTAAATTAAATATTAGCTGAACTTTATAGTTTGACTTTGACTTTATAAAAATAGATTCTAACTTCTGTGTAATTGAACTCATCACTCCACATTGATGTTTAAAAAAAAAAAAATGTCAGTCATTTAAATATTAGTATCTCTCCTTTCCAAAATAAATATTTAATTTTTCCACATACCTCTCATCAATGGACCAAAATTTTAAGTTGTATAAATAGTATTTTTTCAGTCTTATTTTATATAGTCTAGAAGAAGCATTAAAAGAACTAGGAATCTTCCATATCTATATTTTTCTTGGGGCTTTTTGCCCTAGATATTTTTGAAGGGCTTATGAAACTATTTTTCAAAGATAACATAAAACAAAAAAAAAATTCTACTTGACCATGCCTAAGAGAGGTCATGAATTATACAACTTGAAGGTTTTATATTTTTTAATCCCCCCAAAAAAAGAGAAAGAGTTTTTACTCATACAAAGCAATAAATAGGAAATTGAGAGGCAAACATACTTCTTTGCCCTAGACTATAACCTGTTTAGTTAAAACACTACAATTGTTGAACAAATGAAATAATGTGTATGCTTTTGTAATTATAAGCATTAAATTTGATGTTTGCTACCATCATAGTTTTCTTACTTCCTTTTTATGGGGAGAATATGTCTGGTTTTGAAGACTTATATGAAAAATAATTGATAAGTTTAAGGTTTACTAAATCATACTTATCAGATGACCGTTCACTTTTATACTTTGACACTACAGATTCCCTATTGTTGAAAGGCAACTTTATGAAGGGTATATCTTTTAATTCTTTTTTTTTTCCCCTCTTGGTTTTAGCTACATAGTTTAAAAAAAAACAAAAACAAAAAACCCCAAAAATCTATTTTGATGGTTCATGACTTTCTTCAGTCTAGTAAGAGATAAATTACTCCATGTTGGAGAAAGTGGGGACTAACAGCAGAGTGACAGAAGTTTCATCTTGCCTCTTTTTCTGTTTATTCTTCACCTTGAGGAATCAGAGAATGAATGGTACTGAAACAAACTCAGAAAAAGTTATCCCAATTTATGGCACCATTAACTGTTTGATCTGAATAGAGACATTAACCAAATCAAAGATTTGTTTCTCTTACCCTCTCACCAAAACCAAAGCTATTATCTTTCCTTTCATCTCTCATCCCCCAAATAGTTGGATTGAAACATAACCAGAGTATTAAATAATTTTTCAAATAAAACCAAACTAATCTTTCCTTCAGATTAGGTCTGGCAATGCTTTCCAAGGGTTCTCGGAAGTCTAGCATAAATTGCCACTTTCTAAAAGTTATGGCTTGAACATATGTCATTTGAATTCTGTAAAAGAAGCTGAATTAAATGAAACTCTACTTTTTAAAAGTTTAATTAGAAAATTAGAATGTTGGGTAGACCTTAGAAATAGGATTGTTTTAATGAGAAATGTGCATTTTATGAAAACTGATGTTTAAAAATAGATAAGTTTTATGTGGCAGGTAAAATTGATTCCACTAACCTTAAAACTTTTACCTGATTTTTATGTAAGGTTTTTAACATTATTTGGAGAAAAATATATAACTAGTAAAATTTTTGTAACTATGTGCCTTACTGTAAACATAAGATTAATATTGAAAGTCAATATGTGTTCTAATAATGAGTAACTACTGTGGAATTAATATAGAAAGAAAATCTTCTGGAAGAAAATAGGAAGTTAAACTCTAAATTCCAAATTAAGTAACCTTGGAATTAATCAATTTTATATGTATTTTCCTAGCACCTGTATTTGGAATCCAAAAGACAGAACCTAGTGAAGTAAGTTTTTAGGCTATTTTTACTGCTGTGGAGCAAAGTACAGCCAACTCTTGATTATCTGAGCTAATGGGGAATAGGTGAGAGCATAAATAAGTGAAATTGACAAAAATCCCCAAACCTCAGCCACAGGCAATATTTTTAGTCTTCTCTCCCACCAAAAAAAAGCTTATATCAAAGTTTTGAACAAGTGATATAAATTTCTGACTTAAATTTTGGCACTTTTTTATTTCTTCTGCCCATGTGCTGATGAGTAGTGAAGCCATCTGAAAAGAAACATCCAAAAGGGTAAAGAAGGTCCTGAATAATCTGTAACTGGATTATTCTTGCATAATCAAAAGTTGACTGTGCAACAGACTATTTAGATAATTCCTAAGTTAGAAATATTTCCAAAAGTTGAAAAGGTTTATATGTAAAAGATACAAATTTATACATATATATGTTTTGAGGTATTTCATTTTTTAAAAGATATTGTATAATTTAATTCTTCCCTCTCCCTTCTTTTTTATTCTTTACTGAGAAGTTTTTCAGTAATTGAAGCCTGCAGAACTAAAGAAATACAAAATAACATAATTTACCTTGGCTATATCAGTTCTTTTTTTTAAAGTAAACTTTTGTGCTCAGAGATTTTTCTTCTCTATTATTTATGGTTTCTGCAATGTTAGATTTAGATGTACCATTTGGATTTCTATAAAATATTTACTAGCAAAAAGCAAGTGGCTTTCATTAGGTTTTATGTTAATGTATTCATTTAATGTATAAAATGTTTCTGTTTAAAGCATTTTCAGAATACATTTAGTAATTTTTATTGGTTCTGTATAGTTGACTTTAAAAACAAAAAGGGCTTATAGATCTATTATGCTTTTTAAAAAAATACAAGCCAATATTTGTATTTGTTCACGTTGTAGTAGGAAGGAACTATTTGGTGATAGGCATGCTGAAGTTATATTGGAGTACAATTGTTCTTTATTAAACCTATTTAATTACAAAGTGCTGTTAGTTTAAAAATTTTCCAATGGATTTCCATCATAATTTATAATTTTTAATATAGAAATATAGTTAAGTTTAAATGTTTGTTTTCCATGGTGGCTTTTTATAACTCTCAGTCACTACCACCCCAATTAGCTCTGAACAGATTTCTCTGATATCTTTGATCAGGGGTTCTCAAACTACTGCCCGCAGGCCATATGCGGCCACTGAGGACGTTTATGTGGCCAGCCGGTTATGGCAAATGGGCTGAGGGGCAGAGACAGAGTGTGAGCTTTTGTTTTTACTATAGTCCGGCCCTCCAACAGTCTGAGGGACAGTGAACTGGCCCCCTATTTAAAAACTTTGAGGACCACTGCTTTTGACCCTTAAGGTCTACTAATCTAACTCTTCCCTTTCCCCTCCCTCAGTGCTTCTGAGTTTTGAATGGAGCAAGCCTTTTATAGGCTGTTACCAAGTTTATTTCCTTACTGAAGATGACCTGAAGAGGAACTATCAGTCGTTAGGATCATCTCTTAAACTTCCCCACATTAGCAAACAGTATTTAATGGCTTGTTCTGAAAAGATATTAATTGTCCTTAGTTTGATTGCTAATAGCAAATAATTACTTTTCCTAAAAATTAAGATGGTGGAATCAGAGATGTGCCTTACTTTTATTTTGTTTTCTCCCATCTCTGCCTTGTGAAATGCTTTAAGTTTCTGGTCATTCTCAAGAATTTAATTTTTATCCCCACATTCAATAAAATTCTGGCCTACTTATCCTTTCTGATTGAGGTTCAGGAGAAAACAAACAAATAAAAAAGGGCAGTATGTCATCCATTGTTTTAAATGACCCATTCTGTTAATAAAGACAAGTCATTTGTGTATAAAAATTCAGATGGAGTCAAATGGATGTAGTCTAGTTCAGAGTTCATTGCTTTGTGTTACATTGACTAAGCAATATAGAGATATTTGTCTAAGTAATCACATTCATCAACATTGTATTAAGATTTTCAGTGGCTAAATATAGCTTCTTCTTCTTTTTTCCCTAATTGGTTGTGACAGGAGGCTGGAGCCTAAAACATTGGGAGAGTGCCCTGCGGTAGTTGAGACAAAGAACCCTAACGTTGTTGTGAGGATCAGTTATTAGCTAAAGAGCTGAAGATGGCTCAGGAAGGGGAGAGCAGAACAGCCAAAGGCAGAGGACTGACAGAGTGCAGCTGATTGGATAACTGATTTCCACATTTACTCTCAAAAATTCAGATTTTCCTTTTTTTTATTCCTGGAAGAAAAAGAACCTTTGTGTTTTATCCCCTCAGTGAGCTAAACCAGTATATAAATATATATACATATATATATATATATATTTCATGTAAATATGCCAAATATGAGAAAATGTTGTTATAACTTAAGGACAGATTATTTGCTTTGTCTAATTTATCTTACTTACAAAGTCCTTTGTGGATACTTTTAAAATAATTTGCTCAAAGTTTTCTTAGTACACCATAACATTGTCTTTGGGATTTCTTTATTAGTACCAAGAAAGATTTTGGTAACATAACAAAGCCTCACTCTGAATTTATTGGCTAAACATGGTGCCTATCTAGGAGTGAACTTGGAAGTTCAGAAATCCTGATTGGACAGTGATTTGATTTGTTTGTGCCCTTGACTTAAAAATAAGTTTTCTGTCCAAAACAGTTGGAAAATTCTGAATGGCTAAGGTTTTTGTAGCACTCTTTGTTGTAAAGGGTTGTTACAAATAAAAGCATGATAAAATGACCTGCTTCTCTTATATGATTACAACAAAGCACAGAGGGTAAGAAAGCATAAAACTACTTGTTAGCATTTTTAAAATTTATTTATTTATTTATTTTTTTTAGTGAGGGATTCTCTTAAGTTTTAAATGGTCAAGATGATATTTCATTTGTGACTATTAAGATACCAAAAAAGTTCAGTTTCTAAAAACAAAATTTATGACTATGTTAAACAAATGTTAAATGAGCTAGTTCCACACTGTCCTATGTCAATATTTTTAAAGCAAAGGTATGGTCTAGGGTTCTGATTTTTTTCCCAAAAAAACTTAAAAAAAAAAAAAAAAAGTATTAAATGGGCAGGCTTCTTTTTCTTTTTTTTTTAACTAGTGAAATAATATGTATTTGTTTAGATGCCTATTTGTAATTATTAGCTTCTTCCCCCTTCCCTTTTACTCTAGGTTTAATTTTTTTTTTTTTTTTTTTTTTAAAGAATATCTGTAAAGTCTGTACCTGTGATTACAAGCAAAGACTTTGTGGCTGTTTAACAGTGACATGTTTTATTTATATTGTTTTTTCCTACTAGAAATTTCTCACAGAGGGCCAAATAGTGACTAATTTGCAAAGTCAGCCTACTTTTGTAATTTTGCCATGGTAAATGCCATGTAATTGATAGAAATCCTTTATTTCCTCTTGATCATTGTCTCTCAAAATGGGGATCATTCCTTCAAAAAAAAAGTTGCTAGGAGATTGTGAACACCAGCTCCTTGCAGCCTGCTGTGCCTGACTTCCTGCCTATTAGGGCCCATCTACTCTCAGTCTTAGAGCCTACTACTCTCTTGGTACCAACTACTTCTGCCAAAATGCTATCTTTCCCCAAATGGTGCATCTTCCTGAGGCAACTGCAACTGCTTATGGCGGTTTCTTCTCTGTCCAGGGTGGTGAGTAGCATAGAGTATGGTGTTCCTAGGCTTTTAATTTATTTTCATTTTGATGGGTTTAGTGGGGTGTGGAAAGTTTCCTTTAGCAATAGATACAGGTGGGGAAAGTTTGAGAAATGCTCTAAATTAGTGATTGTTATAATAAAATATGTTTTCAAGTGTTCCACAGTGCTACCTTCAAATTAGTGCCGATACATGGATAAGGTGAGAGTGCCGAGTCAGAAAATAGAATACAACTTATCCAAAATTTAAAAATCAAAAAGTCATTTAAGCAGACTCATTTCCTCTCCTACCCCCACATACACACACACACACACACACACACACACACACACACACAACAACAACAACTCGCACACACACACACACACACACACGCTCTCTGTCTGTCTCTCTCTCACACACACACACACACACACACACACACACACACACACACACACACACACACACTTGTACAATAATAATTGATGTCAATTATAATGGTAAGATTCCAAAGTGCCCTTTGATCCTTCCAAAAAAAAAAAAATATATATATATATATATATATATATATATATATATATATATATATGAAAGGTTGAATTATGTTTCTTGTAGTTTCAAAGTTTGTTTTTACTGTATGTTGATTTAAAAAAAATATTAAAATCCCTTAACGGGAGCAATACTAATTCTTTCAACCAGAATACTCTACTTCCCAACTACTTTAGATAAGCAGGTATTAATTGTATAATTGCAATTTTAATCTGTATTAATTGAGGAGAAAAAAGTTGAAACCTTTTAGTATAGTTTCTGATCCCATATATGTAAAATCATTTTCCTCTGTAAGTGACACCAAAGTGAGGGGGGTAATAATAATAAGTATGGGGGATCTGTTTTAACTTTTGTTCTTTCTGCTTCCTCGAAGATTCTCACTTTCTTTCCTCTAGGTTATATAACTCTTAAATGTTGCCAGAGTTAACTAAAATGTGGTAGGGAAGAGAGATGTTCTTTATCCTCAGATATATGATATAAATCTTTCTCATTGGTCCCAGGAAACCCTAGCCAAGCAGCTTCTGTTCAGATTCTGATAAATGGACACTATGTAGAATCTGTATTATGAAGGAGGCTTACTTCAGTTTTCTAAAAACTAGATGCCTTAGAATGAAGCTTACTTATTTTTAAAACAGAATTTTAAGCAGTATAGACAGCTTTGTTTTCTGTAAGAGTGATGTTTTTCTTATGGTGAGGTGTTGTGTTAGCAAAAGAAATGGTGTAAAGACATCAAAATTGCTTTAGTCATTTTGTAAAATTTTATTGGGGCCATTCAGAAACAAGCTAAAAACACAGATTGGATTTCCACAGCAAAAGGGGCTAACTTACCCTAAATTAGGAATAAGCTTAGACTCTTAATAGCATGTAAATTATCCTAAAATTACACAGAATTATAGATTGTGAGGATTTTCATGGCTAATAGTGGTGAAGTTTAGCATATAAGTGAATGATTGTGCAGATTATAATTGGGATCATTGAATATAAATTCAAAAGGTTACTAACTAAAGTGGCATTCACTTTTAAGCATTTTACTGCTTATGTTAGTATAATAAACTCTCAGAAATCATCTGGAGAGGTGGTGTCTGAAAAATGAAATGTAAATCAGGACAAAATTCAAAGCCATTTTTTGTATCCTTTTTCCTCTAAGCTGGCCTGCTTGTCTTTTTTTTTTTAATTGAACTTATTAGTATTTTATTTCCTAACTTTAGTTTCACTATAAGGTATTGTTGGCCATATATACCCAATTATTTGAAGTGGGCAGTTTAAAATATTTGTTATGGTTTAAATAGACAAACTTTAAAATTTGCCTCAAAAATCATGTAGTTGTCACATGACTTTAATTAGAAGCAAATGGTTTTAATCAGTTTTTCTTTTCACGTTGTCCTTCTTGTTACCAAAAATCATTAATACTTTACAATCAAGAGTAATTTTTATTGGAGGGGGGAGAAATTCAGAAGAAGAGAGAGAGGTCTGGAGGAAACTCAAGAACAATTAAAAAGCATCTGAAGAAAAGCTACTGGCATCAGTTTCATTGGTTATATGAAACTTGAATATCTCTCTCTTCCACCTCCCATTTAAAAAAAAGTTAAGATTTTTTTTTTCTCTTGACTCAACCCTCCCCAATTGGTTAAATCTTTTTTTAAATAATGAATAATTAAATTATCTTCTTTTCATTTAGCAGTTATTATTGAATGTTACAAGCCTTCATTTTCTAGTATGTGCTTGGTCAGCCCAAGAAAGTAAAATAATCCATGAAGCTTAAACTGGGAGAAATAAATTCATGATTAGGATTCTGATTGTTTTCTTTCCCCCTCCCACCCCCCCCCCCCCCAGAAAGAGAAGCACAGTTTAAACTTAGGTTTTATATTACCTATGTATTCAAAAAGTGATGTATAATTGTAAAGGGTATGAGACTGGGGGTTCTGAACCCAGTTCTTCCACTGTCTGGCGCCTTGACCTTGAACAAGTCACTTCTCTCTGGGATTCAATTTCCTCACATAATTGACTGCCATTTATTAGGTGTCTTTGGTGTCTATTATTTGCAAGACCATGAGGAGACAAAAAGTGAAAAACTCTCTTAATACCTGCTATCACAGAGCTTAATTTATTAGAGAATGGACCAAAGGGGTAGACCAGCATCTCCAAGGACTCTTTGTGAGTCTGTGAGTCTGCAGCATTCGATGGAAATCATAAGATAATACTTTTTTCTTGTTGGCCTCTTAATTGGAATTTTGCATATTGTTGCCTAAGATAAATTAACAAACACTACTGCTTCTTTTGAACTTAGTTTTTAACCTAAATTAATAAGCATTAGCAACAATAATGTGCCTAAGCCCCTGAAATAACAGAGGCATTGGAAAAATTCTGCCAGAAGAAAAAAAGAAAATTAAAACACAAGTGAAAAAGAGAGATGAACTTGAGAGAAAAAGACTTGAAAATGAGAGTATCAGGTTTTACTAGGCAAAATTGATTTGAATTTGATCATTATTCATTAAAGCTGTCCTAGAAATGACAATTTCACATTCTCCACTGCCCTCATGTGGTTGCCAGAGAGAATACCATCCTTAGGTTAAAACAGTTCAAATGTAACTGAAATAAGCTAAAGTCATTTGTGGGAGGGAGTAATCTTGAAGTTTGCCAGTTGCCTCAAAAGACAATTTGACTTCTGTCTCTGTTTGTGTTGGAAATTGAAGAATCTTGAGGGCCATAGCACAGTTTTTCTCTGAGGTATTCAGAGAGAGCACACACTTATGGCACCACAATTGATCTTACTTTACCTGATAATTTAGTGGTAAACTAGTCCTGATGACTTCTGATATACACTTCTCCTCCTCCTCAAACCTTTTCTTTTCTTAGAAAGAAAAGGAAAGCTTGGTGGAGTTCTACTGACTTTAATTTTAAAGTAAAGGAAGGAACTTAAAAAAAAAAAGCCCCCCCCCCTTTTTTTTTCTGCCTTCATTATTTGTATTGCCTTTTTTTTATATTGGTAACATACTCTGGAAAACTTAGAAAGCATTTAACTTTTGAATGATGACCAATTTGCAAATTATCAGTGCTATTTAATATAGAAACCTTAAAACTTTCTATGTTATGACTTATTAAAGCAGAAAAAGTTAATTTTACACATGGCCATTATTGGGGGAAATGTTTTCATACTTTTAGATCTCTTCTAGTCATGGTAATTGATAGGATTTCTATGGTTATTAAAGCCTGATGTACTGATTTTTGTACTATGAACTTTAATAATAGTTAACAAAGAACCAAACTTTTTTAACCTTGTGTTTTCTTGTTTCAGCAAGCCATTTGCTGATACTTTAAAATGAAATGTCACGTCAGTAAAATTTAAACGAGTATATGGTAATAAAGTTTGTTATGAAGTTAATATTTCTATCAGTCATTTTTTTCTTCCATTACAAAATCAAGAGCAACAAAATTATGATTTGCCCTTTTTTTTTGGGGGGGGGGAGCAAAGGAAAGAAAATACTGTATCCAGTACTGGGAGATTATTAAATAGCTTTTGGTTGGTTGGTTGGTTGGTTGGGTTTTTGTTGTTGTTATTGTTTTTTGGTAACAGCTTCAATTCAATGAATCTTTTTAAAAATCTAGGTTTTGCACCTAGTTTTGTTCCTCCCAATTAGGTGAACGTGGTGTCATATGTGCAAATGTAGTTATAGTTGAAATTCCTCACTCTGTTGATTAGAATCAAACAGCCTCATACATACATTTACTGACTGGTTCCTTATTTCTTTACCCCTCTCCTTGAGGCTTGTAAAGATAAACCTGGGGAGTATAGTTAGAAGGCATTTTACTGTCCCATTTCTATTGTTGTGTCCATATATCATGGCTTCATTCAACCCTTTACCAAAAATCATATCCGCCAAAAAGGTTGGAAACTTGTGTTATAACTTATTTTTTCTCCAAATTCTTTCTTGATTAAATAAATATGTGTATATATGTATATGTACACAGACATCTAATATTAATATTTTGAATAGATTCTTTAGACCTTATTTATCCTTCCTCATCTTTTTTACTATTCAGTAATATACATCAATCTAAGGACACTTGATATGTGAAAATCTTAATTTTTTAGTTATTACAAAATAGTGATTAATTTGCTTTAAAAGAGTATATACAATATTTTATTAGTAGGCTGTTCACATTTGTTCAAAATAAGTCTATTTACCAAAAAAAAAAAAAAAAAAAAGTTCCATGACCAACTTTTTAGGAACCCACCTTTTGACATAAGCCAAGAGTCTTTTGTCATCTGACACATAATACTTGGGCGGGAAAGTGCCTATGACCCTGTACTTATTGAAGTTGAGTGCTTGCCCTCTTTCTATAAATTACTTAGTCCAGAGTAGCTCTTTCAGGAAAAAAGGTTTTATACATAAATGTAGCTGATCTACTATCTCTCAGGCATACCATTTGAATTTTTCCTGTCTTGGGTATGGATTTGTATGTACAAACCCTTCCACTTTTTACTTGGACTTCCTCTGAGTAATTGCTTCTGTTTATAAGACAGAGAATACAGATGTAATCTATATCTATGAAACCGAACAGAGCTTCCTGGACTGATGAAGCCAGTCACAGAAATTTGCATTAATAGCATTTGTGAACAGCAGTGAAATTTAATATTAAAAATGTAAATTATATGATACTAGATCACTGGAAGTGAACACATGCACACATATACATATTATGTGATTAAAATAATATTTTTTGTAACATACCAAATTTTACATTTTAAATGATTATCATTCATTCTCTGCATTGAGAAGCCGTAAACTTTTTATCAATATTGTTGAGACCTTTTTTTGCACTTGTACTTTTGGAATTGGCTTATATTCTTCATTCATCATTTTTCGAATACCATGTATGGTTGCACGTCTGTATTGTTCAATTCAGCAGACATTTGATTTAAGCAGCTACTGTCTACAAGGGGGTGATAGGGTGACAGTGAAAAAAATGAAAGTCCTTGCCTACAAGGGAACTTAATTCTTCTGGTAAGGGATACATTTCAGTCATGCCAAATGGTGCCCCAAGTCTTAAAACAAAAATGGTGGGCAAGCCATTAGAACCCAAAACTGATTTGTAAAAAGTTCATTGAAAGCTGCAACATGGAGAAGCCAATCATCAATGAGCTAGTGCCTACTTCACTTCAAACATTCCTGCTTTTGGATCATGCAGAATCTCAAAAGCACTTAAGCATTTTACTCTGGAGAAATTTGATTGATCTCTTGCATTGATTGCGTAAGAATAGTACTATTGTTGTCAACAATAAAACTCAACTTGTGGTTTTGATAAAATCTATCAGGAATTAGAAATTCTATGATTTTTCCATTGTAGAGTTGAATATTTTGTTTGCAGATCATATTAGAAAGGCCCAGTTTCCTATCAATTAATGTTTCCTTCAGAACTACTACTTTTGAACAACTTCCTTTGAAAGATTAATATCTCTGAAGTGTTTTCTTTAGCCTGCACAGACCATTCATTCATCAATTAGAATCCATGTCATTACTCAGTGGTTAAAAAGTGTGGAGATCCCCAGATTCCAAAGAGCCTTAGAACTTCAGTTTGAATCTGAGCTTCACCATTTACTATATGTGTGGCACCACCCTCCTAAGGTGAGAAATTAAGGAGGGTGGGACTAGATGGCCTCTTGGAACTTGTATGATTAAATCTCTGATCTTGATAACTACTAATATAAGTAAAAATGTAAACAGAATTTTGTCTTGCAGAAAAGAATTATGAAGCATTTTAAAAAAACAAACAAAAAAACCCCACACAAATTAGCTTCTGGTTGTTGTTTAAGAATGATTTTGTTCTCTTTTGAAGATCAGGGCAGCTCTGTTAAAAACAATTTGAGTTTGTGAAATAGTTTGTAAACCTCCAGAGAATCACATCAGCATCACCTGTGTTGCTTGGTTAGACTAAAGGATTTGATCAGGTTTGGGAAGTGACTGATCCTCAACTGGAGATGATGAAACCACGATTGGGGTTCCTCACATTCTGGCAAGCTGCCTGCTTACTTCTAGAACTTAGAGTAGAATTTTGAGCTATGGAAAGTATTCTTTCTTTATGGAAAGTATTTCTTTCTGTCCATGATGTGCTAGAGACCAAAATCATATGTAAAGAATGTTATGATAGAATCATAATTTGGAAATGGAAGGGTGCTCTGGAGTCCTAAAGGCCAAGCCCTTTCATTTCCTGCGGCTTACTGAGATAAAGTGATTTGCCCAAGATCACATAGGTTGTGGGGAGCTGGGCTACAATCCAGGTCCTTTTAGTTCTCATCAGCACTCTTTCTTTGATCTCACACTACAAAATATTCTCTACCACATTGTTTTCATCCCTTTAAAAGTTACTCTTTTGACAGCAATTGAGTTACTACATCCTTAAAATAAATTTGTAGTTTAGATAAATGAAGCATAAAACAATAAAAACTGATTTGAATTCCATTATTATTCAATAATAACACAAGTATCCCAGGATTTCTGCTGAATGGAATAGCTCCTTGGAAAACTTGAAGGGAAGTTGAGGGGAAGGAACAAGTATTTATTAAGTGCCTGTTATATGTCAGGTTCTGTTCTAAACATTTTACACATATCTCATTTAAACCTCACAACCTTGTGAGGTAAGTGATACTCTGTTTACAAGTGGAGGAACTGAGGCAGACAGTGACTGAGTGACCTGTCGAGTACCTGATGCCCCAGATCTTCCAGCTCACTCCAGGCCCAACACCGTGCACAGTGGCAGCATCTAGCTGCCTTCTTGACATTCAACAAAAATGTATCTCTAGTTTCCCAAGGTAGATTGGATAAGGAGAATACAGTGATGGAAAAATAAACTGTCCTTGACCTTGAGGAATAGGAGGAAGCTAATGACAGATAAATGTAGTACCAGGTAGAAAGCAATAAGTGAGGCAAAAACAGAAGTTGGACAAAGTCTGTGAAAACTTAGAAGAGAACACTTTCAGCCATGATTAGAGAGCTTTGTGAGATGAGGATGGTCTGAATAAGATTAACATCTACTCGCCTACCTCAACTCCTACATTATTAACAAAGGCCAAAAACATCCTTTACCTTGGGGAGCTCATTCTTATGGGAAGAGTCAGCATGCACACAGCAAGGATCATACAGTGTCTGGGCAGAATAAACACTAATCTCAGAAAGCATTTGTAGGGGAGAGAAGAGCATTTGTGGGGAAGATTTGATTTGAATCCTGAAGCCCTGAAAGCTAAGAGGCAGAAATGAGCAGAGAAGTCATTTCAGCCACAGAGATTTTGCAAAAGCAAGGAAACAGAAGATCACATGGGAGGAGTAACTGCAGTCTGGGATGGGTGGATTGTAGCAATGCCAGGAATGGAGGGAAATCAGTTTAAGAATTAGACTAGAAAAGTAGAAGCGGCCAGATGACAACAAGCTTTAAATCTCAAATAGAAGATTTATATTCGATCCTGGAGGCAACATGGAACTTTTGGGAGCAGGGTATGCAGTGAGACATGGTTAGCCCTAAACATTTTTTAAAAATCACTTTTAAGTGAGGATAGAGTGGGGAGAGATTTAAGGCAGGGGAACCAGTTAAATGGCTATTATACAGACAAGTAATGAAGGGCCAGCAATTCATTGGCAAATGTTTAACAACTTTCTCTGATGGGGAAAATAAGTACACATGATATTCTTTGTTTAATGTATATTATTAGCCTTTTACCACTTTCTTACATGTAGACAATTGACAAATGTATAGCATTTGATAATTTCCATCTCATACTGAAAATTTTGTAATTGGTTCTCAAAAGCTGCCCATCCATGTGAGGGCCTAAACTGGTGGTTGTGACCATGGGAGTGGAGAGAAGACATAAATGAGAGATGTGGTGAAGATAGAAAAAAATGAGATGTGGCAATGGATTGGATCTGTGGAGTGATGGGAGAAGATGAGGTTAAAACTGAGAATATGGTAGTGATCCCAACAGTAATAAAAGAATTTTGGAAGTAGGGAAGGTGGGGAACACGAGCTCTTGTTTTGGACAAAGTGAATTTGAGATATATATGGGCCAAATCTGTGCTTTGTGACTAACTCGGGAGAGGCTGGGTCTTTGGATTGGTGAATCATGTGCAAAGAGATGATAATTAGAAGTTGATGAGCTCACCAAGAGCCATCTCCAGTCATCCTGATCTATATCTGGTCACTGGACCCAGAGGGCTGTTCAGGGGAAAGTGAGGCAGATCACCTTGCCCAGTCCTCCCTCCCGTGATGGTGTAACAATGAAGAAGGACTAGCAAAAGAGATGGAGGAGAATCAGGGGAGAGCAGAGTCATGAAAACCTTGAGAGGAGAGAACATTTTGGTGGAGGTGAGCTCTGGAATCTGAGGCTACAGAAAAGGCCTTGAACCTTGGCAAGAGATCACTGGTAAATGGAGAGGATAGTTCCAGTTGAAGGGTGAGCTGTAGAAGAGAATGAGAGGAGAGCATGTAGGGGCGCTGGGGGTAAGGAGAGGGGCAACACGAGGGGTGGTAAAAGACTGAATCAAGGATGTCGTTTTGTAAGCTTTCCTAATAGTGCAAGAGCTTATAAAGACCTCAGTGAGGGTGCTGATTTTTGATGTTTGATAGTAAGGTTGGTTTAGAAATAGTTGGTCAACCAGTTATAGCAGGTGGCAGTGCAGAAGGGAAGACTCATGAGTCAAAGGTCTTGGACACAAGTGTGTTGTGGTGGCATGGGGGGCTATGGAGAATAGAGTGTTTGCAGTCAGTGCCTTTGTGACTTTAGTCACTTCATTTCTCAGGGCCTTTGAACTGTGTTTCATCTCTCAAGAGGGGTTGGAGGTAGATGGCTAGATTGGCAATTCTCTGCACAGAATGAGCAGTCAGCCCCTGGCAAGAGAAGGAACCAAAGGAAGATTTAAAAAAAAAAAAAAAAAAAAAAAAAAAAACGGGCAAAGAATCACATCCTTTTTTCCACCTGAATATGATGATACAATACAGATTTTTTTCCTGTGAAAAACACTGACCACAGGCATGTGAGAGGAGTTTTGTTTTTGAAAGTTGGGAAAGAATGCTGGATTTGTAGTTAAAGAACCCATGTGTGAGTCTCACCTGTACTTGTCACTTCCTCTTTCCACAAGTCTTCTGCTTCCTCATTTGTAAATCCAGGATGATTTTGGAGGGTCCATCCACCTTTCAGTCTATGATCCTAAGCTCACAGCAGATCTAGGAGAGACATGATGAACCAAAAAACATCCTTTTACAATAAAATGATTCTAGAAAAGGGACTGAGTTTAGAGTTCCATTAGTAACTAGCAACTGAGAAACAATCTCCCTAGGTTTTTCAGTAACAATCCCGCAAATAGTAGTGTTAAGAGTTGCCCAGAGCTTTAAGAGATTGAGGGACTCATTACCTCCATATGTATCAGCAGCAACACTTGGACCTATATTTTTTTTTTGACTCTGAGACCACCTCAGAACTGCCTTTAGAAGCCTTCTTTTAAAGACAGTGGTGTTAGAATGTTAATATTTGAAATAAAACAGCTTATGAACTTGGCCCAGTTCCTAGATGGCAGTAACACTTTCTTTTACTCACATCTTGCTACTCTTGCCCATCCTCAAGCATCTCAAAGAATTTTATTTTATTTTTCCCTTTAATTTTTGCCCTGCACTCTGAGTTTCGTGGTGATTTTTATCAGTTTGGTAAGTAAGAAAGAGGAAAGAACACAGCTTTTCTGAAGTCAAAATCCTTTCTCTTTATATTTTTCCATGGATTCATATACTTTTTTTTTTTAGCCTTACATATTGTAGATAAGAATTTGGGTCTCCCAAGCAGAACATTTTTCCAAATGGGGGAAATTTAAGATTAGTTTTCACATCTTTCAGTTTGTTTCCCTGAGCTGAACTCCTAAGCTTATTGAAGCCTTTAAATCACACTTGATTCTGCTTTAAGTATTCAAGTAACTTGTTGAAAGCATTATATAATTGATAGGATTAAATTGAAATCAGGAACTGATTCCAAAATCTCAGACAGGGACTACCTATGACTATGACTTCTTCAAACCTCAGTTTCTTTTGTTAAATGGAATGCATAGTATTTACCTCATGGAGTTGTAAAGAAATGAAATGATGTCTATAAAGTTTTCTACAAACTTTAAAAGACTATAAATATCAGTTATCATTCTATTAAATATTCGAATGTTATCTAAGTATTACTTGAAAAACATACACAATTCAGACATTCCCTGAAATACTTCATAAAACTCACAATGCTGAAAACCACACCAATGTTTTTATTTATTAAGGTGTTTCCCATGTGCTCCAGAGTAAGAAATCACTTTTTACAAAAAAAGTTTTTCCTTAGTGGAGACAGTCTATTAATTATTTTCAATATAAATGATTGTCCAGCAAATTTTTTAATCCAAGGATATTTCAGAGTAACAGAGTACTGGAACTACAGCTTGGACTTTTCAAGTTTAAGGGGTTTTAAACTATACCTCACTTTTATTAAGTTGACTCTGTTGAAAAGTTGACTGTTAGGAATTTCTGATGGTAAATGGGTCTTACCATCTTCACCTCTTTTTGTTATGAGGGAGATAACTTGAAGTTTTTGTTATGTTTTCACTTTACTGTTACTACAAATAATATAGAATAATAGAACAAGAATTGAAATATAATTTGTTTGTTTCCCAGTATATCTCTCTCCACCTCTCCCACATAAATCCATTTGGAAATCTATAATACTGTTATATGACAAACTATTGTTACAAGGTGGTTTGTCATTAAGAATATTATATCTTGGATATAAGGAACGCCTGAATGAGGAAATATCTCATTCTCAATACAGGTCGGCACCTTCTCTAAAAGAGAATTGGTTAGTTGATTAATAATTGGAATTTGACCAGAGTCACAGAGTCATTTAAGTGTAGGAGTCAGAACTTTCTTGCCTTACCTAAGACTAGCTCCCAGTTAGGTGGTACAGTGGACAGAACACCAATCCTGAAGTCAGGAGGACCTGAATTCAAATCAGCCTCAGACACAACACATCCTAGCAAGTCACTTAACCCCAGTTGCCTCATCAAAAAAATAAACAAATTAAAAAACATGGAGAAAACCCAAAATAAAATATCCCACACAGTAGACCTAAGAAGGTAAGCTGTGTTATCCCCACATCCGGTTTATAGTGTACCTTTTGAAGGCATACACATACATGCTTTCCCTGGTTAGATATTACTAATACATTGATGAGAAACAACATGGCACAGTGGAGAGAAAGCTACATTTTGGACGTGAAAGAATTAGATCCTATGCTAGACACTTATTAGCTGCATATAGGATTCTGAGTAAATGACAAGCCTCTCAGTTTCCTCAACTGTAAAATGGAAATAATAAACAGCAACTGTCCTATAGCCTTGTTGTAGAGCTCAAATCATATATGAGAATACATTTGCCAACCTTAAAAATTAAACCATCAGATATTGTTTTTAAAAACATCGCATTGTCATTGAGAATGGTGCTGTCCTCACAATCTCTCTCCCTTTCTCTCTCTTCTTCCCCATGTAGAGTTTACAGATGCTTCCCCAGCAACGGAAAGCCATCGCGAAGTTTAAGGAGCCAGCACACGCTTTAGCATTTCAACAGAAGTTCCACAGGTAGCCATCGTATTCTTAAGTGGAGCCTCTGAAGTTACTATGGCTTAAGGGTGGGAGGGAACACCTCGTACCCTTATGTGATCTACTCTGTATCCATTGCCTTGCTTTGCACAATAGATGTGTTCTTGTAAAGCTATGTATCAATTTGAGTTTTTGTTTTTTCATTTGTTTTTTTGGGAGGCAGGGGCCAGTGAGTTGTTCACTGAATCATCCTCTCTTAAATGCAGGGGATCAAGGGCGCCCATTATTTTAAAACAAAAACAAACAAAAACCAAAACCAGTCATTGAAACTTTTGTATGAACTTTTGGAATGTTTTGTAAAATGGAAATGCACTTCTTGATCTGTTTTTTTTGTACATTTGGATTTTTGTTTTGTTTTGGTTTTGTATCTCAAGTTTTCTTAACACAGGGCCCACCATTAAAATATTGCTTTCTTTGGCCTCCGTGACTTTACTGGTGATACTCAGAGTTGACTGATTATTGACCATTTCTTTAACCTTCCACAGGCATATGATAGATTTGTCCCACATAAATGTGGCACTGATTGTTGAATGATTTCCACTAAGAATAACCGACCCTTATGCTATAGAAACTACTGTGGAATTTTCCCAAGGAGAGGCGATGGGAGCAGAGTCACATCAGGAGCCAAGAACTTGGCAGTCTACAATCTTGCTTAACTGTGGTCTGGAGCTGCCAAAAGCGCAATGGATGCCAAGAAAAGCTGAACTTAGAGGACCCAGAAGCAAATAGGAGTTTGGTGTCCACTTGCTCCCTATCCTGTTGTAGCCACAAGGAACTATAGTTTTGGTTTTTTGTTTTGTTTCTGTTTTGTTTTTCTTTTTTTTCAAGTGCTTACAATGCATGTAGACTTTGTTCTTCAAAATCTGACTGTGTGATCACAGTGACTTGGATTGAGGAAAGAACATTAACATGTCCCCCATCCTCAAGATTTTTTTTTCCACTAGTAAAGAATATTTGATAATGGTTGCTCTTATCTTCAGTATAGGCTAGAAAATTATTTCCTTTTACATGCATTCATATCTTCTTAGAAAGACCTCAGAAGTTATATACTAAACACAGATAAAAAATTTGGGGGATAAGTCTGATATTTGTTTAGCCTAAAGGGCTTGGAGATAAGAGGTATGGGGTCGGGAGTTGTACCAGTTGAAGAGGCAGATTCTTGTTATTGTAAGTGAAAATCCAGCCTCACATGATTTTGGTTCCTAGCTGAAATCTTTCCTTCCCTCAGTTCTCAGTCCCAGAGTTAAATAGGTATAACTGTGATTTTTCTCATTGGCTTATCATTTTAAAACTTCACTTGCAAGTCCCTAAATTGGTTCCCTACTAGTATGAGCCACTTCTTTTCTAAGATGGAACACATTGGGGTAGTAACACTGGTCATCACTGTTCTGAGTATCAGTGAGTCTTTTTGGGAAGGCCTTGATGTGCACTGCCATTTGGTAGATTTAGCAGCATAGATAACTTTAATGTGAAGTGTAATTCCATACAAAGAGAAGAATCTCTGATTGTTGTGGAAGCATAACCAACACAACCCAAACTGTGAGTCCCCCACTCAGATTGCTTTTAGTAAGTATTTTGGCCTGTTTCCTTTTGATAAAAGAAACTTAATCTTTCCAGAGGAGCAAGCTATATTAAACTTGATTCTGGGCAAACCTTAAGAAAGTGCCTTAGTTCCATCTTTGCTCCCATATTTTGTGAAGGATCTTTATCATTTGGGATGATATTGCAATGGGGATCTAAACTTAGAGCAACATCTTGGACTTTTGATTTAGTTTTTGTACCGAAAGCTCCCTGATCATGTTGATAAGTCTTATCACATGAGAGAAGTGGGAAATAACTCAATGTGCTTTGATACATTCACTAAATATCTGGCAAAAGGGTCAAACTGTGGATTTCCCCAAACATGAGTGGTCCTTTATGCCTCATATTCTTTCTTAGAGGAGACAGAATTCACACATCCTTTGTCATCTGTTTTCTCACAGCATAGATTTTGTATTTCCGTTCAAATTAAGTTATTAAGAAATTTTTTTTAAGGTTATATATCCTGGAATTATGACATTTCAGACCTTGTTAAGTCTTTCAATAAAGTTAATTCTGAAAGAACATCATGTTATGTTTGAGACTAGAAAGTAGTCTTTAGTATTCTTTTTTTAATGCTTCTTGTCCAAAATTTGCATCTCAGTCTAGGGACTTACTAACCGAGATAGATAATATCTCCATCAAAAAGGAAATTAATAGATAGCTCTGTTTCCACAACTGTTATGGGTCCAATTGGTTTAATCGGACACCTCCACTCCCAAATCCTAGCCGTGGCAAGGTTCATTACAGGACAGGAAGCTTTCACCATACCTTTCCATATGAAAAACCATGCACATGGCTTTGCTCTACCTGAGAGAGATTATCACTTCCTCTCTCAGGTGTACCTTTCTTAAGAATGGATGCTCACACTGACACTAAAGAGAGCCCTACCCCATTAGTCTTGTGCCCAGAGGGCTGCATTAAAAGAAGCGTGATGATAGCAGGCATAGCCAGGCTCACTTTAGGTAGGAGCCACCTGAAAGTTTTCAATTCACTGACCTTAAGTAGTAGATTGGCTTATAACTTAGTGAGCTTTAGTTTAATGGGAACTTGAAGCTGAACTTTGGAGGATCTGGTGATCCCCCTGGGACAGTTTGATTAGTTTTAATGTCTCTTAAAAGTTGAAAAAAAAATTTTCTCTCTCCAGTTCAGCAAATAATTTGGACACTGTCTAGTAAGTAACTTATAAGTAGATTATAAGTCACCATTGAAAATAAATTAAAAGGAAATGCACCAACAGATTTTGTAGTTGTTTTCAAGTCCATTTTTTGTATTATCTGGGTATTTTAGGTGAGAGCTATCTTGTATGTGCCGGTAATATGCACATAGCCATAAACAGGTTATTCCTAAACAAGGTGTTCTTCCTCCCTGCCCCCCAAATATGATAATTGATAGAATAAATATGGATTGTTATTGAGATATTTGTTAGGATCACTACCCAGCCAGTGCAGATGAGTTCTCCTGGATAAAGCAACTTGAGCAACAGAATCAAGGTTTAATTCCTGGTTGTGATTTCTCTCATAAAGGAATAAAGTAGAAGGGATGCCAAATTAGCAAGGGATGTCAGTTTCCATTCTTGGAGCCCATCTAGCAGTTGAAATCAGCTCCCCTAACCCTCTTGGAAGATCTGTGGCAACCATTATCTTTGTTCTTTCTTTATCATGCATTTAAAGGGAGATGCAGATTGCAAGTCGTTGCATCTAACTGTACTCTGTATATATGGACCTTTTAAAATTAAAATGTTATTCAAGATGGATATTATTCAGCAACCTCTTAGCTATTTGTTAGTTTTTTGTGTTGTCATATCAAAGTTGAATGGATATCGTTCCATAAATGTGGATGTGTTTTCTGTGTGTATCTTCGATTTTTATAAAGACGGTAGTAAGTCAATACTTTTATCCTGACCTGTGTATTATTTGTTCACAAAATCCAGAAACTTGAACTTAATTAGGAATTAATTCCAATATATCTCATTCAGTCAATACATGAGGTGATTATGTGGAGCCAGTCCACACACCTCCAGCCTACCCCCATCCTTTTCTTTTGGCTTTACCTTGTTTTTGGTCTTATGCTGTTCCTTTAATAAGCAAACCTGTCCAGTAGCATTGGTTTGGCCATGGTGCTTGGGAATTTCTTAGGTTTGTCTTCCTTTGAGGTTTTATTTTTTTGGTGGGGGGGTACTTTTTTTTTTTTTTTCCCTGAGAAAAAACTTTGAAGGGTTTTCCCTTTGGGGAACAAATCATTTATGAAATTCATAGGTAACTGACTTTTATTGGATTGAACTATTTATGGACACAAGAATGGGGAGGGTTGTTCTTGTTATGTTGGTTTTCATTATTATTATTATTATTATTTTTATTTTTTTTTTGTGAAGCTCATATGGAAAGTCATTTCAGTCTACTTTTCCCACAGTTCTGAATTGAGACACAATAGGTTGTCATCCTTCTGGTCATTGTGCTTTAAAAAGTTTTTTTTAAGACATTCAGTTTTTATCAAAAGAACAGAAAGTGTTAGTATGTAAGTCATTGGAAAAAGTTTATAGTGAGGGGATAGAGATCAGGAGAAAGAAATTTGCAGAAATATGAAATCCTAAATCAGGAATTTAGAATAAAAAGGTCTTTTAAAAGCCACATTTCTAGAATACAAGTTCCTAAGAACACAAAAGGAAAATGAGAACTCTATATGGATTGATATTTTAAGATAACAAACAGAAATGGAATGAGTGACTCAGTTCTGTCCCAATTAGCACCTTACTATGTAGCATGCCAAAGGGTTCCAGCTGACTAACTGGATTCTCCTTCCCCCCTTCAGTTTTTCTAACTGAATCATTTACTAAAGTGCTTATACTTTGGGCCCAGGTTGGATTATAATATAAATGAGTGTTCAATCCCAGGGCTGTTCTGTTTCCCAAAAAGATTGTTTCACAAAGTTGGGTTTCTGAGTTTGTTTTCCATATCACTTTTGTTTTGTTTTGTTTTTTGTTGTTTGTTTGTTTGTTTTGTTTTGTTGAATTGGAAGGTAAGCTCACCATGTTCACTGCTGCGTTGGCATAGATGGGACATTTGTCATCTTTGTGGCATTGGGGAAACAAAAACTTTTTTTTTTTTGGTCTGAGTGCTTTCTTTTCTATGCTTTTGAGTATATTAGAAGCTGCATTAGCTTTATTTGTGACTACTTTCTGACCCTATACTTCACCCTTACCCATCCCCATTCCTGTCCCCATCCCCATGTCTACCCACTACCTGTTAATAAGATATGAGTCAAAAGAGCTTTGTGTATTAAAAGTAACAAGTAAGTGGCTTAATTTTTTATCCCTGATATTTCCTCCACAGTAGTTGTATTATTTTCTCCAGTAGTCTAGTTTTTCTTTTCTATGCTTTTTCTTAGAAGTTTCAGTTCTACCTTCAAATACTTGTAGCCTAAACTCTTGCTTTTATTCATTGAAGCACAATTTTTTTCCCCTTCCAATAAAATACTTGAGGGTGTTTTTGGTACTTAAAAACAAAAAACAAAAAAAACTTGATAAAAAAAAGAACCCTCTGAGTGAGATAGTTCAGAAAATCTTCTGGGAGTTGGAGGTTGACATGAGGAAGGGGAAATGGAACCAGAGATACTCTGTAGGGATAGGACACTGACCAAATTGCATCTAATACAAATAAAGAGTGTCCAATGTGATCTCTCGATCCTTCTCTTCCCCTCATCCCCACCCCCTTTAATATGAATGAAATGTTATCTTGATCATTCTTTAATATAGATTCACCAAAGGTATATAACCTTAATTCAGTATTAAATCCTAAGGATTTTTTTGTAAGGTATTTTGTGACCTATTTAAGTTTTAATCTTAAAAATAATTACCACGTATTATCCACATAAGCCCCATGGTATTGTGTAAAACAAAACAAAAACACTGATTCATATTGGATCCTCATGTATACCACCTTCTTAGGGTATAATATGGTTGGGAAGGATCATTTGTTTCACCCTGCTTTTTGTAGAAGATGTGTTAAGGTATCCACTCTCCATTTATATGCTCTTGTTTTGAGCATAGGAGGAGGGACATCGGCTGCTCTCCAGGGCTTTCTATTGAGGGCTTACATTTTTCTTTCACATCTTAACCAAATGAAATGGAAAGGGCTCATTGAGTCATTTTGGGTTGATCTGATGATACAAATTTTACCAAGTTGTATAAAAGTAAAGTAACATTTGGAAAATGTGATGGGCTTAAGCTCAGCACCCCTTAGGGGGAATGATGTTTTCATCGTGTAGATTTCATATTGAATATGTTCTATAAGCAAACCTATTTGTATAGTCATTTAATATGACTTTTTTTAAAAAAATCTAGTTTTTAATTTTAGGAAATATTCCTATGATCTGATTTTGCTTTCTTTACATAATTTGTTCAGGCAGATAGTTCACTTTAACAATTTCTTAAGAATATACACACATACACATACACATATATAAAATTCAATTTGGAGATAGCGATAATTGATATTTAGGAATTTTGTTTTGACTTTTTAAATGGAATAAAATAGCAACTTTACATTAATAATTCAGCTTTGCTTTTCACAGGTGGGGATCCAGAATTTTTAATATTTTTCCCCCTCTGAAGATTTTTACTTCTATAGTTATAACTCCCCCTACTTCATTTGCAGGTACAACAAAGAAAATGCAAGAATTCTGATTTATTCCCACTTGTTTTTTACTTTTTTCATTTTGGATTTTTCTGTTACTATTCTTGCTACATCACTAACATTCATTGGGTTAACTTGGCAAGATGCCTCCCTCCTTACCCTTCTTTTTTTACCCACTTGGCATCTTTGCAGAAATTGGCCAGCCATTTCATTCTGCTGTCCTTTCATTCCATGCTGAAATTCCCTTTATGATTTTAGCTCTTTTCATTCTCATTGGACCTTCTTTCTGTCTTCCTTCTCACCCTGAATCTAATCTGCCTGCTTCACATTCATCCTCAATTTTTTGCTTCTTTTCAGTTAAAAATAATTTTTCACTACCACTGTATTTCCTCCATTTTATTTGAACAAAAAATATGCTTTTAATTTTGATGTGCAATATTTAAGTGTTTTCATCTAAACCTATTGCTTTGACAGGTTTCTGCTCTTAATTGATTTCTCTAGGTTGCCGAGTAGAGGGAATAACATTTTAATTCTCTTATTTTGCAGTTTTGCCTTTTTTCTATAGGGTTGTGCATTGGTCCTTTAGCAAGGACCTTCTTGTCTGAGGTATAACAATGAAGATGTAATTACTCACCCATTTTCTTTGTTTTTATTTCCTCTCCTTTTGTAGGAGCTCTGGTTCTTGTTGAGTTCAGGATAGGATTAGTGCGCTATATTGTTGCCACTGGATGTGATGGCTTATTTGACCTTACTCTATTACTTTCACTGACTGTGATCCTTCCTAACCTGTAATGTCTGTACAGTGTACATGCTGTATTTGGGTAGATGGGAGCATTTACGTCAGAGGTATCATTCTGATATGGACTATGAAGCTTATGTTTTTGGGAGGGCATGCATTGAAAGTTCACAAATAAAGAAACAAGTTTGTCACAATCCTGGCTTTCTTTTGGGTTCCTCCATTTCATATTTTCTCCCAGCCAAAGACTACAGAAATAAATTGTCTTCCTTTGAGAAAAATAATGTTAAACTATATTCTTCACTTTGCATTAGTCATTGTACCAACTCTGTCAAGGACTACCTGTAAAAAAGTAACAGTGGGAGAATCGATAATGTACAACTGTATCATTTGTGATTTCATAATGAAAAATGTTTGTGTATAATGAAATATATTGTAACTTGATGGGCAAATAAATAAAATGTTCATTTTTCCACTTTGAAAATTTGGGGTTTTTTGTTGTTTCATTTTACATAGTCACCAAGAATGCACTCAACATATGTAATAATTTGCTTATATATTTGCTCAGTTGTATATAAATGGGGGTTACATGTCATTTTTTCCTAATAGGCAACTTCCTGAATTCATTCTGGATTCTTGAAGTTATTGAAGTGAATCTTCTTAACTAGTATGCAAACCAGTTTTTTTTTTCTTTTTAAAATGCAAATTAAAGATTTAGATTCATTTTCTCACTCTATTATCTTATCTTTGCAGATGGTACAAAGCTGGAGGGATAGCTAATTAGAAGGTCTCCATAGGTTGAGGGTATGGGAGAGGCACACTTTGGCTATAGCTAAGATTGAAGAATAATCCTACTTAGTTTATGAGCTTATACAAAAATGGGGGCAGCAGGCTCAATCTGGCTCCCAGGCCAAAGAGTTTTCTACTCCTTAGATTAGAACATTGTGCAAAAATCTAACACAGTGAAAATTTAATAAAAAATACACTTGTATTCAAAAAATTGCAGCTATTTGGTGCAGCGGATAGAGCACCAGCCCTGAAGTCAGGAGGACCTGAGTTCAAATCTGGTCTCAGACACTTAATATTTCTTGGCTGTGTGACCCTGGGGGCACTTAACCCCAATTGCCTCAGCAAAAGAAAAGAAATTAATGGCTAGATAGATTTTTCTTCCTGAAAAAAGATACAGGGATTTTTATAATTAACTTAAAAATTCATTATGAACTGTTTGATATAGCAGGCAGAAAGACTAAGACCAGGGCAGTCAGGGGGGTACATTGGCTAGAGTACCAGGCCCAGAGTAAGGAAGACTAAACTTGATGAATTGGAATCTGTTTCTGATACAGGTTGGGTAACTCTGGGTAAGTCACTTCTTTCCTGTTTGCCTCAGTTTCTTCATCTGTAAAATGAGCTGGAGAAGGATATTTTCAGAAAACTCTAAATAGGGTCATGAAGAATTGGATGCAGCCAAAAAATGACTGAACAACAATAGAAACTCATTATGAACAGTGGATAAAGCAGGTAGACAAATCTACATTAAATGAGGATAAACTTTTTAGGCAAAGGGAAATGATCAGCATGCCCTGGTCACACCAAATCAGGAGTATTTCTTGAGCAACCTCTTTAGGAAGGATGTTAATAAGCTGGAAAGAATCTGAAGAAGTCCTTTTGAGTCTGTGCTCAATGAAAACTGGTTAAAGGCACTGGAGATGTTTGGCCCAGAGATGGAAGAGCAGGGAAGATGAAGCATCCAACTATCTCTAAGTATTTACAGGATTGTCAGGCTAGTAAGGAATTAGATTTTTTTTCTCTTTATCCCTAGGGGTCAGAAACCTGGAAGAATAAGTAGAAATTGCAAAGAGACATATTTAGGCTTGTCAGGAAAAACTTTTTAACAGAGCTATTAATAAGTAAAATGGGCTGCTTTGAAGAGTGCTGAGTTCCACTTCATTAGAGTTTTCAAGCTGGAGCTGAAACAACCATCTTATCAGGCATGCTGCATCAGGGATTCCTTTATTAGTTGGTCTAATTGGCTGCTAGGGTCTTTTCAAACTTTAATGAGTGTGAATGCCCTGAATTTTCCCCAAAACCACCAATTTTTTTTTAACATTTTTCAATATCGCCTTCTCATTGTATTTCATTGTAAGAAAGAAAAATTGTTTTTTTTTTTTTTTTTTTTTTTTTTTTTTGAGGCTGGGGTGAAGTGACTTGCCCAGGGTCACACAGCTAGGAAGTGTTAAGTGTCTGAGGTTAGATTTGAACTTGGGTCCTCCTGAATTCAAGGATGGTGCCCTATCCACTGCGCCATCTAGCTGCCCCAATAAAGAAAAATTTAAGGAAAAACAACCAACAGTGACTACATCAGAAAGTAGAGGCCTTATTTTACATCTGTAGAAGTCCTTCAGTTCTACCAAGTTAAAGGGATCTATTTACCAAATTTCTCTTTGCTGAAATTAATATTATTGCAATTAATCTGGATTGGGATTTTATTTGTAAATTTTTATCCTTTTAAAGCTTGTGGGCATAACTCATCTGTTACTTATTTTAGAAATATTTGCTTTCTGAAGAAATCCACAGATGTATCCATTAAATGTAAGAAAGTACATTGACTACCATCTCATCACAGTTGGAAACAGATAAAAATATCCAGCAATTTTCTGGTCAGGTTCATGACATAGTTGTTGCATTTTGACAAAAATGATCTAAGAAATTAGAATGTTTCAGAAATTTCTCCAAACTTTGTCCATCCATCCTTTGTCTCACACACTAAATAATAAAGTACACATAATTTTTTGAGTGTACAGTATGTCTAGAAAGTGGGAGTCACAGAAACAGAGGAAAGAAAAGATTCCTTCCGAAACTTCCTGGAGCCTTTGGAAACAACTCGTTTATGTGTCATAGAAATGAACCTCAGAGATTTAAAGGCCTTGTAGCAATTATAGGGTAGATTTCAAACAAGCGGCTACTGGCTTATTCCGAGGTGTGAGAAATGTACTTTCTCTTTGATCATACTGTAATTTGGGTTACCAAAAAATCTCATTGACTCCTACTCGGAAATTAATCAGATTGATCATTTATTCATTAGAAATGCTTCTTCATTTTCCAAGCCTTCCATGATTTTTACTGTCACTCTATTAGACATCAACCAGCCTTCATGCTGCCTTCTTGCAAACCACCTTCCTTCTAATTAAACTTATTTTCCCCTAAGAATATAACTAGGGATTGTTTAATATACCAGCAATGAAAGACAGGCCTGATTACAGGCAGGGTTTGATATCTTAGGAAACTAGTGTCAAACTCAAATGGAAGCAGATCCTCATGGCTGCATATTGACTAGGACTACCATAAATGAACATTGCCTATGTTGTATTTTGATTTGTTTTGCTAAACATTTCCCAATTACATTTTAATCTGACTCAATGCACAGGGGTATAGGGATGAGAGTTTGACTCCTCTTCCCTTGGAAATACCACTTTACTGTGATAGGACAGGTCATCCTGTATTCAATACAAAAATTGCATTGTGTTCAAAGCTGACCTCAGATACTAGCTGTGTGACTTAATCTGTTTTCCTCAGTTTCCTCCTCTGCAAAATGGGGATCCTAATAGCCCCTATCTCCCAGTGTTGTTATGAGAAGCAAATGAGATAGTGTTTGTAAAATGCTTAGCACAATGCCTGAGAGATAATAGGTGCTTAATGAATGCTCATTGCCTTCCTGATTTATGTATGTCTATCTTGCTCAATATTTTTTTCCCTGGACCTGTAATTTCATAGAATCATGGATCTAGATGGATCTGCAGAGGCTGTGTAGTTCAACCCCGTTATTTGATAGATAAGCAAACTGAAGTCCGTGAGGTGATTTTTCTCAAGGTCACACAAGTGCCAGGTCTCAGAGGTGGTATATGAACCCAGCTCCTTATTTCCAGAGACAATGCCCTTTCACAATACAAGGTTGCTTCCATTTTATCAGTTTTGCTCATGATCAAAGAGCTACTTCATATGAGGCAAGATTTGAACCGGTGTCTCCTGCCTTTGATGTGAACTGACAGGTGTGCCATTATCCACACATGAGAAGCAATCAAGATGACAAGGCTTATCAAGACTTGGGCCACCTAGAGAGTGCATTTCCCTTGTGGTCATCTTCAAGAAATGCTCATCTGCCCCAGGTAGTACTGGAAATTTCCTTAGGGTCACTCCACTTCACATTACAGGAGGGGCACTGGTGCAGTGGAAAGAGAAATAGCTCCAAAGTCAGAGGACCCAGGTTTGAAAAATCCCTCTAACATTACTCCCTGTGACCTCAAGTCAAACCATCGAATCTCTCTGGGCCAGTTTACTCAACTGTAAAGCATCAAGTTGGACTAGCTGGCCTTTCAGGGCCCTTCCAAGCTCTGCATCTCTATGAATTAAAGGTCACACTCTTCTCCATCCCCTCTGAATCAATAGGACTGTGGTCCGTTTTTATGTCCAGTTTTATGCCAAGTGAACCAATGAGCATGGAATGCATTGGATACCCGAACTTCATCCCTGACCGTCACACATTTATTTACTTCTCCATATCTCAGCTTGCTCAATTTAAAAGTGGCAAGAGGCTAGATGATCTTTAGGTTCATCTGCCTCTAATGTTCATTTACCTTTTGTCTGCTACCCCTGCCTGCACCCACAATAAGTATTTAAGAGGTGTTTCTTAACTGACAGTGACTGGAGGATCTCAATTATGTTTTCCTACACAACTGCCTTAGGCTTAGTTTACGATTGGTCAGCAAATGTTTGCTGAACCATAATGCGAGAGTAGCTAATTCAGATGTGGCCTTGGATGTTTCCTAGCATCACTTACCTGTATTTCCTCATGAAATGAGTTAGAGAGGGAAATGACAAGTTACTCTAGTGTCTTTGCCAAGAAAACCCCAGATGGTCTCAGAGTTAAAAACAACTGAAAAACTGAATGTCAACAGAGAGTTCAGCAGTTCTCAAAAGGTGATCTGTAAGCCCCAAGAAGACCTTTGCATTTCGGGGGGGGGGGTCCCTGAGATCAAAGCTATTTCCTTAATATACACATAACATGAAATGGAATGTTACTTGCTTATTTATGAATTCCTCTTTTTTTTTCCCACTAAACATCTGTGCGGTTAGATTTTTCTAAAGATGCTTCAACACAGACACACATCACAACTGCCTAAGTGCTGAAATCACTACGAGAATCCGGCTGTCTTCTATTAAGTCTCACATTAAAAAAGATTTTCAAAAGATGCAAAGCAATGTTGTACTATTTATTAATTTTGTTTTGAAAGTAGTATTTTTCATTAAAATGTTATTGATATTAAGATGCAATTAAAATTATTGTTTTCAAATGAATATTTTTTTAAAATCTCTATCAGTTTTCTTTTCTAATACATTAACTATTCATAGATATTACATAAATGGAAATTCTTTGAGGTCCTCAGAGTGAAAAGGAGTCCCGAGACCAAAATATTTGAGAACTACATCGTGCTCAGGCTCTAGAGTTAAGATGCAGAAAATATTAAGATAATATTAAAGTGGCTTGTGTCAAGATTTGTATATTGCAGCACAGTTCAACTCTGTTTAATGGGTTAGATCAAGGAATTAATAGGATTATTGTTAGTTTGGCTTCATAAAACACAGAAGGGAACTCAGAAGGAAGAGAACAAATATTTATTAAACACCAGGTAGGGCAAGTAATTGGCTTAGTGGATCAAGTGCTGGACCTGGAGTTAGAAACAGTTCAGATCCAGCCTCTGTGAGCCTGGTCGAGTCACTTAAATCTTATTTGCCTCAAGTTTCCTCATGTGAAGGAAATGGCAAACCACTCCAGTATCTTTGTTAAGAAAACTCCACATGGGATCTTAGAGTTGGATATGACAAACCATTGAACAATCAGTTCTGACTCCAAATCTACTGCTTTTTCCGTGACACCATACCAACTATCCTAAAACCCTTTCAAAAAACCAAAGGAATATAAGGAATTCAAGCATAGTTCCTCTGTGTTTTTGGCCGATTCCTTGAATGGCCTGCCCTTAGAATAGCAAGGAAGCAGGGGAAAGGGGGAGAAGCATCAGCTAATTAAATTCAACCAACATTTAAGTTTAGACAACATTCTAAGTGTGTTAAAATAGATCTCAGATGCTTACCAGCCCTCCCCCCCCCAAAAAAAAAATTACCTAAGCAAATCATTTAACTTGTAAAAACCTGCCTCGGTTTCCTCTTCTGTAAAATGGGGGGTCATAAAACTTCCTACCTCCCAGAGCTGTTGAGAATGAAGTGAGATATTTGTAATGCGTTATATAAATGCTAAATTTTTGAGATTTTCTTTTAATGGCCTAATAGTCCCGGTCTGAAGGGAGTTTACAATTTAACAGCATATCATAAGTAAATATGATTCATAGCAGTGTGTGAAAAATGCTGGGTGAATGTGTGTCTATTAAAGGCCTTTAATATTAATCAAGAGCCAGGCCCAAAGCACAGCTTCCAGTGTCATAGTTCTGTGGAACAACATGGTGGGCAGAATTAACTGTATTTTCAGAAAAGACTCTCTTATCTCCTATTGATGTAAGGGATTAAGATTGACCCTAGATTTAAACAGTATTGCTAGCCACCCACATAGTGTTTGCCTAGAAGAAATTTCCACATTGGTCAATGAAGGTCCCTACAATATTCTCCCTCCCTCCCTCTCTCCCTCCCTCCCTCTCTCTCTGTTTCTCTCTGTTTCTCTCTGTTTCTGTTTCTCTCTCTCTCTCTCTCTCTCTCTCTCTCTCTCTCTCTCTCTCTCTCTCTCTCTCTCTCTCTCTCTCTCTCTCTCCCTCTCTCTTTCCCTCTCTCTCTCTCTCTCTCTCTCTCTCTCTCTCTCTCTCTCTCTCTCTCTCTCTCTCTCTCTCTCTCTCTTCTCTGTCTCTCTCTGTCTCTCTCTCTGTGTCTCTCTGTTTCTCTCTCTCTCTCTCTCTCTCTCTCTCTCTCTCTCTCTCTCTGTTTCTCTCTCTCTCTCTCTCTCTGTCTCTCTGTCTCTCTCTCTCTCTCTGTTTTTCTCTCTCTCTGTCTCTCTGTCTCTGTCTCTGTCTCTCTCTGTCTCTGTCTCTCTCTGTTTCTCTCTCTCTCTCTCTCTGTCTCTCTCTGTCTCTCTCTCTCTCTGTTTCTCTCTGTTTCTCTCTCTCTCTCTCTCTCTCTCTCTCTCTCTCTCTCTCTCTCTTTCTCCCTCTCTCTCTCTGTTTCTCTCTCTCTCTCTCTCTCTCTCTCTCTCTCTGTCTCTCTCTCTGTGTGTGTTTCTCTCTGTCTCTGCATCTCTCTCTCTCTCTGTCTCTGTCTCTCTGTCTCTGTTTCTCTCTCTCTCTCTCTGTCTCTCTCTCTGTCTCTCTCTGTCTCTCTCTCTCTCTGTCTCTCTCTCTGTGTCTCTCTATCTCCTCTCTGTCTCTCTCTGTTTCTCTCTCTCTCTCTCTCTCTCTCTCTCTCTGTCTCTCTCTGTCTCTCTGTCTCTCTGTCTCTCTGTGTCTCTCTCTGTCTCTGTCTCTCTCTCTCTGTTTCTCTCTCTCTCTCTCTGTCTCTGTTTCTCTCTCTCTGTCTCTGTCTCTCTCTCTCTCTCTCTCTCTCTCTCTCTCTCTCTCTCTCTCTGTCTCTCTGTCTCTCTGTGTCTCTCTCTCTCTCTCTCTCTCTCTGTGTCTCTCTATCTCCTTTCTGTCTCTCTCTGTTTCTCTCTCTCTCTTTCTCTGTCTCTCTCTGTCTCTATCCTTTTTTGGTTTTCTTTTTTCCCCCGAGGCAATTGGGGTTAAGTGACTTACTCAAGGTCACACAGTTAGGGAAGTGTCAAATGTCTGAGGCCAGTTTTGAACTCAAGTCCTCCTGACTTTAGGGCTGGTGCTCTATCCACTGCACCATCCAGATGCTCCCTTGCAATATTAAGTCATAAAGATGTTCCCCAGTTATAGAAGTGATGGAAAGCCAGATGCATGTATCACCTGGGAAACATGGGATGAAACCTGATGAAGCCATCGAGCTGCCTTCCCAAGAGATTCAACAACTTAAGGCCATAACAACTGCTACTAGGAAGCATGGACTTCTCCAAGCTTGCTGAGCTTTTCTCTACTCTCCTATATATGCTGTGACTTTCTCACAAAGAATGGATGGCTTGGTCTGACTATTTTGCTACATATATACATGGAAGGTAGTGCAAAGGTAGCTGACATGTAAAAGGCTTTTTATCGATAGGGGTCAAAGTGATTCAAGTCAAAAAAGCATTTATTGAGTCCTCCCTCTGTGCCGCAGCCTCTATGCTAAGGATTGGGAATGAAAGAAATCAGAAACTTAGTTCTTTGTCCTCAAAGAATTCACATTCCAATGGGGGGGGGTGGAGAGACAGATTCTGCTCTTCCTGATGCTGTCCTCTGTCTTCACACTCATTGCTAACACCAGAGTGTTAGGTTTAATCAATATTTATTTAATATTTTTAAAATAGCTTTTTATTTTTCCAAATACATGCAGAGATAGTTTTTAACATTCACCTTTGCAAAACCTTATATTCCAAATTTTTCTCCCTTCCCTCCTAACCTCTCTTATAGACAGCAAACAATCCAGTATAAGTTAAATATGTGCAGTTCTTCTAAACATTCCCATATTCATCATTCTGCACAAGAAAAATCCAATCAAAAGGTGAAAGGAAAAAAAAAAAAAAAAACAAGAAAAAAAACAAGCAACCAACCACAAAAACAGTGAAAATACTATGCTTTGATCCACATTCGGTGTCCATAGTTCTCTTTGAATGGGGATAGTTCTTTCCATCACAAGTCTATTGGAATTGCCTGATAACACCATGTTGTTGAAAAAGAGTCAAGTCCATCATAGTTGTTCATCGATATTTATGGAGTTTCTACTATTTGCAAGACATTATGATGGATACTAAGAAGGTATTGTGTGTCCAGAAAAGGCACGTAAAAATACAAATGCAATCTGGGATAAATAAGCCCTTATTAATTATTATTGTTACCTTTTTTACTGGTTTTTGAACTCAGATATTCCTGATTAATACCTGTGCTATACAAATTACCTGGCCAAATCATTTATCCACTTCGGGTTCCAGTTTTCTATCACTCAAAGAGGGGTTTGAATTAATTAGAGTCTTCTAAATCAATTTTACTTTATATAAGATATTAGAATATAAAGATAAAAAAGAGTGGGGGGAGGGACGGTGAGAGGAGAGCAGAAGGAGAAGCTCAAAAAGGTCACAAAGAATTCTCTACAAATCTGATAAGGTAGAGATGTTAAACCCTGTGAGGAAAGGAAAGAATTTATGGAGAAGGGGCCCCTGAGCTAGTTAGATCTTGGAGGAAGAGGAGGATTTGAAAAGGGATAAAACAGGATAAACTCAGGAAACAGGTAGTGATGGCATTTTTTGGGAGGATAGAGAATGCCAAGGTCGGGTTCTGGAACCAGGTATCAGATAGGACCAAACAGAGTGGTTCTAGTTCCTTGTTCTCTCTCCTCCTCGCAACATATTCATTTAAATTTCAGAGGCAGGTCAACAGCAAGTTAACAGTTAAGATCCTATTATGTACTAGTAACTGTGTACTGGGAACACAAAGAAAAGGAGTAATAGTCCTGGCCCTCAAGAAGCTTGTGTTCCAACAGAGAAGAAAACACGCAAAGAGCTCTGTACAAGAAGACTCAGAAGTCTTGGAGATAGACTCAGAAGGAAGGTACTTAGAGGTCCAAGCAGCCAACTGTGGGGGTTATAACAAAAGTTGTTTCATGGGACAGGGTGTGGAGATCACTTCAGGAACCATCTAGAAATCTTTTCTACAGGGAGCTTTATGGAGCCCCCCAGTTGCTCATATCTTCCCCCTTCTCCATCCCACCTTCAGATTATATTTATGTTAAGTATATGTATAAATGTATAGATGTATGTGTTGTTTTTCTCATTAGAATGTAAACTTTTCTTTCAAGGATAGAGATTGTTTCTTCCTTTTTTCCTTCCTCTCTCTGTCTCTCCTCTGTTTCTGTTTTTATCTCTTTTCCCCTTCCTTCCTTCCTTCCTTCCTTCCTTCCTTCCTTCCTTCCTTCCTTCCTTCCTTCCTTCCTTCCTTCCTTCCTTCCTTCCTTCCTTCCTTCCTTCCTTCCTTCCTTCCTTCCTTCCTTCCTTCCTTCCTTCCTTCCTTCCTTCCTTCCTTCCTTCCTTCCTTCCTTCCTTCCTTCCTTCCTTCCTTCCTTCCTTCCTTCCTTCCTTCCTTCCTTCCTTCCTTCCTTCCTTCCTTCCTTCCTTCCTTCCTTCCTTCCTTCCTTCCTTCCTTCCTTCCTTCCTTCCTTCCTTCCTTCCTTCCTTCCTTCCTTCCTTCCCCAAACCTACAATCCCTGTTTAAGAAGTCACCTGTTTCACTGGAAGATGACCTTTAATGGAGACATCTTGGAATTGCCCAATAAGAGATCTCTCAAGGTCCTCTGAACATCTGTGACCATATACACATGCCTCACTTTGTTTCTTCTACAGACTTTCTCTACCTTTGGAAGAAGAGTGGGCCATTTTTCTCCTAGAGTTCTTGTGGAAAAAATTTAGAGCCTTTGGGGGCAGGGATTATTGAAAGATATACTGAGCCCTGGGAACTGAAGTTAATAGCCCAAGCCTGGGATCTCTCTCCAACGCTTAGGAGTTGTGTGACCAAGGGCAGGAACAAAAATCTTGGTTTCCTCCCCTGTATAAAATGGGAATAATAACCCTTGCGTTACCTACCACAGAGAGCCATTAGAAAAAAAAAAAAAAAAAAAAAAAAAAGAGCTTTGGCAAAAATAAAATCTATGTAAAATAGGAGCTATTGTTATTTTTAAAAATTATTCTATGGAATAAAATAAGCATTTCCATAACAATATAATAAAAAGATCATTGCACGTGAAACTACAAATCTATCATGTTCATCCTGTTCCTTTTAAACATAGAATAAATTTCTCACGAAATCAGGGGTGCCTCAGCCTGGGAAGATGATATAAAATAAGAGAGGCTGGGGCTGAGAAACTTTCCAAATCTGCAAATCTTTTCCTTTGTTCCCGAGTGGGATTTGTTCTCATGGAATCATGCGTATGCAGAGCTAGCTCTGTCTGTGTATACACGTGCGGATGTGGATATGCGTACCTGGGAGCATCACACACTTATGTATGGGAATATGAGTATGTCTATAGGGGCTACTCCACCACAGCCAGTTACAGAGGGGACGAGTACCTGGTGAGGGCCGGGGATTGGAGTATTGAGCAAGTTCAGAAAGAAAATGGCAGTTCGGGGCTGGGGAGGCCAGAAAAGGCTTCCCCGGAGGAGGGGAGGAGGGGAGGGGTTCCACTGGGGTCACCATTCTCTGAAGCCAGATACCCCAAGGGGGCAGCCGGGCATCTTCCTTCCAGCGGCCCGACTCTCAGGCCCATTCTTCTTGCAGACGCTTTACCTCCTTTCTCCCTTTTTCCTTTTCTCCCTCTCCCCCCTCCCGTTCCCACTCCACCCCAGATGTTTCTGGGCTCTCAAAGCCTGAAAAACCCCATCTATCAGCCATTAAAAAATTAAGATCCAATTGAACCTGTCACCCGTCTTGGTCTTTGGCTCCACAGGCCATAATCAGGGGCACCCAGACGGAGGGCCCACTTCACCTTCCCCCAGTGGGGACATAATCACTCGCAATCAATTAGACCCTCAATCACGGAGCTCGGAACAGCTGGTGGTAGATCTCTCTTGTCCTCGTTTCAAGAAGCCGGTCCCCTTCCTGCCCCCTCTCCTGTCCCCACCGAGGCTCCCACCCCGCCTTTCTGCAGGTCCTCATACATTTTTATGATTCTCCGATTGACAGGGGGGAGGGGAAGAACTCCGAGTCGGCTTGCAGACTCGTAAAGGCTAAAAGGCCGTCAGCCTTGTAAATGAGGATAACGGCTACGTACCACCAGCTGTTTATGGTGCCCTGATTGAGCCTAATTGGTGAGAAGTAATTGCCTCCACTCCACGGAGGTGAAGTACCTCCTCACAGGCTGAATGCAGCTGATGAAGGGCCTCGGAGGAAAGTCCTGGCTGCTGGAGCCGAGCCCGTCTGCTCCGGCTTCTTGGCAAAGGCCCTGAGCCTCTGGCCTCCCTGCCTCCCGGAGCGGACAGCCCCGAGTCTCTCCTTGTGTCCCTCCGGCCTCCTCCTCTGAGCCCGGCCTGGGAGATGGGAATGGGTGCTTCTGGAGGCGGGGGGCATTGGGCTGTCTGGCCCTTTGTCGGGGGGGGGGGTTGGGGGGTGCTAACGGGGCTGCAGGGAGCTCGGAGGATCTTGAAATCCTCCCCCGGCACCTGCCTTGGGGCCTTGCCAGGGAGATGAGGGTAGAGAGACGATCCCTACCCACTCAGCCCAGTTAGGTTCTATCCCCTTCCTCATTCCCATCCTCCTCTTTAAGATGGTGGAAGTGCGCTTCCCATTTTGGGGAGGTAAGGACAGGGAGACCATGACTGAGAAATTAATTGCTGAGAAGGAATAGCAGTCTTTCCTCCCAACAGAGTTTTGGGAACTTATCTTCAGTGCTTGGCATACAGGTGGCACTTAATATTTGTTTGTTTTCTGAATTCCATAGAGGATAGCCCCCCTTCCTGACCTGGGCCCTCCTTGTTTACATAAGGCCCAAAAGGCATTTAGTAGATATTGGATAATACTAACCCATTCCGTATCTATGTAAGGCCACCCAGGTATTAAATAACAGGGTTGGGAGCTTGAATTCAATTCCTGGGTCTAAAATTCCTCAATTATTTATTGATTTTTAGCATTCACTTAAAGATTTTTGAGTTTCAAATTCTGTCTCTCTCCCCCTCATCCCACACCCACAAAGAGAGCAACCAATATCTATATCTATTTCCATACTATGCTGCAAAAACAAAGTAATATGAAGCAAGAAACAAAGTTTTACAAAATGCATCAATCTGTTCTCAGAGTTCACTGCATTTAAATTCAGTGCCCTTTCTACTGTATCTCACAGCCTCCTTCACAGACTTCACATTTGATCCTCCCTGTGTCTTAGAGGAGATAAGTAAATGTAAATTGTGGGAGTGTTATTGGTTATGGGTTTTAAGAATTGACTTGTGATGGTCTGTGTAACTATAAGATGCTGTCTTGTCTTCCCTTCCCTTTCCCTTCCTTCCCCTTCTTCTTTTCTTCTCTTTTCTTTTCTTTTCTTTAATTTTTTTCTTTTCTTCTCTTTTCTTTAATTTTTCTTTTCTTTTCTTTAATTTTTTCTTTTCTTCTTTTCTTTAATTTTTTCTTTTCTTTTCTTCTCTTTTCTTTTCTTTAATTTTCCTTTTCTTTAATTTTCCTTTTCTTTTCTTCTCTTCTTTTCTTTTCTTCTCTTCTCTTTTCTTTAATTTTTCCTTTTCTTTTCTTTTTGCTTTAATTTTTCCTTTCCTTTTCTTCTCTTCTCTTTTCTTTAATTTTTCCTTTGCTTTTCTTCTCTTCTCTTTTCTTTTCTTTTCTTTAATTTTTCCTTTTCTTCTCTTCTCTTTTCTTTTCTTTTCTTTAATTTTTCCTTTTCTTCTCTTCTCTTCTCTTTTCTTTAATTTTTCCTTTTCTTCCCTTCTCTTTTCTTTTCTTTAATTTTTCCTTTTCTTCTCTTCCCTTCTCTTTTCTTTTCTTTTCTTTAATTTTTCCTTTTCTTCCCTTCTCTTTTCTTTTCTTTAATTTTTCCTTTTCTTCTCTTCCCTTCTCTTTTCTTTTCTTTTCTTTAATTTTTCCTTTTCTTCTCTTCTCTTCTCTTTTCTTTTCTTTAATTTTTCATTTTCTTCTCTTCTCTTTTCTTTTCTTTAATTTTTCCTTTTCTTCTCTTCTCTTTTCTTTTCTTTAATTTTTCCTTCTCTTCTCTTTTCTTTTCTTTTCTTTAATTTTTCCTTTTCTTCTCTTCCCTTCTCTTTTCTTTTCTTTTCTTTAATTTTTCCTTTTCTTCTCTTCCCTTCTCTTCTTCTTCTCTTTTTCTTTAATTTTTTCTTTCTTCTCTTCTCTTCTCTTTCTTTCTTTAATTTTTCTTTTCTTCTCTTTCTTCTCTTTCTTTTCTTTATTTTTCCTTTTCTTCTCTTCTCTTCTCTTCTCTGTTCTCTTCTCTTTTCTTTATTTTTTTATTTTCTTCTCTTCTCTTTTCTTTTCTTTAATCTTTTCTTTTCTTCTCTTCTCTTTTCTTTTCTTTAATCTTTTCTTTTCTTTTCTTTTTTCTTTTCTTTTCTCTCTCTCTCTATCTCTCTGTTTCTCTCTCTCTCTTTTTGGCTGAGGCAATTGGGGTTAAGTGACTTGTCCAAGATCACACAGCTAGTTCGTGTTAGTTGTCTGAGATGAAATTTGAACTCAAGTCCTCCTGACTTCAGGGCTGGTGCTCTATCCACTGCACCATCCAGCTGCCCTACTGAATTTCTTTTTAACTAAAAATATTTGCCACCAGGGGAGTTGGGGGTGAAGCCAGATGTAATCTAATTGTATAGTTAGTCAATAAACATTTATCAAGCACCTAATATAAGTCTGGCAAGACAATCCTTGTCCTTGAGCTCCCAGCCTGATGGAGGTGAGTACATTCGAATAATTAGGCACAATTAAGCCAAATTGGATAAATTAGAATATAAGAAACTCAAAGGAAGAAAATTCTATCGGTGCATGTTAAGTACCTGTTTAGCAGTTTGTAATCTTAGAAAGTCACCTGGGGGTAGTTAGGGGATCATTGAGCCAGAATGTGTGGGAGAAACGTGAGTCTTATTGACTGGCCAACTCCATCATAAAGTCCCTGTAAATAGAGGCTGTTATAATTTACATCCACTAAATCCTATACAACAGATTGACTCATGGTAGATACAGTAGATTAGCAATTAGGCCAGCAATAGATAAGATGAAGGAGGACAGGAATGGTTTTTATCATAGACCCACTGGTGGATGGGTTCCCAGAGAACTGGGAGCTGTGAACATGGGCTTGAGTTCAAAATCCTGGGGACAGAAGTATCCTTCGGGTTGGGGATGGGATCCGTGTTGGGGGAGCATACTAGTGGGCTGCCACAACCTGGGCAGAATCATGGCCAAGGCCACAAGGGTATCAGCTCAAGCCTTTGGATAAAGCCAAGGGAAACTAGTGCAAACTTTAGAATCTTGATAAATCTAGACTCTCAACTAGGTACAGTAGGCATCTTTCCAGTTTACAAAACACACCATCAGAATCTGACCCAACCTATCAGCTGCAGCTTCCACATACATCCCCCAGCTTAGTCCTTCACAGGGTGGATATTCTGTTATCCCCTCCCCCCATTTACTTCTCTTCCATGCAAATATTGTAAATTTGACTCTTTTCCCTTAGAAACCAATCTAGAGAGAAATCATGGGAACATGGAGAAAGCAATGCATTCAAGGACGCAGGAGATGCGGATTCTAGTCCCATTTGCCACTCATTATCCATGTGACCATGGGCAAGCAACTTCACTTCCTAGGGTCTTAATTTCCTCATCTACTACTCTAAAATCCTTCAATCCCCTGCTTGAAATCTGGAGATGGTTTTGCCTATTAAGGAAGACAATATACTATAAAGGAATGAATAACGTTTTTATTCAGTACTGTACAAAGTACTGAGGATATAAACAGAAAATTAAGACAGTTCCTGCTCTCCAGGAGCTCCCATTTTAATGGGAGGGGGAATCTGTGAGATAAATGCAAAGATTCCATGATCCATGGGGCAAAAATAGAAGGTCCCACCTCTTCTTTCCTGTCATTCTTCCACTGTTGATTTCTGCATTGAGTCGTCTCCAAGGACCATGGTGACCAGAACTTCCTTTCTGGGGTCTTCACTACCTGTGGCCACACTTGCAGGACCAGTCTCCAGGTGGCACCCCTACAGGAGCTGCTTCCCAGGATGATGGTGTGGCTATTCCCAAGTCTTTCGGACCCAGGATGCTGGGCTGTCTCTAATGAGATCTGAGGGATGTGGACCAGGTGGCATGAATTACCTGGCCTCTTGTTTCTCTTCTGGGGTACCTTCATTCTTCAGCTGGGCTGGCTTGCCTGTCATGGGAATCGCGGTGGGGATGGCCGGGCCCTTCTCCACAGGAGCTGGCTTCAAAGTCTGGCCTGGAGGAGGGACAGGTGATCTGGAGGGAAGTGTCCATCTGCTGTTCGTGTCATTTGCTCAGTGGCTGTTGCCTGTGGTGTTCTTAGGCTGGAAGGAAGCAGCTCCGATGGTCTGGGAAGCTGATTCCATTCCCAAGAGTCTTGGGTTCATGCTTTGGGGCCGTCTCCATCTGTACCCAAGGGGAAATGATGGCCAAAGTGTCCCTGGCACACATCTAGCCCATGCTGGCTCAAGGTGCCGTGCTCCTTCAGTCAGGCTTTTTGAATAAACTTTTGACTCAATCCCTAATTGTTTGACAAAGCTGTCATTTACCCAGACACATCTGTACCTCAACTCTGTGGCAAAACCGGCATGAGAAGTAAGGTCTCCTGAATCCCATACAGATTTTACTTACAGAGCAGGAGAATATTTCCACTGGGGTTGAGGGTGAAGGGCAGGATCATCATCATCATCATCATCATCGTCGTGGTCGTTAGCAGATACATAGTACTTATTATGGATCAGTCAGTGTGCTAAGCACTTAACAATTATTCTCTTATTTGATCTTCACAACAACTCTGGAAGGTAAGTGCTTTTATTATCCCATTTCACAGATGAGGAAATTCAGATAGAGGTTTGGTTTGCCCAGTCACACAGCTATGTAGTGTCTGAGGCTGGATTTGACTCTTCTTGACTTCAGGAGAAGAAACCAATCAAATTTGAAGGAGGTCAAATAAACACGTCTAGGCTCTTTTCTAAATGAGAGATCAGTCTTTGGGTGTTATGGGAGCAGCATCATTGCTAACCGCATCCGTCTCTGCTCCGACGTGGTGGAATCCAAGGCTCGCTGTAGTGACCAGCCTGCACCTGGGAACATCGGGAAGATGGAGCTCAGGCCGGGTTAGCGCCATTAGGACAGGTAATTAGGACAGCAGATGAACGCTGGACCTGGAGATAAACTGAATTTAAATCAACTTGCAGACACATCCTAGTCACGTGAGCCTGAGCACTTTTAACTTCTGTCGGTTGCAGTTTCCTCAAATGGAAAGTGGGAAGCAAAGCAGCCCCTACCTCATGGAGTAGTGATGAGGATTACATGATTAAATTAAATCAAGTTAATATTTATAAAATGATTAATATAGTTGTTGACATATAGTTAGCAGTTAACAAACTCATTCTGCTCCTCCCCCTCCTACCACTCTAGCCATTATCGCTATCCTGGGATAGATCACAACATCATTGATAAATTGTCCCTAAGAGAGTGATGAGAATAGAGAAAGGACTTGAGGCCATTCAATTTAACATTGATTAAGTATTTGTTTGGTTCAAGGGATTGTGCTAGTAATGAAACCATTCCTGACTGCAGAGATCTTTTTTGTTTTTGTGGTTTTGTTTTGCTGAGGCAGTCAGGGTTAAGTGACTTGCCCAGGGTCACACAGCTAAGAAGTGTTAAGTGTCTGAGGTCAGATTTGAACTCGGGTCCTCCTGAATTCAGGGCTGGTGAAGAGATCTTACATACTACTTGGGTGATTTGAGGAAAGCAAGGGCACTAACAAGTGAGCGCTTGAGGGAAGGCTTTGGGAGGAGGTGGCCTGAGCTCAGCCTCAAAACAAATTGGAAGAGATGGAGATGAGTAAGCCCTGTCCGTTTCAGCAGGAGGAAATGTCTAGATAGTGCAATGCATAAAGAAGAAGAATATAAAATAAATCTAGACCAGATTGTAGAAAACCCTAAATATCAGACTGAGTAACTTGTACTTTCCCTTTGAGGCGTAAAGGACTCTGCCTATCGCTTGAAAGAAATGGAGATGTTTGCTGTGGAGAGAAGTAAGGGGAAATATGCTAGCTCTCTTCAAGTATTCAACCCTTTGAATAGGATAGAATAGGGATTCAGCATTTGCCCCTGGATCCACAAAGAAGACTGATGGGTGGAAAGTACTGTGGAGACCTTGAAATGCTATATAAATTTTATTATTAATAGTAATAGTTAATAACAATGTTATTTATTTTTGACCTTATCTTATTGTTTTGTTTTCTACAAATATTTGCAGTATCTAATATACAATATTATTCTCCTGTTTTTTCTGGGTTATTGGACCTTCCTTCCATGGGTTATATTTAAATCTGAAAACTTAGAAATAATTAATTCAAGCTCTTGCCAATTATTACCATATTTGCATGCACATGGCTTCTGCATATGCATGTCTATGACCCGGGATTGCTGGATCCTTTCTGCCTCCACCTTAACCCAATCCCTGCTCCATCCAGTCATCATTTTCTCCTCTGGGCAGTCCTCAACATCAATTTCCTTGAAATGGGCTCAAAAGTCCATGCAGGCAACTTTGGGGATTCAGGTTAACACCTTAGATTACCATGATGATGTGAGCCACAGTTCTGGCCTGGACATACACTGAGCCACCAAGGACTGGGAGTTTTGGCTGTTTTCCCCAGGAGGCTGCTAGAGTAGTAGAGTAGGAACTAGGGCCTTGGAAGATGAATCAGAAGATCTGGATTATTACTACTACTGCTTATTTCTTGGATCAGTCACCCTTTTGGATCCTCTGGATTCTTTGTGGGGGAAAAATAAGTTATAAAAGTGATTCAGAAGGGCCTTTCAGCTCTAAAAACCTAGGGTTTTGTCATTGTAGAGATGATTTCCTTTCTTCGGGAGGACTCAGTGAAATTATGATTTTACAAGTTTCCAGCAGATGGTGCTCTGGAATAAAGAAGGAAATTCATGCAGTGACCAGTGACCAAGTGGAGGAAGGACCGCTGAAAGCTGGAAACAGGTGATTTCTGGGTTTGGGGTGAAAATTTATCCCTCCCTTGAACTACAGTTTGTGAGGATGGTCTCATGGCTGAGCCAGAGTTTTTTCGCTCTTGATTTCAAACCCAGTGGGGACGCGAAGGAGACAAATTGTGATATAATGCTTCACAGACACGGTTCAGCCCTTCTCTGGAGCCGAGTTTGAGACCAGGCTAACAGGGAGGAAGCACTTTGGGCTCATACTTCCAAATGTGGATAGGGCAGAAGGGAGGGAGCTAGCTACCCAACCCATCTTAGCTTTCCTCACCATTGGAATAAAGATGACACTGAGGAGAAGCAAAATGGATTCGAGGGCCCCGGATATTTAGCTAAGGATCTTAATGTCTTCTCCCATCCAGGGCTGGCCTTTTCATAGAAGGCAATGCAAAGGGGTTGCCAGTCTGAAGTAAAGGGAGAGCATGTGGGAAGGCTGGCAGGGGATGGGGATGGGGGAAGAAACATTAATTATGAAACCTACCTTGGCAGAGAAGCCCTGAGGTCAGACCGGCTTAAGAAGGAAAAAAGAAGCAGGAGAGATTGAAGCTGAGGGACCTGAGAGGATAGAATGATAGAACGACCACTAGGTTTGGAAATTAATTCTGCATCTGCCACTTCTTGCCAGTGTGATCTTGATCAAAGCCTTCTAGCTCCCCTTCCTCATCTGTAAAATATAGATAATAAGAGTACCTACCTGCTAAGGTTATTGTGAGAATCAATGAGATCATAGCTGGAAACCACTTAGTGTAGTACCTGAAGTATAGGAGGGGCTATCTAAATTAGTTCTTACTAATAATATCATAAAGTACTAGCACACAATAGGCATTACATAAATGTTAGCTCTTATCAATATCGATAAAACACTTCCCAAAATTCCTGGCACATAATGATCTCTTAAGAAAAGCTCAGTTTCTTTGAAATGAGCTGTTTATACTCTGTAGGGACCCTTCCAACTCTATCATTGTATGTCTGCTCCTTTGTTTGTTTGATTTCACCCCTGTGGACACCAAGGAGCTGCATGGGATAAAAAAAAGTCAAGATTTCTCCCAACTAGTCAGTCACCTTCCTCCCAGAGGAAGGGTAAGGGAAAGACCATCTCAAGTAAAAAGTTTGACCTAAGTTTGTCTTCAGCACCTTCTCCAATATCCACTTTTGTTTTTCCCCCTGTCACCACAAGTGCCCAGGGACTTGATACAGGTCCTCATTTGCCAGCGGATAAAAATCAAGTGCCAAATGCCAAGCCCTGTGTTAAGGGAAGGGGAATACATTTCCTTCAAGGGGTGCATCATCCAATGGGGGAGACACGTGTGTAGCTATAGACAAACAAGCCAGGTGTATAACTGGAGATAACCAACAGAGCACCTTTGCCACTGGGTTTTGAGAGGGCGAGCTGACAACTTGGTGCAATTCTGCCTCACTTAAATCCAACTCACAAAGGAGTCAAGACATCACCCTTTGATGCCCTTGGTCCTTTTTGAAAATGAAGGATAAGCAAGAACAGCAGCAATCCACAGCGGGAGGGCATCAGGAAAGGCTTCCGGAAGCAGGTGGGATTTGAAGGCTACTGTAAGGTTGAGATATGGAGAGAGAGCATTCCAGGTATGGGGGGTGTCCAGTGAAAATGTCAGCAGGTGGAAGCTCTTGTTTAAGAAATAGCAGGAGATGAGTATGGGGTGGTGATGGTGAGGTCAAAGAAGGCCGAAAAAGTGGGGGCTGGGGAAGATTATAAAGGTCTTTGAGAGACCCCACCAATCCCTGTTCTCTTATTGCCTTAGGAACTGAACCTTTCCCTGTTCCCTGTCATCTTCACCACTATCTGTCCAATTTCCTTTTGGGTTAGGAAACAGCAAATTCATCTGATAAATCCATAGCAGTGCATCAGTGGGGCAAATAGCTTAGTGTAACATCTCTGGACAAATTAAGGTAGAATGTTTCATTTTAGTCTCTGCTGGATTTACGTGTTTAATGTCCATCATCAGCTAATAATGCCCATCGATTAGCTAACATTTGTCAGAGTTCAATAAATTCCGGTATTTAGACATTAAATTGTTCATTGAATAAATATGTTAAATTCTATGTGCCGAGTTGTGTTCTAGATACTGAGAGAGATCCAAAGTTTAGATAAGACACAATGCTTACCCTTATGGAGCTTACTCTCATGAAGATTACATTAGTCTTAGGATAAGATACCATCACAAAGTTGTAAGAAACAGAAACTATCAATAAAAATTATATATGTGACTGTGTGTGTGTTTTAAAAACTAGAATGTTTTGCTAGTTATTTTGAGTGAGATTGGGTTACTCACTAAATTGACCCCCTCCATCTATATATATATATATATATATATATATATGTTTCTTATTATGCCGTTTTGCCTAGGTACATGTAGTTCTCTTCATGTTCCTTTGTATTAAATGTCTTCATAATTTATTATAGCATAGGTAATATTTTATTACATTGGTATTTCAAAACTTGTTTTGCCATTGCCCTAGGGATGAACATTTATCTTGTGGCCAATTCTTTTCTATTATTAAAAAATCATAAATAAAAAGATACCATTACCAATCATTTAAAAAACTAATATTATATGAATGCATACAAGTTATAAAACAAAATATTCTGAGATCTCAGAGAAACATGAATGGATTTTGTTAATTTTGACACATATATTCTCAATCTGATAGTTGTTTTTGTTGTTAACTTTCCCGAGTATGGACCTTTATCATATCAAAAGTTGTTTAAAAAATAACCATTACTAAATAGCCTTAGGAACAAAATAATAAATATATCTCTATCCCAGCTTCTTCCTAATGTAAATTTGATGTGCTAACAGCAACTAATGAACAGTATAGCTATCATAAGTTAACAACAATTGACTGAACTTAATAACCATTATTGAACAGTAGCCAGCAGATATTAGGTGTGACATGCCTGCTTAGGGGTTTATACTTTTTGGAAGGTAATGATTAAATCCTTTCTCTTTATTAAAAAGAAAGAAAGAAAGGGTTGGGGTGGGGGGAGAGAGGCACATTCAGATCACAGAGTGGGCAGTTGTTTCTAACTACATTGTTCTAACTATAATTCTCCTGTGATTTGGTCCAAGCAATACTGTATTTTCTTTTAAATTTTTGATCAAATTCTAAATAACTAGCCAAGGCTCAAACAGACTTCTGTGTGTTGGTCTCTGAGATGTGTGAAGGAAAACCTAGAAGCAGCAACATCTGAGAGCAATCTGCATGAACTGTCTTTCTCCTGATAATGGGAAAGAAAGGAGGAGTGTAGTTTTCCTGTGTCTTCCCAATTTGATTGATATTTGGAAATTTGTCCTATCAGAGTCTTGTTGGGTTGTTTTCACTCTTCATGTCACTTTCCCACCTGAGTTAAACAAAACAGGGATAAAAATGAGTAGTTTACATTGATGGAGTGCTTTTTTTTTTTTTAATTAATTTTCAGAATTCTTTGAGATACAAGGAAGCAAGTAATTTTGTGCCACTGATTTGTTTTTTTTTTTTTATATGAGAAAATTTTTATATATGAGAAATAAGAATTTAATATTACAGCTAGAAGGGACTTGTAAATCATCTATTACTAATCCCTTATGTTACAAATAAGGAATGCCTGAGGGGGGAAAAAGACAGGATTTACATTCAGTTTCCAGGAAGGAAATGGAGAGGGAAAGAAGAAGGGAGGGAGGGAGGGAGGGAGAGAAAGAGAGACAGAGAGTGAGAAAGGGAGGGAGGAAGAGGGAAAGAAGGAAAGAGAGAGACCAAGAGAGAAGGAGAAAAGGAGGGAAGGAGGGAGGGAGGGGAAAAAGAGAGAGAGAGACAGGCAGACAGAGACAGAGACAGAGAGAACTTGATACTGTGGAAACATTTCTTGTGGTATAGTCAAAAAGGGCAAGGCACAGCATGCTGGGCATCTTCCAAGATCCTTGGTACAAGAAATGCCCTGATTTGGGACCTGCTGCACCTTGAAGCTCACTTCCTCCTTGGCCATTTATCTGCACAGTTTCCTCAGTGTGAGGGGAGTTGTTTGGAAGCCTCCTTGAGATCCTGATAAAGACCTGCCCTGTTGTCTTCAGATTTCTCCCTGGCTTTGATCACGGTGTTTACCAACTGCTTGCTGAGTACCTTCTCATCAAGTATAGGCCACTGTTAGGCGCCATAGTGGGAGAATGGGTGTGTTTTAGCTAATCCAATTTTCTGGTTATCTGAGGGATATGAACGCCATGTAACTGGAAAGTGGGCAGCCGGTGGTGTGGTGGATAGAGTGCTGGACTTGAAGTCAGGAAGTCTTTGCTTCTCGATTTCAAATCTGGGCTCAAACTCTTACCAGCTGTGCGATCCTGGGCAGGTCACTGAACTCTGCTTATCTCAGTTTCTTCAACTAAGATGAGCTGGAGAAGAAAATGCTAAATTCCTCCGGTATTTTTGTCAAGAAATCCCCAAAATTTGTCATGAAGCGTTGACCACAACTGAAAAAATGACTAAACAACAACTGTAGAATAATAAGCTGAAAAAGATTCAGTCATCTTTTTTGTTGTGAATTTTTTTTGTTTATTTAATTTGTATTTTATTTTATAATTATAACTTTTTTTTTTTTGACAGTACATATGCATGGGTAATTTTTTACAACATTATCCCTTGCACTTACTTCTATTCAGATTTTTTTCCCTTCCTCCCCCAACCCCCTCCCCCAGATGGCAAGCAGTCTTATACATGTTAAATATATTACAATATATTCTAGATACTATATATGTGTGTAGAACCGAATTTCTTGTTGCACAGGAAGAATTGGATTCAGAAGGTAAAAATATTTTGTTGTGAATTTAATAAAAATTAAATATATACAAAGAACGGCAGAAAAGGGATACTAAATGAAACCTCACAGTACTTTACATAGTCATTCATTCTCACAGAAGTCATGTAAGGCAGAGAATAAATGTATTATCAGTCCTATTCTGCAGAGGGGGAAGCTAGTTTTGCCTCCTGGAGCCGGATAGATCAAATTTGATCCTTCTCTTCCCAGATATTCTTCTATAATTAAATCCTACAGGTTCCCTTCTCTAGGCTAATTCCTTTGACCACTCCTCCCAGAATATGTGAAGTGGACACGCTCTTCATGGAGCTAATTTAACAGAAACTAGAAGGTCTCCTCTGATTGGGCAACAGGCCTCCAAGTCCTGTCTTTCCCTTGCTTGGGTGACTGGGCAATTCACTCAGGGGTTGGAGGAAAGCCCTTTCTAGATTTGAAACCTACTCATAAATGGAAAGGACTAACTATTCCTCCATTAAGAGATGTTTTGCAAATCTTATCTCACTTGAGACTCACAACAACCTTGTGAGGTAGGTGTTTTTATTGCTCCCATTTTACAGATGGGGAAACTGAGGCAAACAGGTTAAGTGAAGTACCCAGGTCACACACTTTTAAAGGTATTTCCTGACTCCAGACCCACTGAATTGCCAGCTGCTTCTGAAGGTAGGCACATAGCCACAAACTACCCACAGATTGTATGGACTCTGTGGGTCGTAGACTCTTCCTGTTATTAGCTATCTAGTCTTTTAGCCCAGCACCCAGACCACATCTTTTCTCTTGCTTCAACTCTGTGGAATCCTGGTGGGGATTTATCTTGAAGTCTGAAGTCTTTCAATTTAGTATTAAATTTCTCTGGCCATGGGACTCAGGCTTCAGAGAATCAATTTGGCGTTTCTGGCCCTTCGGTCCTGTCTTTTGCCTTTCCTGGCACATAGTAGGTGCTTAATAAGTGTTTACAGACTGGCTTTGAGGCTATTCCACAGTTTGCACCATTCTAGGTCACCTCCTCTCCCTTTTCCTAAGGCAAGATTGGTAGGAACAATGCATTCACTGTCTTGTTTAGATGCTGCTGTGTCCCTGACCAAAGAATCATAATCTTACCTGACAGTCCTTTGGCGACTTCCTCACAACAAGCCCCAGGCCAGCTAGTAAAAGCGCTGTCAGTTCTAATTTACAGATAAAGAAATGATGATTTAGAAAGATCCTCAGACTTGCCTAGAGGGTTAAAAGACTGCTGAGGAAGGATGAGAGGTAGCACTTGAATCTCTGGCCATAAGACGTTTTCCCACACTCCATACTTGCCTTTTAGTCGGTCAATAAACATTTATTAAGCACCTACTGTGAGCTGGGCATTGTGGATACAGAGAAAAGCAGCATATGCAAGCTACCCAGCAACAATGGTCTTGGGAAGATGCTGAAATTTGTCTTCTGGTGGTTCCTGAGCCTTCTGCTTCCCTCCAAACTGAGGTATTCTCTCAATCATTCGATGACTTCTCCCCCCTCACCTTCATCTCTTCTCACCTGGATGTTCCAGTCCTGATGGTGTCTCAGGATTTAGTCCTTCCAGAGCTCTAGAACTGATGCTCTAAAGTTCAGTTTGGATATCGCTCTCCCGCTATGAAGCTTCCGTGACTCCCCATTGGCTCTGTTTGGTATTGAAAGCTCTTCCAGCCTAGCTTTCTTTCATTTAAAAAAGGTTGATTTTTATTGACTTAAAATTTATATTTATTGATATATTTTGCCCAGCCTATATTTCCTGGCTAAACGTGCACTATTATTATTCCCACTCCCTATCATGCATTCTACATCACTGCAACCTAGTCTACTTGTCATTCTTCACCCTTTTCAAACACTGTTCCCCATTCCTAAAATGTTCTCCCTCCTCATTTCCATCTTTCAGAATTCCTCCTCTCAAGCCTCAACTCATATGCCTTTCTCTTCAAAAGTACTTTCCTGAGATTCCCTCAATTTGTATTCCTGACCCTTGTAATAATTCTTTCTTTCTTTTTCTTTCTCTTCTTTCTTTTTCTTTCTTTTTTCTTTTTTCTCTTTCTTTCTTTCTTTCTTTCTTTCTTTCTTTCTTTCTTTCTTTCTTTCTTTCTTTCTTTCTTTCTTTCTTTCTTTCTTTCTTTCTTTCTTTCTCTCTCTTTCTCTCTCTTTCTTTCATCTAATCTATCTATCTATCTATCTATCTATCTATCTATCCATCCATCTATCTGCATTTATTCTCCATTTACTAATTTCTGAATAGGTTTAACTCCCTTCTCCCCCAGCAAGCTCTTAAGGATCAGGGAGGATCCTTCTCTGAATATATGGAAGTTGTTTAATAAAGGCTTCTTGATTTATTGTGATATCCTCTCTTTTATTTTCAGTCTTGGACAGTCCCTTCCCCTCTTTTTCTATCTTCTTCTATCAAAATTGTTTTCATAAAAGACTCGGGGTCTCAATTTCCTCATATGTAAAATGAAAGGGTTGAATAGCATGATTTTGACAGTATTTCCCAACACTGAAATGCCAGGATGCTGTGATATTTGAGGCATTTATTTCTTAGCAAAAAGGCAAATCCTTGTATTTCCTCTCTTTGGATTGAAAGTCTGCCCACAATGAGACAGCTCTTCAGTGTTTCGATATGGTTAAAGAAGGTTAGGGGTAAGGTACTTATTTTCTTTGGAAGACTTATATTTTATCTAAATAATAGCTAGCTAGCATATTTATGCTTCCATTAGATTGTAAACTCCTTGAAGGCAGGGACTGTCTTCTGCCTCTTTTTTGTATTTCCAGAACTTAGCACAGTACCTGGCACATAACAGGTACTTAATAAATATTGATTGTTTTAAGATTTGCAAAGCACTTTGCCTGTTTTATTTCATTTGATAATCATAACAACCCAGTAAGGTAGATCTTATTATTTTATTTTACATTACATATTATTATTTATGTTATATATTATTATTTTACAAATGAAGAAACTGACACGGGGAGGTAAAGCTCACCTATTTATTAAATGCTTGAAGAAAGGATTGTAGCAACTCATGTTCTTAAACCTATCTTTAAATCCAGATAAATCCTTCCCTACTACCAGTCATCTACTCTCTAACCCTTAGAGAGGATAATTCAAGCTTTAATATTTTTTAGGGAGTGGGGAGGAGGGAGCACCAGTGGCTTGCCTCTCCTAGAAAATCTGCCCTGGCCCCTGGCATCCTAAGAATTTGCCCAGCCTGCTTTGTGGAAGTTGTCCTGCTCTGGAGAGCTAGAATACAGCTGGCCATGACCCAAGAGGGGAGGCCTGATGGAAAGGGAAGCAGGACCAATTGTGAAATTCCCTGCAAAACAGACATGAGAACTATAAACTTCGATTTGGCACTTAATAAGCTATGAGAATGGGAGAGGACAGGGAAAATGAATGAGGAAAAGGAGACAAGGCAATGGTCTCATTCTTTTTCTTGTGTCCCCTTTTCCTCAACTATGAAATAAGAGGATTGTGTCAGATCAGAGGTTCTTAACCTGAGGTCCATGGGATGAGGAGCAGGGGAAGGAGTCTTTGGATAGACACAAAGACAGACAGATAGCAGGTAGATAAACAGATAGTTTAAAAGATAGACAAGCAGATAAATAGGCAGACAATGATAGAACAAAGATAGATGTCTTTGGCAGATATGGGCAGGTAGAAAGATAGATAATCAGACAGACAAATAGATAAGTAGATAAAAAGATAAGACAGATAAATAGAGAGGTAGACATATAGACAGACAGATAGATAGATGGAGTTTGACATTTTTATTTTCACGAACTTCTAGCAGAAATTTAGTTTTCCCTTAAACTATTTAATAACAAATTGCTGAGAAAAGATTCATAGACTTTTATGCTTGCCTGGAAAGGGGTGCAGGACACAGAAAAAGGATCCCTGCCCAAGAGATCTCTACCATCCATTTCTAAAGCACAGGTGTGCCTCTTAGTGACCTTGGACAGTTCTTTTTTGACCTTTCTTTTTGTAAAAGGAGAGATTTGGTCTAAGCAATCCCTAAGTTCTCTTTCTTCTTCTAAATGTAAGAATAGCCACTAGGGTCAAAATGGGTCAATAAGAGATGTCTGGGATCTTGGGTCAGGAAACTGGAATTCTAAGCTCTCCTGTCTCATAAAAGATGTCCACTGTCACGCACAATTTGGGAGATCTGTTTGTCAGTTGCATTCACATCATGGAAGAAGATAAAACTTGTGGCCCTGGGTCCCAGCACGCTCACAGAATGAAAGTATTTTTAAACTCACTTCTCTGACCTAAAAAGACTTTTTTTTTGGTGGTGGGGGGGTACAGGGGGAGGGAGGGTGAGTGCTCTAGGTCTTTAAGGACTTACACCAGAAAGCCTGCCTATAAATAGGCTTCTGGTACTTCAAAGAAAGGAGGAGGGGGCAGCAGGATGAGGGCCACTGGGGCCCAAGCTGCTTCTGCTAGTGTCTGGGGGGAAGTCGTGGGTTGATTGGCAGAGTTTATTGAAGCAGTCAGGGAATCAGTCCCTCGGATTTTACTGTCTGAGAGGTTGCACTGATTACTCTTAAATTAGAACTGGGAGGAGGAAAGTAGGGGGGCAGGGGAGGCTGGGATTTGGAACTCCTTCTTCCAAATTGCTGTGTGACCTGAAGATGGTCTTATAACCTGTCAGTGATAAATTAATTCCATCTACATGAGCACTTTTCATCATCAATACTGTCATTAGCCTTCCTTGCTCTCTCTCTTTAACCCCCCACTCCCACTTTGGTAATGACTTTAAATCTCACACATAGCATTTTGTTGTGTTGCTTTCTAATGCACTCATGTGTGTATGGCCATTTACACACACACATATATATGTATATACATACAATGAAGGCAGAGCAGTACATAAAATCCTGGGAATAGAGTCAAGAAGATTCATCTTCCTGAGTTCAAATCTGGCCTCAGATACTTATTAGCTGTGTGACCTTGAAGTAGTCACTTTAACCCTGTTTCCTTCAGTTTCCTTCACTTTTCTCATCTGAAAAGGAGCTAGAGAAGAAAATGGCAGACTCTTTCAGTATCTTTGCCAAGAAAACTCTAAATAGAGCCACAAAGAACAACATACACATATTGTACCTACTTTTAGTCTTATCTCCTAGGAAGAAAAATGTCCAAGAGAAGGCAAGGACCTAGTTTTAACCAAAGTTTGTACTTTCCCACAAGAACATGCTTCAAATTCATTGTATTGGAATTTTTCATTTTGGATCTGCAGCTGGGAAAGGCTGAAGTCTGTGTTTTTAAAGAAAGTGTTTTGAAAACTAACACAGGGTTTAGTTCATGAAGGGTATTGTTTAAACTACTTAAAAGAATTTTGTTTGTTTTTTAAGCTTAAGTTTATTTTTATTTATTTATTTATTTATTTATTTAAAGAGGCAGTTGGGGTTAAGTGACTTGCCCAGGATTATACAGCTAATAAGTGTTAAGTGTCTGAAGTTGGATTTGAACTCCATAACTGGTGCTCTATCTTCTCCTCTCCCTCTCTCTCTCTCTCTCTCTCTCTCTCTCTCTCTCTCTCTCTCTCTCTCTCTCTCTGTCTGTCTCTGTCTCTCTGTCTCTCTCTCTCTCTCTCTCTCTCTCTGTCTCTTTCTCTCTGTCTCTCTGTCTCTGTCTCTGTCTGTCTCTCTCTCTCTATCTGTGTGTGTGTCTCTTTCTCTCTGTCTCTCTCTGTCTCTGTCTCTCTGTCTCTCTGTCTCTCTCTCTCTCTCTCTCTCTCTCTCTCTCTCTCTCTCTCTCTCTCTCTCCAGTTCTTCTTTCTTAGCTTTTCTTGTTGAATCTTCTTCCAGGTTATAACCTGGGAGATAATCCTCCAAAGTTCTGTCCTGGGCCCTCTTCTCTTTTTCCCTCTATACAGTTTCTCTTGTCGATCTCATCAGCTCCCATGGATTCAGTTAGGATCTCTATACAGATGATTCTGTGTATAACCTCTCTCCTGACCTCCAATCTCACAAATTTCAACTGCCTTTTACATTTCTCAAATTGGATGTCTTGTAGTCATCCTAATCCCACCATTTCCAAAACTGAACTCATTATCTTTCTCTCTAAAGCCTCCCCCCTTCCTAACTACCCCATTATTGTTGACGGCACCATTATGCTCTCCATCGTCTGGGAATTGAGTGTCATCCTCAATTCCTCATTCTTTCTCACTCTCCATATCCCATCAGTTACCAAGTTCTATCATTTCTACCTTCTCAGAGTTTCTTATATAGCCCCCTTTCCTACTCTGATACAGATACCATATTGGTGCAGGCCCTCATCCCCTCTCACCTGGATCATTGCAATCACTTGTTTGATGGATTTATATACTTCAAGTCTCTTCCCCATTAGCTTGTCAAAGTCATGTTCCTGTTCAGCTTCCCCTTCAATTAACTCTAGTGGTTCCCTAATGCTTCCAGGATTAAATATAAGATCCTTTCTTTGACATTCAAAGCCTTTTATAACCTGGCCCTTCCTACTTTAATGGTCTTAAACCTTATTTCCCAATATGCAATCTTTGATCCAATACATTTACACATTGTCTTTTCCATTAGATTGTAACATCCATGTTTCTTGCCTGCCTCTACATCCTCAGGACCTGGCACACATTAGGTGCTTAATAAGTGCTGGTCAACTATTCTTAGAGACATTAATTGTTCATAGGCAAAGAAAATTCTTCAAGTCAGGATGAATATTTCTAAGGTTTCCAGCAAATCCTAATGGTGTGTTCTGGAGAAGGCTGTTTCTTTATCTATAAAATGAGATTAACAACAACTTCCTCTACCTCCCTGAGTTGTTGTTTTAAGACATCTGCTTTGATTAATGTGCCATATAAATGTGAGTTATTATTAATGCATCTTTAATATTAACCATAAATGTATGCAATTGTGCATTTCCTTCCCTATTTATTAGAGATGTCTTTTTGGGGATAAGGCACATGTCTTAGAAGTTAACTGTTGTTACTGTTAAAAAGTGTCTTTGGGGTTTCTCATATTTGGTCAGGTGCTGAGCATGAGAATGGATGTCATCCCCCCCCCCCCTGCCATGAAGGAAATGTGATGAATTCTCCCATTTTCCTTGGTAATGTCCTAGTTAGTAATTGATCTCTTTACAGCTGCCTCCTCAGTTCCCCTTTCCTGGGTGAGTAGGAACTTGGCAGTTTGATACCATTTGGCTTTTTAAGATGGAGTGGAGTGGGGCTAGAAAACCTTGCCCCTTTTCCCACCAAACCCCACCCAGGACAGAGATGGGCTCTTGAGGTGGAAGAGGGACTCTTTCTACTAGATGTAGGGGTGGGGAGGGGGCTCCATGGTTCTATGGGTTGACTCCCCTCCTTCCAGAATGAGCTGGGGGTCCCACATGAGTCAGTATCTGACCTAGCACAACTGAAAGTAGGAAAAAGCATAGCTTGATCTTCACTTTGATCTTGACTTTTCCATGCTAGTGAGAACTGATCCCTCTTGCTTTCCCCATCTGCCAGAAGGTCTTGTACTAATTCTTTCTTTCTTTCCCCCTATTTTTCCTTACCTCTCTCACCCCGGTTGAGGAAGAACTACTTGGTCTGGCTCTCTTCCTATTAATAATAACAGTAACAACAATAGCAAACATTTTTAGGTTTGCACACATCTTATCTCATTTGATCTCCACAATAAATGTGTGAAGGCGATGCTATATCATTTTACAGATGAAGTCACTGAGGCGAAAAATATTAAATGCCCAGGGCCTGAAGCTAGTAAGCCGCTAAGTGTCTGAAGGCTGAACGTGGACCCCAATTTTCCTAACTCTCATGTCTAGAGCTCCCTACAAATCTTTTCAGTCTGTCTATAGAGGGCTTGAGAAATGCAAGTGTCTCTATCTGGGCAATGCCTATTGGATTGAGGACAAGTATCCATTAAAACCCATTGTAAACCTCTGTGTGACATATATTTAGGTTTATTATTAAAAGTTCTCTTTTTATTATATAGAAGTCATTAATTGATAGATTTACACATCATTGAGCTAATGAATCTCTTGATGGTTCATCTAATTGGGAATTCAATTTATACTAAGATTGGCGTATTCATTACCTAGCTAAGAATGATCCTATTGTGTGTAATCTGCTGGCCCCAATTAAAACATCTTTTCTCTCCTAGCCACAGACCTTTAAGGGCCATGGAGAGATTTCAGGGGTCCGTGAACTTGGATATAGAATAAAAAGCCTCTTTAGTTATATTTTCACTAACCTTTGATTTCCTTTGAAATCCTTTTCCATTTTATTGTTTTCATTTAAAAACTGTATTCTGAGATGGGATCCTTAGGCTTCATAGGGGGCCATGATACAAGGAGGGCTAACAACACTCCAGCCCAGGTCCTCTATCAGCTGAGCAACTAGCTTCCCTCCAGAATCTTTAAGACTAACTTAACTAGCCAATACTGAAGTGTTAATTGCTCCTGAGGGTAATATATTCTCCCTTTTAGATAACAAGGACTTTTAAAACCCTGGAATGATCTGTTAGGTACAAGAACACGACCTTCCCTTTAGGAAATAAAAATGGTCTCATATAAATTAGGAGCCGGGGGTATTAGGTGGTGGAATATACTCTGGTTTTGGGACCTGAAGGTTGGGATAGGAGTTCCAGACTTGCCACTTACTAGTTATGTGATTTTGCACAAGTCACTCACCCTCCTTGAACCTCAGTTTCCTCATCTGTAAAATGGGAACAGACAGCACTATCGATCTCAGTGGGTGGTTATAAGGAAAATTTTTTGACAATTTGAAATTCTACAGACACAGAAGATATTCTTCCCCCCTGCTCTCCCTCCTAGCGGCTGAAGGAACCTCTCTTCCTCCCCCTCTCGCGTCTAGCACACAGTCAGCCGTGCATCCAGCCAGTGATTGGGGAGCTAAAGCTGTTTTTGACTCTTGAACGTCAGTTAAATAAGGTCCCGCCTCTATAAAAATGCGAGGGGTCTCCCAAGCCTGCTTTGCTAAAAGTTCGAATGGACCGTTCCTGGCACCCCAGTGCCCTGGTCTTTGGACGAGTCACCTTGAGGAGCTGTCAGCTAAACAAGGCGGCTTGGCCACTGGAGGGCGCCGGGACTCCACTAGCGAAGGGAGTCCCCCGATGGGCCTTGGAATGACCGTTCTCCGCTCCAGCCTTGCCCAGTGGGAGAGGGATTCTTGGCTGCCTGGAACTCTCCTTTAGGAAGGGGAACGGTAGAAGAGGAGCCTGGCCTGGCGTTCTGCCGCTCAGCTCGACCCCCTGTTTTGCAGGAAAAGCATCCGGAGTAGAGGAAGAAGAACGGACCTCGGGCTGGGAAATCTTCAGCCAGTCAGAGGTGGACATCTCCCCCCTCTCCCTCCCCCCCCCCGGGGCTGTGGCCGGCAGCTGCTCTGGCCGTTCGGACTCTGTCCGCAGAAGCTAGAGCGGGGAGCGGGAGACGGCGTCAGCCCCGGCCGCACGGAATCTCCGGGACCCTCCGGAGGAATGAGCGAGTCTCCGGGGCCCTCAGGAATGAGCGGCTCCTTCCCTCCAAGGAGATGTCTCAGCCCGGCTTGGAAAAGTGATCTCACCTTCCAGGTGGTTCAGAAATGGCCACCTCCACACTTGGAGCAGGATGGGGTACCCAGAAACCCTAGCATGAGGATGCAGCCGCCTGGCTCCGGTCAAGTAAACACACACACTCTGCTTTAGTGTCCACTTCCTTCCACTGTCCCTATTACAGAGCATCGTATACAGGAGGGGCTCAATAAATGCTAATTGCGTGGATAAATAATAACAAATATCCCGCCTCCTCTGGGGAAAGGAGCTCTGACACCAGGAAGATAATTTCTCAGATCTGGAGGAAAACAGCTGTGGATTAGAATAGAGCTGCAAAAGCAAACAGGTTCCGTAGTCCTGACTGCATACAGAAAAATGCCCAGTGTGGAGAAGCTAGGAAGGAGATGTGGTCATTGAGATGTGGTGATTCTGGCTAGGAATGTGATACTTCAGATTTTGGTAGCATATATACGTGTGTGTACATGCAGCTAGGAATGTGATATTTTAGACTTTTGTAGTATATGTATAAATATATGCAGCCTTAGAGCTTAAAGTAATTTCCAGAGATGGCCAAGTCCTTCTTCATGCCTATAGACATCAATTGTGGTGAAATCATCTCCCATATTAGACTTCCTAGCTGGTACTCTGACCTCCAGAAAAGGCAATTCCCCATCTGGGTTATCCCCTTCTCTTGCAGAAGGACTTGGGTGAGGGCCAATGGCAGAGCTCCATGTTTTCTCATCCAAGTAACAGCTTTCCCAGCCACAGGAAACCCATTGACCACCACTCTGAGCCCTTGGCTAGGAAACAAAACTCTTCAAAGGCATTCAGTCTCTACTGCATTGGGGAATCTTAACGTGTTCTCCGGCATAACATTTGTCCCAATTCAGCATGCCTTCTAGATTTCATATTTCTAAGACATTTGATATGAACTGACTTTTTTTTCTCTATCCAGTTACAGGTGCTTTCTTCCTAAAGATGATAGAGTGAAAGTAGAGAATTTGCTTTTTCAAAAGATATGAGCTTTGTTTACATAGTAAAATGAAAGCCACAGCTTTTGGGTTTTTTTCTCCTAATTTGGAGGGAGAAGAGAAGAAAGTTATTTCCTATTCAGATTAGTTTCTCAGGATGAAGTAATTGTCTCTAGAATAAACCTTAGTCCTTTCTTTAAGTTCTTCCAGATCCTAAAGGTCCATGTGCTTATAACTCTAATAGATTCAATCACTTCCAGTTCCTTTCCGTTTGTCTGTGTGTGTTCACTTTGGTTTTGCTTTACTGAAACTCGATTTACATTTAGATTTGTTAAGTTAAGTAAATCACCAAGTAGAAGTAATTACAAACTTGTCAAAGTTGGGCAGCTAGGTGGTACAGTGGATAAAGTTCTGAGACTGGAGTCGGAAATATCATCCCTCTGAGTTCAAATCCAACCTCAGACACTATCTGGGTGACCCTGTGCTAGTCACTTCACTCCATTTGATTCAATTTCCTCATCTGTAAAATAAGCTGGAGAAGGAAAACAAGCTGGCAAACTACGGCAGTATCTTTGTCAAGAAAACCCCGAGTGGAGCCACGAAATGTCAGACAGGATTGAACGACAAGAAAAGTTGTCATAGACTCGAGGTAACTACTTGAATCCTTTCCAGCTTTAGAGTAATTACAGGGTTCAAGTGAGGGCTACCATTAAGGTTTGACTTTCATTAGAAAGACCATCATGGTCATATTTCAAACCACTTCATCTGGTCCACATTGTCCCAAAAGTTGGGTTCACTTTTATCTTCACACTCACCATTGAGGAAGATCTAGAGAAATGAAAGACTTGCAGAGTATCTTGAACAGAGAGAGTGCTCAAATAAATATGTTTACTATTGAAGAAGCAAAATATGGTGGGTCTCTTTGGGTTATCACTATAGGCTTCCTAGCCCAAGTGGACACTAATGGTTTTTTTACATGGAAGGATAGACTAAAGACAATTTCTTCAGCATTAATAGTGAATCCTGGCTTGCTGAGACTTCTCCACATTCAACTAAAAGAAGAGTTAGCTCTAGTAACTCTCTCCTGCTGTATGAATAGGTTCTTTGTTTCTTCCGTGTCAAAATTCACAACTAACTGGCTTTCTTGACACATCAGCCTGGTATTTCACACATGGGTATTATGAAGTGTGTAAAGGGATTCACCCAGGAGAGGGATGTTCCCCATTTCACTTTGTCTTCCTCCACCCCCTTTTCACGCAAAAAAAGTTTTAGGTTTCAGAATTGTTTCTAATGCAATGAGTCACCTGCAACTTTGCACCTCAATTGGGTGATTATCCACTCATTGAAGGGATTTGGAAACTGAATTCTCCTCTGGAACCTAATTTTTTTTTCCTTTTCTTATTGCCACTAAAATTTTATGGAAAAAAAAAAAGACAAGTCTAACTGACTATATGGGATGGGGGAATTCTGCCACATAACAGACATTTCAGAAAGTCTCTATAATTTCTTTAATTATTCAAACAACAGAGCACAAGGGTAATAGCTTCAAGTACATTCGTATACATATTTTCAACAAGAATAGGTATGTATTTAATCATTCGCTAGGTCTGCAGCAACCATTATGCATACATTTTATACAAGCTATTGCCATTGTCAACTATGAACATGGAGAATCTCGAGTCAACTTGAGGATGGTGCCATGTTGAAGTCAAATGGTGGCCCCTTTTCCCCTCATCTAGCTTTTCTACCATGTGACTTCTTCCTGTTAAGTCTTTTCAATGCCCATGAAGAAAAGTGATTCTTTCACCTAAAGCTCTAGAGATACTGTTAAAAGATTAAGGGAAAAGACAAAGGGTATTTAAGGAAAGCAAGCCATGAGAACACTCCACAAAGAAGCCTGGCTAAGAGAGTTTACTGCCCACATGGCACAACTGAATTCTGTGCTCAGAGATGGTTCTGCTGAAGCCTTTAGAGACACACTGAGTGAGGGAGTGGAGAACCCTGTTTCTGCCAGTCTTGCATCTGGGCTAGATCTATACACACAGATCAGTTTTGCTCTTTTGTCTCCAAGTCCTGAGTCAGTTTAAGTCACACTAATTAAAATCTTGAAGCCCCACCTAAACTATGTCTTTAAAACATGATGATCTCAAGAAGGAAATAGAATCTGGTAAGGGTCACCCTCCTAGAGATAGAGCCCCCAACCCAACCCATCTTTACTGTAGCCTGATGCCTCTGTTTCCATTGATTGCTTTAACCCAACCCTATAATATTTTAATATATTAGATATTATCAAACTATTAAAGTCTCTTTCCCACAAGGCCCAGTATGAAAATAAGAAGGGGAAGACACAGGTCCGGTTCTCTAGCACTAACTCATCACATGGGTCAGTTATGCTCCACATATCCCCCACAGGCCAAGTGCTGGTCATAGGACCAAAAATGGCATACTTTGCTTAATAAAATCATATCATAGGATGATTGATTTATGACTTGAAGGAAACTGACAGTTTACCTAATCTAACCCTCTTATTTTATAGGTGAGGAAACATCTAAGATCATATCATATTAACTGAAAGAGCTGGGGTTTGAATTCAGGGCTTCCAACTTGGAATCCACCCTTTTTCTACTCCACTAACCTCATCTCTGAAATGGAACTTGGTGAAGACAGTAGAAAATTGAGGAATTTGGGCCAACTCCAGAAGATGAGTTAAACATGGATAATCTGAAGAAAAAGATTCGAAACAGAAAGGGACTGTCTATAAGGTAGAATCAAGTTTGCAATTCCATGTGGTCACAGACCAAATGACCAGGATTTGGGGACTAAAGCAAAAAGATTTGGCCACACACACCAGACAAAGGTTACAATAACCCCCTAATCGAGCTATAGCCAAGGCTCAAGTCGATTCATAGTCTGATTCTGCAAACATTAAAGGATCAATGCTGGCCTAATCTGCAGAGCCTCAAACCCTGAGTCCTGGGGAACCAATAGCCCTGCTAAGTGGGACCAAGTGGAAGGGCTGCCTCATTGCTCCTGGCAAGAAAGTTTGGGAGGTCTGGAGACATTGTCGATTGCTTATAACAGTCTGCAACAGAACCCCAGGTTCATATGCAAAGGACAGATGGAAAAAAGAGAGAACTTGTTGCCTTTGCCCCAATGCCCTCACAGAGCTGGAAAAGACTAGCAGCAGCTTCTGAATCTGCTTCAAAAAACAGAACAGATTGGGGAAAATGCCCATCCCTTTTAGAATCAATTCTTCAAGAAGGTGGATGTTCTCCCTCTGGTTCAGAGATCCTGGGAGATTTCTAAAGGATAGTGGCTGGGAGAATCAGATAGTTGTAGGCCATTCTCCATGCAGGAATGGAGCTATGTAGCCTTGAGGATCTAGAGAAGCAATGATGGGACCTGATCACTAAAACCCAGAGACAGAAAAAGTGCAATGAGACATTTTCTGGCATCCAAAGGACAGATTGGGGCCTACTTGTAGGCCCCCAAAAGTGAGCCAACTGAGCAGACTATATAGTACAGAATAGGACATAAGGGAGAAAGTTAAGTCCCTTTGAGGCTGACTCCTCTTGGACAAATTAGGTTTTTTTTTTTTTGATCAAGAGGAAACCCTGCCCCTCCACACGTCATTACCATTACATGAACACCCATCCATGGGGAGTATAGAAACAATTTCACAAAATAAATATAACAGATTAAGGTTTCTCTAGAGAGGAGGATAAACAAGTTGATTTGATGTATTTGGTTACCTACTTAAGTTTATCTGAATTCACAGTATAAGCAACACATCTAAATAGAATATCGGGAACTCCTTTCAGTATCGGGTTTCCCAAACAAAGAAGCCAAAAAGAAAAAAAAAAGGGCTGCAACAATAACTCTTAGTTATTATATACTAACCAGATTGTGCATGGCACATTTTATTTCTATAAAACTATTAAAACTATTACAAAATATTTTAAAAATACATTTTAGTAAATTTACAGTAGTTATTTCTCAATTTATTAATGCAAAACATCCTTTTTTTCCCTCTGTACAAACTACAGGCTCCATCTTTGTGGGCTCATTACCATGTGCGCTTTTTTAAAAAATATTATTTTCTAATAAATTCTTTGAAGTTAAAAATAACAAAGTTCTTGCAGTTTGCAAAAAAGAAAAAAGAAAAAAAAAGTGTATGTAACAGTCTTGACTTCCAAGAATGTGGCCATAATGATGCTGACAATGCAAATATTAAAGCAAAAAAGACAATACAGGAGATGGCTGTTACAGTGGAAACTAGTTAAATTAAAATAATATATTCTCATATTTTACACTATTTCAAAAAAAACAAAATGTAATTCTGTTAAGTATTGATCTCTCAAAAAATCTAATTTACAATTCTGCGTACAAAAATATAATTTGTGGACCCCCACGAAGCATGTCTTACTTTACACTTGCTGGAAAGCAGGAGCGATGCAAAGGAGGAGTGGAAAGTACAGAATTTTGCTTTCTGAAAGTCAGGACACGCGGGACATGTAGAAAAATAGACTCTGAGCAGTTTTGCTTGGCCTCACAAAATAATCTTTCCCCCCTGTGAGTACAATTCACATGATAATAATAAGTTATCAAAGAAAAAAAAAACTATTTAAGGCTCTTGAAGGTCCGGTTCATATTATTTAAAACATCTATTCAAATACCAAACAAATAAATAGCCAGGAGAGGAGGAAAAAATAATAACAAAAATAAAACAATAACAAAAAACCAACAAAATTAAAATATATATAATATATATATAAAAACTAAACACAACAACAAAACTTCCCGGGGTCTGTGTTTCCTTAAAGTCTACTTTGGACTGTCCTACTTTATTATCATTATTATTATTATTAATTATTATTATAATTAAAAGTCTCATTCCGTGCTCTCATAATTTCTTTTTGTTGTTGTTGCCCCCCCCCTCGCCCCCCGCCCCCCTTCCGCCCAGGATCCCCTTCCGTTTCAGCTGGACTTGACCGCCATCCCCAGGGGGTGCAGTGCGTCACTGTCCAACAGCCAGGTGCCTATTTGGTAGAGCAGCTGCGAGTACCAGTGGATGCCGGCCGTCGCGGCCCCCGCATCTGGAGCATCGGGCGCATCTGGCGAGGCTGCGGGGAGGACGGCGCGGCCGCCCCCGCCCCCGCCGGGGCCGCCGCCGCCCCTGCCGCAGTCCCTGCCGGCGGGGGCGAGCGCAGCCAGCAGGGCGTGGGCCAGTCGGAAGGGGGCGAACGCCCAGTGAGCCCAGCTGTGCTCCTCGATGACGGCGTAGCAGGAGGCCAGCACGCGGTTGATGAGGATGGTGCCCTGCGCGGTGAGCGGCGCGTAAACTCCCGTGGCCTCTTCGCGCAGGGACACGCTGTGCACGGCGGCGGGCAGCAGCCTCCGGTCCCCGCCCCGCTCCTCCACCACGTAGACCCTGTGTCCGGGGCGGACGCGGCTGGCGAAGAGCGACTGGCGTCCGGCCGCGACCCCGGCCGGGGGCTTCTGCCAGGCCCAGCCCGACGGCTGCTCCGACGGCGGCAGCCCCGGCTCCCCCGGAGGCAGCGGCTCCGGACTCGAGTCGTTGTGCGGGGCGACGAAGAGCAGGTGGGCGGCGGTGAGCAGCAGGCGCTCCCGGGGCTCCCGCGTCTCGATCACGTAGAACACCTTCTTGGCGCCGTCCTCCCGGTCCAAGAAGGCCAAGAAGTCGCTGTAGAGCAGGCGGCCTTGGTCGTCGGCGGCCAGCACGCGGTCCCCGGGGCTCAGGTCCTTCACCAGCTTCGTGCCGCCCTGCTCCAGGTGCACCGTGGCCGAGCCCGGGAAGCAGCCGCCCGACTTGGCGGCCACTGAGTTCTCTGCAGGTGGGAGCGGGGGAGAGAGAGAGAAGGGGAATGAGGGCGGTTAGTGCCGAGAGACAGGCAGCGCGGGACGGGGGAGCCTGGCGGGGGAGAGGAGGCGGGGACGGGCAAATCCTGCGAGGGCAGGGTCCCGGAGCAGAACACCGGCCACTTTTCTTTTTGATTCCCTACGCCGCGGCGCCGAGACCGGGAACGGATTCTTTATCATCCTCTGGGAGAGCGAGGGTGGGACATTGCTGCACAGTGGGACTGTCCCATCTTCCCGCCGAGGACTCCTGCCTGCCTGCCCCTCCCCACCGCGCCTGGAGGAGGTAGGTAGCTATCTTCCTCTTGTTGGGGAGAGTCGGGCTTCCCTTCCGTTTTTCATGAGAAGTCTCTCCTTTCTCTCCTAGGATGCTCACTCTCCACTCACCATCTCCTCACCCTGGGAGCGCTCTGCACTGCGCAGGGGGAGGGGCCGGGAGTGATTTGCACCCAGGCTCACTGGGCCGAATTCCCAGGAAGGGCTGGCCCTGAGAAGGGCCGGTCTGGGTGGAGGGCGTTCTGGGGGGGACGGGGTGGGTGAGCTAGACTAGACAGAGAGCGCTGAGCTGGAGCTGAAGCCCCGCTGCGTTTGGCCGTTGCTTGGGGTCTCTGATGAAAAATAACTGAAATAGTTGTAGCAACTCGACAAACACACCGGGCAATTTGTCTGGGAGGGAAAATCCGGCGTTTGTTTGGGTCCTCTAATTAAAATCTAATAAAGAACTCACGCATTGTCATTTCGATTCCTTGAATAAATGGGAGGCACTCTTGGAAGAGAGGACACTTCCATTTTCTCCCCCCTTCTCCCCTCCTCCTCTTCTTCTTTGTGTGTGTGTGTGTGTGTGTGTGTGTGTGTGTGTGTGTGTGTGTGTGTGTGTGTTTCACTCTCTCACTACCCACCCCGTTATTTGCTCAGGTGCAGAGCCCCCCATGTGCCAATTCACACACATACTCTCCAAAAACCCAGGCCCTCACAAGCACTATTTGCACAGCAAAGCCACTTTTGCAGGGCACTCAAGATGTGTATTTGAATTTTAAATGGAGGACCCTGCTCTAAGCACCAGATAGACGCGGCCCATTTTCAATGCCCCCTTTTAGCACCCCAGCCTCTCACCCTCTCTGTCTCGGTCTCTCTCTATCCAGATGACAATAATTCAGGCTTTTGGAGGACTAGAGGGGGGCCTGGAAGGGGAGGGGGCGGAGGAGAGGGGGCTGTACTCTTCTTTGCATTCCAATCTCCGGGATCATGCTTTTTGCAAATAGAGATTGAGATAAAGAATCTTCCTGCTGGAATTACAGGGGTTTTAATCTTCTCATCAGTTTCTCCGTCATGAAGTGAGCCTCTGACCATTGGAAACCAGCTTTAGTCTTCGAAATAGGACCTGGTCTCTAGAAAACCCCATAGTAGAATCACACGACCCTGCCTGACATGCACTAGATATTACCCCCAAACCCCAAGTGTGTTCGGAATTTCAATGAGTAGCTTTCTAGTCCCTCGGAATTCTTCCTCTCCCTAGGAAAAATCCACACGGTAGATTATGCCTTTACATTGGGGAGGAGGTTTGGACAGGAGCAGGGGAAAGGGTGGGAAACCATTATGAAAAACAGAGAAGGCCTCAGAGGTCATTTCAGCGTCTAGACAGCAGAGCCTAGAGAGAGAGAGGCTCACCAGTTCCCCTGCAGGGTGAACTACTGAGATACCACCCCGGCCCACCCTTCCCAATTGCAATAAAGTTTTGGAAGTGAGAAACTTTCTCATCTCTGGATCCAAGGAAGTGAATATTGCTAATTTTCTTTCCCTTGGTGAGCCTTTTCCTTCTGCTATAAATACACGTCACTACCATCCTCCATTTATTTTCAGGTTCCTTCCCTCCCCCCTTCTGTTGTTGCAACAACAACAAAAAAAAGTCATTATTTTCTTTTCCCACCAAGTGTGTCTTGACACTTTAAAAATGTTTCTTAACTAAAAGATGCCATTAAAATACAGTTTAAAAACCAAGCAGGCAAAGCCAGGGAAGTGAAGAAAATCGACTCTTCTGAAATTCACCGTTAACTGTTTTACTAAATGTGTCAACTTATGCTCATAGGTGGAAAAAGCTTTGAAAAGAGATCCCAAGTGATGGGTTGAAGTTGGGTGCTTTCCTCTCCCACCCTCCAGCCCTCTTCTTCTTTTTTCCCACAGCTATTCCTCCTCTGTAACAGCATGTGGCGTTGCAAGCCCAGAGGAAAAAAAAAACCACACAAATGAAAAAAAAAAATACACTCTGGTTGGGGATATACCAGCTGCAGACCACAAGATGAAATCAAAGTTCTTGGCCCTCACCCACAGTAGTAAGTAATCTTAGCAGAGCTAATAATAATAATCAGGGCTTCCGAGCGTGTGGCCATCCAGATGTTTGGAAGCACTAATGTTTGTTGGGAGCATGAGAAAGCTCTCCCATTTATTTATTCATTTATATATTTACACTAGTTTCTAAATCCACAAATTTGAGTATGAGTTCATTTAAAAGCAAACTCTGAGACCTCACCTTCTCCGTAAACTGGAATACTCTGACATAATGTGGACGTGAGTGTAGTAAGTTGGTTGGTTGTTAAACCTCTTAGAGAGGAAGGGGAAAAGCCAATTTAGTCTGAGTGGATTTTTTTTTAAGTGGTCGCACTGAACCTGGTTTCTATTTTAATAACTTTGCTGAATATTTCCATCCTTGGAGCAGCTGTCATCTCCCTTCACTAGGGATAGACCCACTCTACTTCCATGCTCCCGTCTTCTCTCCGTTCCTATCCCTGTCCTCTTCTAGGATGCCTTAATACAAGCTTGAAAACAGGAGTCAAGAGAATAGGTATATAAAAGGGAAGGAAGATTGAAAGGAAGAAAGGAAGGAAGGAGTCAAGGAAGGAAAGGCCAGAGGAAAGGATGGGAACTTCCCTACCATGCTGAAGACTCATTTGAATTGTGTTTGGAAATATTTGGGTGTTTACCTAACATATAATCATGGTATTGGGGACAATTCCTAGAATGGTAGGACTGGAAGTTGAAATCCAGAGATTTTAAGTAGAGATGTTAACTGATGACATCAAGTCCCTTACCAGATGTGTTTATTATTTTCTACCTGTCTTCTGTCTCTTCTCTATTTCTCTCGGTATATCTCTCGGTTCGTCTTTCTTGTATACACGCACATTCTCTCTCTTTTTGTCTCTCTATCTGTCTGTCTCTCTTCCTCTTTTTTCCTTCCTCCCCTCCCATCTTTTCCCAGAAGAGGCTACAATCATAGAGAGTATCCAGGGTCCTAGGGGAGGGCAAGAATATCACTCAGGAAGTCTCACTTGCAGATCTGATGGTGCTAGGGAGGGCCTATTGGGGGAGGGGGCATTGTTGAGAGATAGGAAACCAGGGTAGGGGTGGGGGGTAGGGTGAGTGACTGGCTTGCTTGCTCCCTTACCTGCTTTCACAGAGCAGTGGATATGGGCTTTAGATTCGTAATAGACCCAGTCGAAGCCAGCCTCCACGGCCAGGCGGGCCAGCATGCCATATTTGCTTCGGTCCCGGTCTGAGGTGGTGATGTCCACTGCCCGGCCCTCATAGTGCAGCGACTCTTCAGAGTGGTGACCATCCTCATCCCAGCCCTCAGTGACCCGAAGTTTCACCCCGGGCCACTGGTTCATGACAGAGATAGCCAGGGCATTCAGTTTGTCCTTACACCTCTGGGGATAGAATTGGGAGAGGTGTCATAGAGGAGGGAGAAGACAGATGGAGAGCTTGTTAACAGGACTGAGAACTATTCCTGCTTCTTATACCCACCCTCTCCCTATCCCACCCTCTTTTCAAGAGCCTCTCTTGCTTATGGCTCTTGACACCCAGGAAGCAGCTCTTTAACTTCCTGTCACTAGGGGTCCAGTAGTCTCAGGCAGCAAAACTTTCTTGATTTGGAAAGTCTAGATAGTCTGAGGGAGACCTTATTTTGTGTCAACTCAGTTTAATCATGTATGTGTGTATTGGGGACAGGGTAGGAAATGACAGAGGGATGGGGGTGGGATGGAGAGCTGAGGTCCTGGATTCAGGACTAATTGGCTCATGATCCAGAATACACTTTTGTAGTGTTGGTCATCTGGGGATGCAAATTTGTAGAGAACAAATTCCTTTTGGGAAGAGTGGCTTTTTGAAGCATTGAGGCAGCAGTTCCAGAATGACAGGTTTTTGAGGTGAAAGGGACCTTAAAAATCACCTAGGCCAACCACCTCAGTTTACACAGATGAGGAAACTGAGGCACCGAGAGGTTAAAGTCAAGGTGAATTAGGTCTATTGACTCCAAATTAAGGTCTTGTCTTTTAAAATACCATCTGCCAACAGTTTGAAATTAGAGTAGTTTAAAAAGGAGGAGTCTCTTTGAGAACCCAAACAAGTCACATTCTCACAGACTTCAGCAAGCATACCTTATTCCCCCCCCCCATTTACTTTCTGGGGCTCTCCCACCCTATGTGTCTCTGAAACTTTTCATGTTCCTCTTCTATGGCCACAACAGTTTCCCACACATTTGCATGCCTTTTTATCTGTCCCTATCGGGACCCCTCTCAAACAAGAGTCTTTCTCTGCACCCCCCAGTCACTCCCCCAAATCAACTCTCCTTTCAGAGTAAATCACCCCCTAAAGCCCTCAGAAAGAAGTAGACAGTGAGATGGCAGAGAGGCCTTACATTTCATCAATACACTGTACATGTCTTAAAGAATGAAAAGTCATGATTTATCTCTGGGACCTTTCCTGCCCACCTCAAGACTTTCTAAGGGGAAGATTAAGCCAAAGGTAAAAAAAGGAAAATCAAGCTTGTAAGTTGATAGCAAAGTTTAGCAGGGGGAGGGGGACAAAGAAAAGTAACCAGGTGAGTTATAATTTTCCATATGGGCTAGGGCAGGATGACAAACATTCTTTATCTGGAGAGCCACATTCTTTTTACTCTATGGAGTTCTTTTCTGCTTAGGTTTTCTGTGGTCTGATTGTATTTCTTGTTTTCTTTAACCTCTTCCCTTCCCTCCTCTCTTGTTCTCTTGGCCCCAGTTTAGAATGGTGTCCAGCAAGTTTGAAGAGCAAACTGAAGAGTTTAAGGGAGGGGGTGGTGTTTCTATGTGTAAAGAGGGGTGTGTGTGTGTGTGTGTGTGTGTGTGTGTGTGTGTGTGTGTGTGTGTGTGTGTATGTGTGTGCTGGGAGAGTAGGAAGGAATAGGAAGTAAGGAAGGGAAAATGTTTCCATAAGAAAATCAAGAAAGTAGAATGACTTTTTTTTTTTTTACTTTTCCCTTCATCTGTCTTCTACTTATCTATCATCTATCTATGCATCCATCCATCCATCTCCTCCTTCCCCACACAAAGTTTATGCCAAAATGCTTTCCTTGTGATTATTACAATATTATATTTGTTTTAAATCAGTTCAAAGAGAATTATAGTAAAAAACTGAAATATACTTTTAGAGTGTAGGATATGGGGTTCCCAGGTAACTTTCCAAATTTCACTCTTTCTTCAGTCAGGCCAGAACTATATTCGGAAGACTGCTGTGAAGATTAGCTGAATGAGTGGAAAAGATTAGCTGAATGAATGGGAAAAATTGAAAGAGAAATTGGTGATGGAGGATAATGATTAAGAGGTTGGAGAGGGGATGTATGATAGTGGATTTTGTGTCTTCAGATGATATAAGACAGGATGCCTCTGTTTCTAGCTAGAGTCAGAAATCGGAGGCAGAAGCAGAGACATTGGGAAAAGCAGAGGTGATGTTAGTCAAGGGACCTGGACTGGCTCTCTGTGGCTGCTAGGGCTGTTTGCTGTTAACTTCTTCCAGGGATAGAGATGATGCTTAACCTTCTCCCAGACAACTCTCCCAAAGAGGTTACCAATATGTAAAATCGCCCACCAAAAAAGGACCCTTCCCCCCCCCCCCCCCCGCAGCTTTTCAGAAAGCCTTTTTTGGGGGAAAGTGTTAGTTCGGAGTGGGGGTGAAGGTGCAAGGAGGCTAAGAATTTTTACAGTTTTTCAAGGGAACTTGACACGATTGCTTAACAGGAAAAGTTCTGAGTATTTGGCAGCAATAAAAACAGTAATATAGTTGTGGGAGTTAAAACATAAAATAAAAACTGTGCGGTGGTGGGGGCAGGGGGGGGAAGCTAACCTTCGCTGGGTTTTCCTGTTGTCCCCTCCCCTCCCCGTAAGAGTTTAAGTGAGATCACTACAAGGATGACACGCACTTTATGTGGGAGACAAGCGATGAAACAGTGGATTTATAGCTGAAAGAATAAGCCCGCCCCGCGGTCACGCGTGCACGTGCGCACACACACAAACACGCATACTCGAGCACAGCTTCTCTTCCCTACCCCGGATCCTTCCTCGAGCACTTCGCCACCCCCGCCCGCACTGGACAGTGAAGCTTTAAAGAGCCTGGGGGCAATCTAGAGAAGTGGGGGGCAAACGCTTCCACTCCGGGATCGGGATTTTTGTCTGAAGCTGGAGCCACTCGGAAAGAGAAATCTGCGCAAGGAGACCCCCCGAGAAAGAAGGTTTGGGTTGAGGGAGTAAGGAGTGGGGATGGAGGCGGTGGTGGCGTAACACAGGGCAAATACACCATCCTCGCCCCGATCCCTGCCCCAGGTTTCCTGTGAATTCTTTCTGGCATAAGGGGAAGTACCAACAGCCTCACCGCCACCGCCGCAATCGCCTCCTCCTCCTTCCTCCCTTCTCCCTCCTCCCTCTTCTTCCTCCTCTTCTTCCTCCTCCTCCTCTCCACTCCCCCTCCTCCTCTTTCTTCTCTTCCTTCACTTCCTTATCTTCCTCCTCCTTCTTCTGCTGCTGCTGTTGCTGCCTGAAGGACTCTCACTCTATACTGGCTGAGCTGGATTGTCGAAGTCAAAAGCCGTGAAGCTCAGACAATTTATTAATTCACTGGGTCGTGTGCCACGAATCAAGCCCAATTCTGTTCACTCACCGTGAAGCCCAGCAGGGCCGCCTCAGCTCGGGCTTTTGTGTCAGCTGAGGCAAAGTTGTTCAACACGCCCCCGCTCTCTGCCAAGTGCCTAACCTCTCCCTACACGAATGAATGCTCGGAGGAAACACTTAGCAGGTACCTGTCACTGTAAACAAGCCGGTGGGCTTCCCATAATGAGGGGGACCCTGAATTGTAAAAGAGCCACAGCCCCCACAAATCTTAACCTACATACATCTCCTGCCTCCCTTAACTAAATCCAACTCCGCTTTCCTCACACCGCGCCTTCTCCCCCCCTCCCCATTTCAACATTCTCTAAAGCAGACAGGACGTTTGCCAAACCTTCACCCTCCGTCCAGATCCCGCCCGCTGTCCCCCTTTCAGACCATTGTCACCCTGAGACTGGGAAGTTGACCTGCCTGAGCCTGTACATGTGTGTCCGTCTGTGTTTCCACCTTCCCTAGAGTTAATATTAACCAGTAGCTAATGCGTTCAGGAACGGCTCTGAAAGTTCCACTAGGGAAGATTTCGCCATGGTTGAGGGATTTGTGAAGCAGTACACGCGCGCGCGCGCACACACACACACACACACACACACTATAGTGTGTTGCATCTAACTCAGGAAGATCTCCTGCTGAACCCCAATTCAGATGTCTCTGCAGAAAACTCATCACTTCAGGCATCCCATCCCCCACCTCCATCGCCCTGTCTTTTAGATAAACTGTGTATTATTTCTACCAAAGCATCCCCCAAATGCCGACTCCCTTCCCTGTCATTCTCCCCCCCTCCCAACACACTTTTCACTTGGGGAGCCAGAGAACAGAATGTTAGGAATGGGAGTAGGGTGGGAGAGAGAAACCAAGTGACCGGACTGATTCTTCAGTGCTTACTTCTTCCCACTACCACGCATTTTTGGGGGGTACTTGCATGGCAGTGTTCCGGGGACTTAGGTTCCCCGAACTTCAGGAATCCTTCTGGCTGTTGCCCCCTCCCCCCATCTTTTGTGTCGGGAACAGGAATAGCCAATGCTCGGTGTGTGTGTGTGTGTGTGTGTGTGTGTGTGTGTGTGTGTGTGTGTGTGTGTGTGAGTGTGTGGGGGGGACTTATTTGTTTTCGTTTCGTTCGTCTGAGGGAAGTTGACAGAAGGTCAGAAGTTCAGATGCTGCCAGCCAATGGCAGCGAGAGTGGTCAAGCCTGTAGCAGGCACGGCGCTGAATTCCCTGGGAAGGGCAAGTAGTTAGGGGGGCGGGGAAGGAGACGCAGAGGTAGACGAGGGAATGGGGGAGATGCAGAGTTAGTGGGGTGGGCGTGAAAGGGAGAGAAGAGCAAGATTCAAACGAGGCTGGGGAAGAGGAATCACGAGAGGAAAGAAGGGAAAGGACAGACTAGACAGAGGAGTGAAAGAAAGAAGATACGCTATCACCAAACACTCCTTCGGAGCTTCCTCTCTAGCTTTTCACACAGCCCTTTAAAACATCATCACCACACCCCTCCTCCCTCCTCCCTCCTCCCTCCCTCCTCCTCCTCCTCCTCCTCCTCCTCCTCCTCCTCCTCCTCCTCCTCCTCCTCCTCCTCCCGCCGCCGCCGCCTGCTCCTCCTCAACCCTCGCCTAGTCAGCCCCCTCCCCCAGCAGCCTTATTTAATTATTATCATTATAGTATTATTATTATCATCACCATCGTCCTACTTATGTAGCTAATTCGCGGGCGTGATCTTTTAAGGAAGGGGAAGGATTTCTTCCCTTCGGGTTTAGGGGAATCTGGACCCGTGACGGCGGCGGCGGCGGCGGCAGCGCCAGTAGCAGCAGCAGCAGCAGTAGCAGCCCCAGCCTCTGTCGTATTCGAAAGGATACAAGCTGAAACCCTAGCCGTGGCGATCGATAAAGGAGGAGTAAGTGGAGCTGAAAATGCGTCTGACTTGGCGCACAGCTCCGCTGCCTTGCAGCTTTTCAAAAAGGCTGCGATGACTGAGGACTGTAAGCAGGGGGAACTGAGATCTGGCGGGCGGTGGGGGCCAGGGATGGGTGAAACGGGTGCTCGGGCTGTCTGTCAGTCGGTCTTCCACAAACAAGAGCAACTGTAGTGTTGGGAGCCGGGAACCTCCAGCCCTCCCTCGGGTCCTCCTCCCCCCAATCCTACCTCGCTTCCTTAGCCATCTCACCCCGGCCCAGCCCCCCGCCCCCAGCGGGTTTATGAGCAGCCAGAGGCAGGCTAGGGACAGAGGTTGGGGATGGGGGGGGGGGAGTGGAAGCTCCTGCCCAAGCAAGCTGGCAAACTCAGTCCACCACGCTGCACTCAACCTGCACACTGTGGCCTATACATAATTGAGGCTCACGCTTTTATCTGCCTACAAGAGCCCGCGTCAACGCTCTAGGTAAGATTTAAGGTGGTCGAGAGCAGATCTGGAGGAGAGCCCGACAAGGACACTCGTGAAAATGAAATAGAATCATCTTCCAGGGCCGGCTTATTCCTGCCCTTCAATATATCGGCGACCTGGGGGATTGAATAGGGATGGGAGGGGGGGAAGTTCCTTGCCAACTCCGACCCCCCCAACTTTCCACCCCCACTAGTGCGTCTCCTCCAACCTCATTGCGTTACTAGCACCAAAGGTGGGACTTAAATATTTTAATAGGGCAATAAAAATGATATTGACCTATATTTGCAAGGGAAACCATTTCTAGCTTGTTAGATCCGTGGAGTTTCAGAAACTCCGTGACTGGCGGTCGAATTTGCTTCTCAGACATCTCAGTGTGGGAAAGGAGGCACGAAGGGAACGTTTGTTTTGCGGTTTCTTCCTTGCTTTTTCTTTTTTGAAATAAAATAAATAACAAGCCTAAGATAGTTCTGCATTCCATCTTTTCACTATTCCCTCTCCCCATCCCCCACTCAATATTTATTCGGTTGTAATTCTTGAGCAATCTGATTTAAAAGAGAGTGATGCAATGCTAATAAGTTGTAAGTCCCTCCCCTAAGGTACCACGGGCGACGGGAGAAAGAGAGCATCCTTAAAGAAATATCAATATATTCACACTCGGATGGGCACAATTGCAAAGGACGGTATTGCAATACAAGCTACATAATACAGAAATGGGAGAGCAATAGCTGTGGCTGAAGCCGCACTGCCTTTTGTCAGAACAGCCTTCCTGGCCTGCCGAATTAAGAATTTATTTGGGATGTGGGAAGAGTGGGGGTGAGAAAGGAAATAAAAAAGGAGCCAGGAAAAAAGTGTCTTAAGATCTAATACTCCCAGAGACGGTAATCGCTATCTATCTGGTGGTCACTGTATATATTGATGGAGAGAGAGGGGGCCGCGAATTTTCCCCTTCTCCCATCCCTCCTATTTCTATTTCCTCTCCCCTTCCTCTCCTCCCCCAAGCAACAAGGACAGACTCAAGGAGCCCAATGCCCTAAAAGCTGAGTTCTCTCTAGCAAGTTGCATGACAGGGCTGAGACAGGGTAGGGAGTAGAAGACCAATAACACAGAAATGAAATCAATGACATAAAACCCAAGCTCAACTGCCACTCTCCCCACCCCCATCCCTACCCCCAAACTTATTTAGCTGTACTCGTAATATGGGTTCTTTGAGAAAGAGGAAGGGTGATGGGGTAGGTGAGTGAGGAGGAAAAGGGATATGATCTTAAAATTGAGAAGGAAAAATAAAGGACAGAGGCTCCTGAGCGCTTCCTTACACGTTTTCCTTGCCTTTCAAAGAAACACATTAAACGCCACACATGGATGGATGGGTTTCTACCTGAGTCATCAGCCGGTCCGCTCCGGTGTTTTCTTCATCCTTAAATATAATGTCAGGATTGTAATTGGGGGTGAGTTCTTTAAATCGTTCGGAGTTTCTGGAGATCTTCCCTTCGTATCTTCCACTAGCCCCTAGGGTCTTCTCCGCCACGTTGGGGATAAACTGCTTGTAGGCTAAGGGGGTCAGCTTCTTGGGGTGCCGCCTCTTCCCAAATCCCCTGCCAGGTCCGCATGCCAGCCCCGAGGACATCAAGAGAGAAGAGACGAGGACCACCAGCAGAAATCTCGTCAGCAGCAGCATCTCGTCCATTGAATCCAGTTACTTCAAAGCTTCCTTGGTGTGTGTGTGTGTATGTGTGTGTGTATGTGTGTGTGCGCGCCTGTGCGCGTGTCTATCTCAGGCTGTCTCCCTAGGTTGGTGTCTCTCTCTCTCTCTCTCTCTCTCTCTCTCTCTCTCTCTCTCTCTCTCTCTCTCTCTCTCTCTCTCTCTCTCTCTCTCTCTCTCTCTCCTCTTCCTTCCTCCCTCTCTCCTCTTTCCTTTTCTCTTTTCTCCTTTTCTCTGTCTCAATAAAGCTTTGCTTCCTTGCTGGTTCCTTCAACTATCCACCGATTCCTATCGAGACAGGTGCTGAAATGGCAGGCTGCCGGTCGCTGATAACGGAACACATCGGAGTTGGGTCTCGAGACAGCAATCAAAAGACAAAAAGAGTCTGATTTTAATGGTAGCAAGCCTAGAAACGCTTGTGAGAGAAGCCTGCCTTTAGCACTATATTATAGCTGGCAGGGACCACATCTGATTGGCCGAGGCGAGACAGCCTGTCTTCTGATTTAACCCTCAAAAAGGCAACAAAATGTTTCTTCTGTTGCTGCTGCTGCAGCTTGCTGCTGCTGCTGCTGCCGCCGCACTTTCACCTGAGGGCTGGGGCGGGGGGGGTGTTGGGGGTAGGGGGGAGAGGAAAGAAAAAAAAAGAGAAAAGAAAGGGGGAGGGGGGAAATACAAAGGAGGTTGTATAGCAGCGAGGTAGAATCTGGTTTATTAGCATAACACAAATTACATGGTTTTTCTTAAACTTTCTTGGGAAAGGTAAATTTGTCAAACAAAATAATAGATGCTCCGGTTAGACAACCTTTTAAGAAGTTTGATATAACTGCAGTTTGTAAAGACAATTCATACTTCCTTCTGTCTCATTCCTCGATCCCCCCCCCCCACCCAGTCAAACCTTGATCATCAGACAAATGTTCAATTAAACCTATAAGTGGCAACACTGTGATTTATCCCAGTCCCTTCCAGTGACTTTATCAAGAAGGCAAGGTTTCTGGGTTTCTCTCTTTCATTGTGGTGTATGTGTGTTTTAAAAGAAACAACATCAGCTCTCTTTCCATAGAGGAAAGAGGCTTTGGGCACTGAAGCAAGCATCTTCGGAAGTAGAATAAGGTTAGCTGTGGACTTAGACGTGTGAGTGTGTTGGGGGGGGGGTGTAATTATAACTAGTAATATCTAAGAGGACTGTTACTTGAAATACTTTAACTGTTATGCAAAATACTTGAAAAACGGTCAGAGTCGAAATAGATATATACTTCTTACACAAAAAGATGGTGAGAGAACAGATACAATGGGACCAGATCAGACTTCCAATGCCCACATTAAAGTGGTATGTTCGGGCTGAGAAGTATTAGAGAATTGGGACCCCCCCCCCCTCCAAGCTTCACGAAAAAGGGAATATGAGGTGTGTGTCTAGTGGCTGGGGAGGGGGGGGAAGGGAGCGGTGTGGGAAAAGAGTCATTTCCTCTTGAAGGACAGCAGTCTTTTGGTAGGGCTTCGCAAACAGCCCCACAGATCGATCGGAGCAAAGTGCAGGGCAAGGGGACTACTTCAGTGTTAAATTCAGGGCTCTCTTCAGCGGTGTGCAACGATGTCTTTATTGTGGGCTTTCAAAATTATTTGCCAGTCCTAAGGTGACGAGAGACAAGCCAGGTCGCTAGGAGCCTTAGTGGGGGCTGGGGGGCGGCTGGAGGAGGCTCAATTCAAAAGCATTTTCTCTAAGAAACAGTCATCATGTCCCTTTACAAGAAATAATCCCGAACCAGCAGCATTGGTCTTAGATCTCTGAATCTTTAGTCAGTTCCATGAATTCCACACATCTTTCAGAGAAAGTTCCATCTATATCAGAAAAAAGTGGGGTTTTTAAGTATCCCCTTTGCAGAACATGACTTTATTTCTCTTTTTTTTTTTTAAATAAAAAAAGTAATCTACTGGGGTAGAAGGAGCTGTGGGTTTAAGAAGGGCTGTGGGGATATAGGAGAGATAGAATTGTGAACTAAAAAAAAAAATCAGATACCCTGAAAGAAATGAGACAAAAAAGAACGGAACCTCAAATAACTGGAATAGGAAGAAGAAAGGAAACTCTCCCCAAACCTTGCAGTCTTAACTCCCTCGACAATGCGGCATGTTGAGTAGGTCTAGGAAATATTCCATTATCATAATTTTTGAAGGGGGGGGTGATGGTGGAAATTAAGATTCATATGCTATTACCAAATGGGACACAAGCTTTTTCTCCCCCCCCTTTTTTTTCAGTCTCCTTCATTCAGATCTTTACAAAATACAAAGCCTGGTCTCTCTATTTTATAGCAACCCCTTTCCTAAAGCTCAGGAAGAGATCTGATCAGGCCTTGGGCACCTGGAAAACACCTTCCAACTTTATCAAGTAAAGGACGGATCAGTTCTAAAAGTCCCGGGGTTAGCTCCAGACAGACCTCAGCTGACAAGTCGGTGTTTTAACTTTTTTTTTTTTTTCGTGTGTGTGTGTGTGTGTGTGTGTGTGTGTGTGTACTCAACTCGTGAAAATAGATACAAGAAAGATATAACGTTATATCCCAAAGAGGCTAGGGTCGTTTGATGTGGTTACCTGGCGCAGCACGTGTTGATGTAATATGATTAAATAGTGCCAGGGAATAAGAAGTGATCCTGCCTGTGTGGAATATTGCACACCTTTTGATCACCCTCCCCCGCCCTGGCAAGTCTCTCTTCCTTTCCCCTCCCTTTTTCCACCCCCGCTCCTCCACCCCACCCCCCACTTCACAAATAAATAAATTAATTAATAAACACCCCACTGAATCGTTTTCCTCACTGGCCACTACATCCTCGAGCCCGGCAGTGAAGGAGTGAAGTCTAGAATCCCGGGGAACCTCCTCATTAACCGGCTTTCCATATATACAAAGCAGTCAGCCAGAGAGCAACAGGCAAGGAAACACAGAGGAGGAATTAATTAAATGCAAATCATAAATGCACGTGGAAAAACCCCAAACCGACAACATAGAGGGTTGCTTTTTTTTTTTTTTTTTTTTTTTTTTTTAAGTGTATGTGTGTGCGTGTTTATGTGTGTAAAAGGCAAGAGTTGAAAATGAGTCTTATCTCAAGTCAGAAGTTGGAGAAAGGAGAGGAGGAGGAAGGCTCGGGGTTCAGCACCGTGCAGTTTCAGTTCGGGTGCCCAACCCAGACACTCTCGGATCTGGAAAGAGCGCTACTACAAGGCTGAAGTACTCTTTCTATATTGCCTGTTCCTTCTCTGCCTCCCTGGGGGAGAACGCGAAGGAGACCGTCTTGGCGTGGCCCACCGGATTGCGCAAAGATTGATTTAAAGCCGCCAGGATCCCTCACAGCTTCTGTCCGTAGCAATGCGACATCCCTGCCTTCTCCCCAGCCCTCCCTCCTCTCATCTTCCTCTCCCCCACCTTCTCCTAGACCGGGAAACAATGATGTCAGGAGCTGGATGGACCGTCAAGTCTTAAAATAATGATGAGGATAATGAGGAGGAAGGGAAAGCCCGATAGGACTCAGGACTGATGCTTTCTTCAGTTGCATTGATCTCTCCGTCATGAATTGGAGGGAGGGGTTAAAAAAAAAGGGGGGGGGAAGAAAGAGAAATACCCACATTCTCATTGTCTAAGAAACATTGTCTGGTTCAGTTTCTTGGGAAAGACGTTCAGCCAAAGTGCTGGAGGTGGATGGAGCAGGGGCAAACAGTTCCTCTTCGTCCCAGACCTCCTCCCCCTACTGTCTCTCTCCCCCCTCCCTTTCATCTCACCGACACCCTTCCCATTTCCCAGACACCAGACACTCTTTCTGTCTTCCACCTCCAGACACCAGATGGCTCTCTCCCATTGCCTCCCCCACCCACTTCCAGACAAGCCAGGCCCCTCCCTTTGCCTGACTGTCAGCCCCAAATCCCAGCCTATTCCCTCTGCCTGTCAGCCAAATCCCATTCTCTGCTTCCAATCTACCTGGGTTTTCCTCATGCCTCCATCCATGCACCCGATCCATCTATCCCACTAGAGGACAGGTGACCTCCCTCTGTGTTCTACCCCCGGACCCCCAGATGGCGCCCTTCATTGGGACAGCTCCTTCTGTCTCCCCCTTTCAGCCCCAGACACTAGATGGCCCCCTCACTCTGCCTTCAAATTAAACATGGAGGGCTCAAGCCTTGGTCTGGTTTTCCAAACCACTACAAGGTGCCTGAGGTAACCTGAAGGCCCTAAGAAGAAAGACTGACTCTGTCATGGAAAGCCTTGGGAAGATAGATCTACTCTCCCCTTCCCCTCCCCTTTTCATTTAGGGTAACCCCCAAACACCACCATGTCAACTGCTCTTTCCCTTTATACCACAGGCTTTTTTCTAGGGTGCTCCCATCCTTCTTGCTATTTACTTCCATTCTTCAGTCTCCAGCTCCATCTTTACATGGATAGATTGATGTGCCCTCCTTTAGCATTTCCCTGTTATCTCTCTATTCCCCTTCCCTTCAGTAATGACCTTCTCAATCTTGTCTCTGATCATCAGCTCTAATGTTCAGGGATTTTAAACTTCTTTCCCTTCAACTCTACTCTTAGGATGTCTTGTATGCCTTTCTGAAGAATGTAACTGACCTCTTCTTCCATTAAAATGAATGCTTCAAAATTGGTGTAGAAGTGATGGCTAGACCAGCAGAAAGAAGTCCTTGATGGTCCCACCAAGCTGAAAAGCCATGTCAGTGCTTCTATTCCCCAAGGACCTAGATATGTTTTAAAAGACTCATCATCTCAAGAGAGGATACTAAGTTGTACTTTTTTTTTAACTACAGCAATAAATGAATGGATACAGCATTTATTAAGCACTTTATAGTATGATACAAAGAAACAATGAAAACAGACTCATCTCAAGGAGTTCACAGTTTCAGATTTAAGTCAAATGGAAAAGTCCCATGGTCCTTAGGGTGCCATAGCAAAGCAGACATTAATGCCTCTTCTTGAATGTCATTATATCAACTTCTGATGTTGAACTGCTCAACAGTGCCAAGGACTTTGGTGCTAAGAACTTTCTTTAGTAGGTCTTTAATAGCTTGGCTGTAGCTGTTGTACAAACAGTTGCCAGGCTGCATTTCCACAAGGACCTTTTCCCAGAATGATAGCTGATTTTGGTGGAGGACGCTAGGTTGGAAGCATTGCTAAACTTGGTCTTTGGGTCCTGGACTGCCTCCGTTGGGGTCTGAGAGGAGGTGATCTTCAAGGTGGTGGTGATTTGACTAATTCAGAAATACCAGCTTGCCAACAATCAGGTGAGATTTGACTTTTGGAGATTGTCTGCTAAGGGGCCACATTTTTTATAGGCTATAGAAATACATTAATGAAATCATAGATCGAAAAAGTGCTATTGGACTCATAATTTTGGCAACACTCTACCCATGACAGTTCCCAAGGTCATAGAAGGTAGAGATAATTGAGCCCAGAAACTTTTAACCTTTGTATGTGGTGTGTGTGTGTGTGTGTGTATGTGTGTGTGTTTATGCATATGGTGGGCTCTTTTGGCAGTTTGGTAAAATCTAGATCTCTTCTTATATTAATGTTTTTAAATGCAGAAAATAACATACATAGGATGACAAAGGAAACAAATTATATTGAAATATAATCACCAAATGATTAAAGAAACTAATTTACAGACCCCAGTTTGAGAATCCCTGGTTACAAGTCCAACCCTCTAATTTCATATATTAATCAATCCATAAACATTTAGTAGGCTCCAACTATATTCTTGAGGTGGGCTGAATATACTCAAATAGATCTATGATTTCATAGATTTTGAAGTTCCCTCCAATAGTGCAGAAAGCAGCCATTTATGTCTGCCAATTCTGTTCTACTCTGACCCACATAAGATTCACCCAATGTATCAGAGGCCTTCCTCAACTTCTCCTTACAATATAAAGATCTTATGGGAGCATTTTCATCTTGATACAGGCATGTCCAGATCCTTCCTTTCATATAATTCCTTGGTAATATCTTTAACTCTTTTCCTTCAGAATTTCTCAATGATTCTTTCTTTTTTTTCTTCAATAGTATTTTATTTTTTCCAAATACATGTAAAGACAGTTTTCAACATTTATTTTAAATGTTATTTATTTATTTTGCTGAGGCAATTGGGATTAAGTGACTTACTCAGGGTCACATAGCTAGGAAATATTAAGTGTCTGAGGTCACATTTGAACTCAGATCCTCCTGACTTCAAGGCTGGTGCTCCATCTGCTACACCAACTAGCTGCCCTTCAACATTTATTTTTGTTAAGACTTTGTGTTCCAAATTTTTCTGTTTCCCTCCTTTCCCTTCTCACTTTCCAAGATAACAAGCAATATGTAGGTTATATATATATATATATATATATATATATATATAGTTCTGGTTGGTCCTACAGTTTGTGTTTATGTGGTGTTTGCTTGCTAACTGTATACTGAGGGACAATGTGGTTTTGGCAGAAAAGATCCAGTGGCAAAAGGGAGGAAACCTGCATTTTAGTCCTGATTTCCTACTTTCTCTGTGTATAGATATAAACTTGATATAGGTTAAACATATGCAATCAGTGATTATTTCTTGCAACCTCCTCACACCCACTAGGCAAATCTCCATTGCTTTTTTGTTAGTTTTTGACTCTTTGCAAAGAACTATTACATATCTCTACCACACTGCAATATTGGTAGAATGCTGGTATTAAAAATGGGTTTTTGTTTTCATGGGAAATTTGAAGTCATTAAAGAAACTTGGCAATTTATAAAGGTAACCCTGATTTCTTTTCTTCTGTTCAACTGGGTCCCTTTGGTCATCCATCTTTGAAACAAAGGTACTCAGAATACAAAGACAGAAATGAAACAGTCCTTGAATTCAAAGAACTGACAGTATGCTATCATGGAGAAAGAACACTGGATCTGGAGTTCAAAGGAGCTAGCTTCAAATTCTGTCTCTGATATTTACTAACTTTAGATTTTTAAGGAATTTGTTTTACTTCCCTGGGCCTTAGTTTCTTTATGTGTAAGAAGAAGTTTTTTTTTTAATTTTAACTGTCCTCTGAGGTACTTTTTGGCTCCAGAGCTCTGAACTTAGTAAAGCTCTTTTTAGTATAGGTAGTCAATCACCAGCCTGAGGTTTGAACTCCTCTCCCTCTATGTCCAGCATTATTGTCCATGGCATCACACTTCATGTATCCTAGAAAGAGGTCCTTGGGCTTAATGGGAATAAGCTGACTTTTTAAGCAGCTAACCCCTCCAAACGGTTCTTATTGCATCTGAGTTTCTTCCATCACTATCAGGTCGAAAAACATGCAAAGCACGTTAGATTGTTAGGGAGAATCACCCATTGGTGGGTGGTATTGGCTCTTTATTAACTGTGGCTGAAAAGCAGGCAAGTAGTAATAATCTTTTTTTCTTTTAACTCCCACTGAAATGAGGGGCTGTAGCAGTAACACAGCTCTGCTCTGCTCCCTTCCATTCCCATAGTTGGGATTCAGTTGGACACAAGTGGCTCCTTAGCATCCCATTCTTACGACCACAGAGATGCAGCTGTCAGGAACACAGCATCTATGGAACAAAGTGTTATCACTGCAGCAGGTTAGTCCCTCATTCCCACTTGTATTGGGATAAAGGGTTCTATTGTAGCCTGAGACAATGAAAAGAGTTCTGGTACTGGTTGGTCCTACAATTTGTGTTTATGTAGTGTTTGCTTGCTAACTATATATTGAGGGACAATGTGGTTTTGGCAGAAAAAATCCAGTACCAAAAGAGAGGAAACCTGCATTTTAATCTTGATTTCCTACTCTCTCTGTTTTCCCTCTTCATACACACACACACACACACACACACACACACACACACACACACACAAACACACACACAGAGTCTCTCTCTTTCTTTTACCCTCTCTCCCTCTTACTCTGTCTTTGTCTGTCTTTTTCACTCTCTCTGTCTCCCTGTCTTTCTGTTTGTCTGTTTCTGTCTCTCTGTATTTGTCTGTGTGTCTGTCTGTCTGTCTGTCTCTCTCTTTCTCTCTCTTTCTCTCTCTTTCTCTCTCTCTCTCTCTCTCTCTCTCTCTCTCTCTCTCTCTCTCACACACACACACACACACACACACACACACACACACACACAGATACATACTTCCACATAGCACTAGTTGGAAAAACTACTTTAACTTTCCTGAGTCTCAGTTTCCTCCTCTGTAAAATAATACCCAACCTTTGTTGGAAAATATCTACTCTTGAGGGTTATGATGTATGATTTTTAATAGATCTGCCATTCCCTCATAGTATACTCCATTATACATGAGGTAGACTTAAACCAGTCATGTAAAGCCAGTAAGATCATAAACCTTATTTTTCTAGGATGCTTTACACTTTTCAAAACACCTTCATAGATATGATCTCATCTGAGCCACACAATAATCTGGTGAGGTAGGTAGGGCAGGTTCCCATTTTACAGATAAAGAGACTAAGAAACAGGCTAAGTGACTTGCTTAAGGCCACACAGCTTGTTAGTGACAAATATAAGAGGCCCTTTGAAATAACAGGCCAACAAAGACAGGAAATAATTAAGGATGAATACTCAACTTGAAATATGCTGCCTGGTGCACATGTGTTTAAAGCACAGGCCCCTCCCTTATCTTTATTGAGTATGAGTTTAATTAAACTTGGGATGGAGGCTTTAAACTGACTGGGAGAAATTAGCTAATCTTATGTAACCCTCAAATCTTGAATTTAAGGAATTTTCAGATTTTAAGGTGGTGCCCAACATCTTTCTCTGCCCTTTGGGTGAATCCATTTGCCTCTTTGGGTCTCTATTCTCTCAACAGTGAAATGAAAGGATTGCTTTGGATGATTTCAGATGTCTCTTTCAGCTTTAAATCTTATGATCCCATGACACCCCACCACCACCCTACTGGGGATGTGATATTATAGCTCACCACTATTAAATATTGTAAATACACCGACAAAAGGAAAGGACTAAGTTCTGAAAGTCACCCATGGGAATTTCTTATGGGAGTCTCCTGAGAGATTACTGTGGGCAACAAGGGATTGGTGGCAGAGTGGAGATCCTAGAAATGGAGAAATCTGGATAGCTATATATTAATATCATGCTCTTCTATTGTGTTGTATAGTGTTCTTATGAATTTTCCAGAAAGGAAGAATAAATACTCAAATAACCCTGCCAATTAATTCTGGAGGTTGCTGGGGATACTCTTAGCAGGCCCAGCCAGTCAGTCAATAAACACTTGTTAACTGTCTACTGTGTGCCATATACTGTGCTAAGTAGGAGGATGGGGAGGGGGGACTAAAGAGAGCTCCTGCTTTGGCTGTGCCTGTTTTATTTCCCTAGAGAGAATAAAGACCAGGAAAAGTTTCTTTTAGAGGAATATGCTCACAGTGGTTTCAATTCTGGGTCAGATACTTTTCAACTATATGGTCACAGTCACTCAGGCAGTCTAAATCTCATTCTCCTCATCTATAAAATGGAAATGATGATAATATTTCTCCTCTTTACCTCAGGGATTATTGTATAAATGAGATAATATATTTTGATCAGTAAATAGTTGTGAGCTATTATTTTTATTTCTTGCAACTCTAAATTTTATGAGACCCTTTTCTTTAAGATTAGCTTTTTTATTTTCCCAAATACATGCAATAATAGCTTTCAGCATTCACCATTGCAAAACCTCATGTTCTAAATTTTTCTTTCTCTTTTGCCTCCTTCCCTCTCTTCAAGGCACCAGGCAATCTGATAGAGGTTAAACATGTGCAATTCTTCTAAACACCTTTTTATATTCATTGTGTTGCACAAGAAAAATCAGATCAAAAGGGAAAAACAAGAAAGGAGAAAAACAAAACCAAAATAACAAACAAACAACAACAAAAAGGTGTAAATATTATACTCTGATCTACATTCAGTTTTTAGAATTTTCTCTATAGATGTGGATGGCACTTTCCATTACAAATCTACTAGAATTGCTTTGAATCACCTCATTGTTGAAGAGACAAGTCCATTACAGCTTATCATCACATAATCTTGTTGTTGCTGTGTACAATCTTCTTTTGGTTCTACCACTCAGGATAAGTTAATGGAAGTCTTTCCACACTTTTCTGAAATCAGCCTGCTCATCATTTCTTATAGAACAATAATGTTCTATTACATTTATATACCATAACTTATTTAGCCATTCCCTAACTGATGGATAGCCACTCAGTTTCCAGCTCCTGGCTACTACAAAAGGGCTGCTACAGACATTTTTGCACATGTGGGATACAGATCCAATAGAAGATTCTTCTGGATCAAAGTGTATGCACAGTTTGATAATCCTCTGGTCATAGTTCCAAATTGCTCTCCAGAATGGATCATTTCACAGCTCCACCAACATGTTTCCTACATCTCCTCTGACATTCACCATTATTTTTTCCTGTCATCTTAGCCATTCTGAGAGGTGTGAAGTGCTACCTAAGAGTTGTCTTAATTTGCATTTCTCTAATCAATAGTTATTTAGAACATTTTTTATTTAACTTCTCTCTTGATCTCTAGTCTTGTTTTAGAAGTTGCCTTTTGTACCTCTAGAATCAAATGCCCCATAGGAATATCTAACCTAACATGTCCAAAACAGAAGTCATTATCTTTCCCTCCAAAACCCTTCTGTCTTATAGACTTTTCCATTTCTATTGAGGACACTGCCATTCTTCTGGGTGACTTCATTCACAATATCATTGTTATCCTTGGCTCCTCACTCTCCCTCACATTATTTAATCAGTTGCCAGATCTTATCATTTCTACCTGCACTGCATCTTCATTTCCTTCTCTCCACCCACATAACAACCACCTTAGTCCAGCCCTCATCTCCTTTCACCTGATCTATTGTAATAGTCTCTTAATTGGTTTCCCTGTTACAAATTTCTGCCCACTCCAATCCATTCTTGAAAGTTATTTTCCTAAAGTTGCAGATCTGACAATGTTACTCCCATACTCAAAAACCCCAGCCCTCATGAACATTCCGAGAGTGTTCAGCTAGTTTCCCATGTGAACTCGAAAGGATGCACTAGTATTCTATGTTTTGGTCCATTTACCACATGTAAGGCAAATTGGCTTCTGTCCTAGAGCTAAGCATGCATACAAAAGGCCCCAGTGATTTAACCTTGCTTTCTTTCCTGCTTTTAGGTGACGGGCAGGAGTTTCTGTGGTCTTCTCAGTGGGTAGATGGTTGGGGATCCTTTGTAGGCAGGAAAGAGAAGAAAATCTAAGTGTTGCAATGACTTTTGTATATATGCAGGTAGTCTTCCCCAATAGTTCTTCTTAGGTCTCCAACACCTAATTCAGTATTTGGCATATAGAAGGCACTTAATAAATGTATGTCAATTGATTGAATCCTGAGAATAGAGAGTAGATAGGGGTAAGAAGAGTGAAAGGAGTACTTAGACTGAGACACAGGATATTCCTTAAGAGGTCCAAGGGTATAGAGTGGGAACAACTGAAATCAACTGGAGCCTTTTTGCCATTTTTCCTAGAGTGGGCACTGATAGCTAAAACTGTCACTAATTAAAGAGATGAACCAGGTTAAAAGAAGAAAAACATCATTTTCATGACAGTGAATCTTCAAAATGTTGCCCTGCAATCATTTCTCTGTGTCCAGTGAGCTAGCCCTGAGGCTGAGCAGGAGAATTCTTGATTTTCCATCTGCCTTTGTTTCCCCGGCTTGGATGATTAAATGCCAGAGGAGCCAAATATCACATTGTTTCTCCATCTCTTCTTTTCTAGGCAGCTTGTCCCTCTTGCCCTTTATTTTTTACAAAGCTCATGTTCCTCTCTCTATAAGCGTGGAGGTGGATGGGGGTGGCCATGACCCCTGTTGGCATTCAGCACTGTGCTTACATCATCACTGCAGCCTCTGTCCAAATGTTCTCTAGAAAAAAAATTGTGCAACCCTGACACATAGAAATACAAGGACTATTTCTTTATGGGAGTAAAATTAGCCAGTCAATTAATCAAAGCCATATTCTTCCATGGATTGTACCAAGGAAACTAGAATAATAGCAAAGCTTTTATTTTACATCCAGGGATCTTGGGTATCCTTTTCTGCCCATCTTCAAGGAAGTCCATGCCTATGTACACCAGATATATCACATCTATGCCTCATGTCCCCCTACTTACTAAAGTTTCTCAACAATACCTTATTCTCCATTATTTGAAACTCCTATAAATTTCCTTTGTTATATATTCTAGAATTGAAAAAAGGATCTTAGAACTTCACTGGAGTTTTATCATTGTCTCTTTCAATATTATTTAAAGCTGCTCACTATCAGGTAGTTTGGTAATGGACTCTGATTCACAGAATCAGGTTTTTAAGGAGAATGATAGGATTTTAGATTTGGAAGAGAACACAGAGAGCATGTTGTCCCGCATTTCCAATTGTACAAGGGCATCTTCATTTGTCACAGGCATCACAAACAATGCATAAAATGGAATTTGTTATCTATTTCCCAAACTTTCTCCTCATAAACACCCTTTTTGATTTGAGGATGCCATCATTCTTTCTATTATCTAGATTTGAAATCTAGGAATTACCACCTTTACTTCATCCCCCTTCATCTCTCCATAGCCTACGAGGCACAAAGATTTGTAAATTATAATTCCTCAACATCTTTTGCATCTATTTCCTTTTCTCTAGCTATCCTAATTTAGACCCTCACTACTTTACATCTACTTTTGCAATGTTCTTGATTGATGTGTATCCATTGGTGTGTATTCATCTGCTTCTTTTTCTAATCCATTTACAATATAACTGCACATAGCTGATATTCCTTAAGCATAGATCTGTCCATTATTCCCTTACTTAAGTCACCTCAGTGTCTCCCTGTTTTTTTTTTTTTTTTCTATAATGAAATGCATACTTCTATTTTTGGCATTTAAAGTCCTTTAAAATCTCACTCCCAAGGAGGGTGAAGCTAAGATAACGGATTAGGGGTAGCTACTCACCTGAACTCTTTTAACATTTCCCTCTAAACAACTTTACAATAACACCTCAAATCAAAATTTGGAGTAGTGGAACCAACAAAAGTTTGAGTAGAGTCATTTTTCCAGCCTTAGAAAACTGAAAAGGTCAGCTGGAGAAGTTCATGATGAGGGGAAAGAACTGGAATGGAGTCCTGTCCAGAGCTACATGTGGCTTCAGGAATAGTGATTATAATAGTGGTGGCAGCAGTTTTAGAAGTTCTCAGTACAGATATAATTAAGACTACTGACAACTGATCACAAAGAAATACCGGATGCCAACTGGCAGTTCTATTGCCCAAATGCAGTTCTGGGTTACGGTTCTAGGATGTAGAGGACTGCTGGTGATCATTCACAAGGGAACAGGAGACCTGGCCACAGTTCTAAGGCAAAGAGGAGCTTTAGTGGATGCAGCTGCAGGAGACCAGTAGCCCTTCCGGAATGAAGACCAGAGAGAGTCTTGAATGAAGTCCAGGAGAGCAGTAATCACACCACTTTGAAAGTACAAAAAAACTTACAAACCCTCAGAACTAACTCTGAAAACAATAGCATGAAAAAGCCTGAAGCTCGGGACAGTGCCTCTCCAACCCCAGGTGTTCAACTTTAACATAAAGTTCAAAGTTTAAAAAATTGCCTGGAAAAATGAGCAAATAATAAAAGAATATGACCATAGTACCTTTTTATGGTAGGGAAGTGGCAGGGAAGATTAAGATAAACTCAGAAGAAGACAACAATGTGAAAATAATTACAAACAAAGCTTCAAAGAGAAAGGTTAATTAACTAACCCCTTAAGAATTCCTGGAAGAGTTAAAGAAAGATATGAGTGGTAGAAGAAAAACTGGCAGAAGAAATAAGATGGGTGTAAGAAAATTTTTGGAAAGACAATTAACAGCTTGGTTAAAAAAGTACAAAAAACACCAATGAAAATAATACTTTAAAAAACAGAATTGACTAAAAGGCAAAAGAGACACAAAAATCCACTGATAAGAACTCCTTAAAAAGCAGATTTGATCAAATGGATAAATATGTACAAAGAGTCTTTGAAGAAAACAATTTCTTAAAAAATTAGAATTTGTATGTAGAAGCTAATGAATCCACGAGACACCAAGAAACAACAAAACAAAGTTTTTAAAAATAAAAATAAAAAAAGAAGTGAAATACTTCATTGGAAAAACAACTGACCTGGAAAATAGTTTGAGAAGAGATAATTTAAGATTTATTAAATTACCTCAAGTATGATCAAAGAGTCCAGATATAATATTTTTAAAAATTATCAAGGAAAGTGGTTCTTATATCTTAATTCCAGAGGATAGATAAGAAATTGAAAAAAAAAACAACTCACTGATCATCACAATGAAAATTTCCAGGAATATTATAGCCAAATTTCAGAACTCCCAGGTCAAAGAGAAAATACCATAAAGTACCAAAAAAGAAACATTTCAAATATCATGGAGCAACAGTTAGTATCACACAAAATTTAGTGGCTTCTATGTTAAAAGAGCACAGGGCTTAGAATATGATATTATGAAGAGCAAAATAGCTAGCATTATAGTCAACAATCACCCACCCAACAAAACTGAGTGTACTTCTTTGGGGGAGAAGATGGATTTTTAATGAAATAGAAGACTTCCAAATGTTCCTGATGAAAAGACCATAGTTGAATAGAAAATTTGACATTTAAACATAAGACTCAAGAGAAGCATAAAAAAGTAAAAATGAAAGCAAAAGGATCTCAAAAAAGGGACCTGATAAGTTGTTTACATTCTTATATGGGAAGATGATGCATGCTACTCCAAGAACTTTTATCATTATTAGGTCAATTTAAAGTCGTAAACTTGGACAGAGAGCATGGATATGAATTGATTTTGTTGTCCAAAAAAGGTGGAAGGTATAAGAAAGAGGAATGTATTGGGAGAAAAGGGAAAGGAGGGATAGAGTGAAGAAAATTTTCTCACATAAAAAGAGGTGGACAAGGAAGAGCTTTTACAATGGAGGAGAAAATGAGGGGTGTAGAAAGTACTTGAATTTTACTCTTTTCAGAATTGATTCAAAAAAGGAAGAAGACATACACATACATATATTCAGTCATTAGAGAATTGTAACAACCATAGAGAGAAAGGAGGTAAAGGGGATGAGAGAAAGGGCGTGTGTGGGGGGGGGGAGGGAGAGGAAGAGGGGAAGGGGGAGAGGGAAGAAGAGAAGGGGAGAGGGAGAGAAGGGAGAGAGAGCACTCTGAGTGTTAATTGAAAGTATAATTTTCTCACTTTCTTATTTTTCTTGCTTTTAAAAATATGGCTAATATGGAAATATGTTTTGCATGATCCTATCTGTATAATTAATATAATTGATAGCTTGCCTTCTTGGTGTAGAGGGGAAGGGATGGGAAGGAGGGAGATAATTTAGAACTCAAAATTTTAAAAAGAATAGGATGTTAAAAAAATAAATAAACAATAAAAAATTCAAAAATCTGGCTCCTGCCTATCTGTCTGGTCTAATTGTTTTTTATTTCCCATTTTGGCCAATCTGATCAACTTGTAGTTTCCTTTCCACATCATTTTATTTTCCTTCTCAATGTACTTTCATATATTATCCCCCACATTTGAAATATTTTTTTCTCTTTACTTGCATTTTTTGGAACTCCTAGCTCTCCTTTTTTTTCCTCTACAAGACCTTACCTAATTTACCCAAATATTAATCATCCCCACCGCCCACTCCTGCCACCCTATGCCAGAAATTACATTATGTTTATCTTGTATATATCATAAGTTTTTTACACATTTTTGTATACTTCTAGCAGAACATAAGTTACTTGAGAGCAGAAACTTTATGTGTGTATATATACATGCATATGCATGTTTATATCCCCAAAGCCCAGCATGGTACTATAACATAGCATGTATCAACACAAGCATAAATGCTTATTGAATGTAATTGGATTGAATTGAATCTATTTGTTTTACAGCTGAAGAAACTGAGACCAAGAGAGCTATGTAGCTAATGAGTGTTCTTCTCACTAGAGTATACTAGAGTTGCTTTATAGGCAGTATAAGATGGTAGTTGTCTTAATATTCAGGGAAAATACTCCCAAGCCATTTTATGTGTTAATGAGTGAACCTGAAATACCTACCTTTTGGCTCAGCAGAGGTTATATAACAATCTAATTTCTTTACACCAAAGATTGGTAGTGGGTGGTGGAGCTTCTTTAATTGTATACATATTTCCTTAAGTAACCTTTTAGCTGATTTTTTCTAGTCACATCTGGAATAGTCTACATATAGAATATTAAGATAAAGCAGAAATAAGGGAGAGAGAGGAAGGAGAGAGAGAGAGAGAGAGAGAGAGAGAGAGAGAGAGAGAGAGAGAGAGAGAGAGAGAGAGGAGAGAGAGAGGAGCTTCTTGATTGTTCAGAAGGACCCCACCATAACTTATGGTGACTATTCGATTACATTTTTCAGATTCCTTTTGTGTCTTATGCAAAATGAGTGAGGACAAAAGTAGTTAGTTTATATTCTAGAGCAAATCTTCCTTTCTACTGGCATTTTCATATACACAAGTTACCCAAAGCCTCAGAATGCCCTTCAAGGTATGGAATGCTTCATTTATACCAGGAAGGACCCTTACATTTCATTATCTGCCTGCCTCTTATAATCTCCAACTTTGCCAGAGTCTAAATTAGGACTGTTTCTTGCCCTCCCACTTCCCCATTAAAACATAGACTCCTCCAGGACAGAAACCATTTGTTTGTTCATCCATCCATCCATCCATCCATCCATCCATCCATCCATCCATTTATCATCTATCTATTCTATCATTTTTCTCCTTCTTCTTCCTCCTCCTCTTCTCCTTTCCTCTACCTCCTCCTTCTCTTTCTCCTCCTTTCCCTGTCTCTGTCTCTCTCCCATTTATCTACATCTATGAATACCCAGAATCCAGGGTAGTGCCTGGCCCAGAGTAGATATTTAACATATTTGTTCATTAAATGAAAGGCATGAATAATAATAACAATAATAAATAATAATTATATTATTATCAACAATAAATGACTATTTCAGTATTTAGTATGTGACAAGGGACACCACACAGCCCTCATTTGTGTGAGGTAGCTACAGTGTCCTCCACCCAATAGCCATAGACTCATATTTCAATGAAAGAGATTTTCTACTATGTTCCAAGGACATGAACTTCAACATTTCTTTGAACTACTGATTTTCTAAGATTACCATAGAAAGGAGTAATGCAAATGATAGAAATCCTTAAATAAGGAAGATATATTTTACAACTGAACCCCTAAGTCTAACCTCTAAGATTAAGATTTCTGAACATACCTTGAAGGATACATATCTTATGATATTGGCATTTTAAGAAAGGAGATGTGTGTGGAAAATGAGGTAAAGCTAGTGTCCCTTCTCTCCCACATCAGCTGAAGGTTTTTAGGAAGCAGCCATTGTTATTCTTACCTGACCTTCTTTCAGCACTTTGACAGGGCATAAATCTAGGTGCCTTTTTTTTTTTTTAAATCAGACCTTGTTAACACACAGCTTCATGTATTCTTATGTGTCTACTAAAACAGAGGGTTGAGGCTTCCCAGGAAGAGAATACTTATATTTGAGAATATTTCAGCATTTGGTTTTCTTTCTCTCCTTCTTGCCAGCTTTTGTCAGGATTTTTAACACACTTCTGACCAATTGTAGGTATTACTAGTTCCTAAATGATAAAAATTCAAACATAAAACTGGGTCACTCCAAGGCTAAGTCTAGTTAGCTCCTTATGGTCCATCCCAAGTCCCATCTCCTTCCTACATGAAGTATATTATGAATTCTCCATTCAGCACTGATCCTACCTTTATCCCAATTCAACTATTCTCTGAACCAATCATGTCAATTTCATATAGAAGCAGGGGACACTAAAAGACTATCCAAGGATCCCTCAGAGACTCATATTGACTTAATTTTAAAATGTAGTATTATTTAGGTTTTACTACAATTTTATTTATTTTGTTAAATATTTCCCATTATATTGTAATCTGATATGATCTGTCTTAGGAGTTGTGGGTGGTATGTGACTTATCTCTTATGATTATCCGTCTTACAACTTAATTATATTAAATTGTACCCTCTATTTCATACTCCCTGGTCTCTGATTGTTTCACAATGACAAATTTTTCCTCTCCTATGAGAAAGTTACATTTTTATAGCAGCCAGAGTGTCTTACTCTTTTCTGCATATGTAGTAGTGATAAGTTTGCGTTCCATCTCAGATACTTATTAGTTATGTGATCTTAGGCAAGTCACTTCATTTCTGTGTACCTCAGTTTCCTCATCTGGAAAATAGGGATAAGAATAGGACATCTCCCAAAGTAGTTGTGAGAATCAAATGAGTCCTTTATAAACTTGAAAGCATTACATAAAGGTAAGCCATTATTATTATTATTGATAAAATCAAATATCTGTTTAGTACTTTATGGTTTTTAAAGCTCTTTTACAAATGTGATCTCATACAGGGTCAGAAGACCATAAATAATCAATAAATATTTATTAAGTGAATCCATATGTCGGACACTGGGATTCAAAGGCAAATTTAACTTGTGTTATTGTTTTTTTTTAGGCAATCAGGGTTAAGTGACTTGCCCATAGTCACACAGCTGGGAAGTCTGATAGACTGCTCTATCCATTGCTCTGCCTAGCTGTCCCTTAATTCTGGTATTTCACATATAAATAAACTATCTCAGAAAAATGACATAACTTGCTCATGGTCAACATAGATAGGTGTTTACAGAGTCAAGATTCAAAAAAAAATCAGATCTTTTGATTTTATTTGATACTCAAATAATCCTATTTTTCAAAGGAGGCTCAGAAAAATGAAAAGACTTGTTCAGTGTCACATGGCTGATAAGTGACAGTGATGGGACTCAAAACCAGGGTTCTTTCTGCTATACCACACTGTCACATGGATTGAATTGTACTCAGTTGAAGGCCAATACATAGGCATTATTCATTGTTGTCTATTCAAATGATATCTAGTTTGGGCCCCACAGTGGAAATACTTTCAGCCTCACCCTAATGTTTTCTCTAGTTATTACCATTCATTGTTGACTTGCCCATGGATAATACATTTCCCATACATCACTCTCCCTGTATTTGTGTCACTTAAGCATTTACATCCTACCATCCTCCTTCACAAATCATCTGCTCCAACCACACTAGGCTAGTCATTGTATCCTCAAAAATCCTCAGCTTTCCCACCACCATGGCTTAGAATGCCAGTTTCCTTTCTCCTTTTCTCTTTGAATTCTAGCCAACCTTCAAGGTCCAGTTCAAGGCCTTCCATCTTCTTTACGTCTTCTTAGCCTATTTCAATCCCAAGTAATTTCCTTCAAATTTAGAATACTTATTGTCTGTATCATTCATTAACATTGCAGGCAATTAATTCTGTACTGTCTAGTGGCATCTCATCTATTGTCATCAACCTCTGAATTGTTGTTTAACTTGGCATATGTATATGTCTTGTCTCTGGAACTAGACTCCAAGTTCTATTAGGTTAGAGACTGTGTCTCATATGTCTTTGCATTTCTCTTTAGCACCAAACATGGCACCCTATACACAACTGATATTCAATAAATATTTGCAGACAGACTGGGTTCCTTCCAGTCTGATGAGTTGCCAAAGAAACCAATAGGATATGGCAAAATGGAGATTCAGGGACATTGCTTCAGAGGACAAGGCAAAACTTCTGGACAACAATTTGGAACTATGCCATAAAAGTCACTAAATTGAATTTGACCTTTGAGTCAGGGATACCACTGTGGATATATGCTCCAAGAATGTCAAAGTCAAAGGGAAATTCATATGTACAATATGACTATATATATATATATATATTAAACATACTAGTATACTAATATATATATTAGTATATAAGTATATACTAGTAAATATCCGTGTGTGTGTGTGTGTGTGTGTGTGTGTGTGTGTGTGTATGTGTGCATACAAATATAGGGAAAGTCATATTGTGTGTGTGTGAGTGTATGTGTGTGTGTATAATATATATATATATATAGGGAAAGTCATATTGTATACATACACATGGATATTTATAACAGCATATTTTGTGGTGGCAAAGAACTACAAATGTGTGCTTCTTGAATGGGGAAATGCTGTCCAAATTGTGGCATATGAACATAATGTAACATTGTGATACCATAAGAAACAATGTATATGAAAATTTAGAGAAAGTTGGAAAGACTTATATGAATTGATACATGATGTAATAAGAACTAGGAGAACAATTTATACAGTGACCTCAATAATGTAAAGAAAAATTATATTGAAAGACATCAGAAGTCACTATAAAGTACACTGCATGAAGGCAAGGAATGTTTTTTACTATCTAGGTACTACATACCTCAGCATGGTGCCTGAGACATAGTGAATGCTTAATAAATGTTTGTTGATTGAACTATGGGTATGGAATAAAGCATACGTTGCCAGGCATAACCAATGGATTGTGATATTTTTGCTTAATCACACATCATTATTATAAGGAAAGTTTGGAGAGAAGCAAACAAATAAACAAAAAGCCGCCCCCCCCCCCACAAGCCACCACCAACAAAAGGAAAACTCCAGCATTGTGTGTGTTATTTTTAATGCGATGCTTTTATCCCTGTTTATCTATATCTTTAAAATATGGCTAGGCAACTAAAACCCCAGATTTTCAGGATCTACTCAGCCTATTTCATTCCCACCATGAGCAGCTGAGGACTATGGGAGGATAAAGAGTTTTCTGGTTGATTGAGGGGGTAGCAAGACTGATGGCTCATGGGTTGCTGAGATGGAATTGAGCATCCATACAAAAGGATCCACAAAAGAGTCACCCACTCTGTTGGTCTCCCTTTCCACCTTTCTGGTGGGAAGTGAGGCAGAATCACTAAGAGGGTATTGCTGGATGGGGTTGGAGGAAGGCTCTGTCCACTATCCTGTCTCCTACCCCGTTATGGCAATAGAACTACCATGTATACCCCAATCTGTTTTCAAGAATGCATGCCATCTGTTTCTTTCGTATTAACTTTTCCTGATTTTACATGAATGAGTGTTCCAAGGTCCTCACTCCATATACCTATTAGAGTCATTAGGGGTCCCATTGGCAGCAGGAGTTGGTAAGAGAACTTATCAGAGCAAGAATGACCCATGTTAGATGAAGGACTTGCAAACAGTCACAAAAAGATAGTCTCCTGAGGATGGTGGTTTATGGTGATAGGAAATGGACTTTAGAGAGAGAGATACTAATTCCAGAGGCCAGCAATGAGCTAAGGGGAAACTTCCTAAGGACTATATAAAAGGAGCAAAGGATTATGAGAGCTGAGAATAAGTTAAGTAGCATGGCATATAGAGTTTGGGGTTTGGAATAAGGAAGACCTGAGTTTAAATCCTGTTTCAGAATTTAAACTTTACTAGCTGTGTGACTTAGGCAAATCACTTTGCTTTTCCTGACCTCAGTTTGCTCATCTACGAAATAAGAAAGTTGGCTTTAATTGTTTCTAAGTTTCCATCCAACTCTGCTTTGAAGGGAATTAGCATGGTAAAATGGAAAGAATACTGACTCTAGAAGCAAAGAACCTGGGTTCAAATTCTACCTTTGATGCTTGTTGCCCATGTGAATTGGAGAAATTAATTCATCTTTCCTCAGCATCAGTTTCCTCATATGTAAAATTGAGGAAGTTGAATCTGCTGATCTTCCAGCTGCTTTTGCTGCTGATGATCTCATGTTTGTGTAAGTCAGAAAATATCTTTGGACCACCAGTGTTCTCTACTCAAGCCTCTCGCTTCTATTGTACTTTAAATCTCAGCTCATTCTTTCCAAGGGGAGATTGTACACTACTATGGGGAGAGTGTTATCATAGCTATTGTTCTTGTTCAACCTTCTTAGTAAATTCCTTTTCTAATAGCTTCCTGCCTTTCCCATTAGCAAAAGGACTTACCTATTGGAAAGGGCATGTTAATCTATTTCTCTTTGGCTCCATGTTCCTTCCTTCTATCTTTCCAAACCATAATACCCTTCCCTAGCTACCAGTTCCCTCTCTACTAATAAGGTATAAGTTCATTGAGGGCAGGAACTATATTTAATTTTTTATTTGTATGCCAAGGCTTTATTAGAACTGAATTCATGCATTCCTTAATAATTAATTCATTTATTAATTTTATTCATTCATTTTAATAGTAGTTTGTACTTTTCAAAGTGTTTTCCCGTTACCTTATTTGGTCCTCTTTATAACTATTATCTTTGGACAAATTCGAAAAAAAAGGTCTCAGAATCTTTTAATGAGTGGCAGATCTAGGACTAGAATCTAGATCTTTTGACTTCTAGCTCAGTGTTCTTCCTACTTGTACAATATACTTCTATTAGTAATTAATCCTGTTCTTGTATAATTTATTATTATCATATTTTTAGAATTTTAAATTAAAGGACTTCAGAAGTACTCTCTGACTCAGATATTTCATTAAATTCTAAATATATTTTGGGGGAGGAAGAGGAGTGAACTTTGATTTTGATACCCACCCATTTGTTCTCAGCACTTGTCCCATTCCTCTTCACAGTTTTTTTTTTTCAGTGTGAGAAGAGAATTCCAATTGATTTCCTCTTTCTAGAGTCCCAAATATATGTACATAGATGGAGGGAAAGAGGTTTATGAGTTGAGTGGGAAGGAAAGGCTTGAGGGAGAGTAGGAGTGGGGGAGGGCAGGATGCTAAGAGAAACCCAAAGGTATGAGATAAAGTCAAGCTAAAATGATCTCCTCTTGGCTCTTTCAATGTGAGGATGGCTTACCCCAAAGTACACAAACCAACAGACTGAATCAGGACTCTCTGTTTGGGCAGATCAGAAACAAAGCTTGCCCTCTAGAGTCCACCTTCCAGCCAGCTCCCGCCATGGTAACCAGTGAATTCAGTGGTCCATGGTAGCAAGCAAAGTATGTGTGGGATTGTCTTCATCTCTCTTGTTTCTTTCCATTGGCAGCCAATTTCTGAATGTTGTATACATGTTTTCTTTATTTTCTTGACATATTTATACCCTGGTTTTTCTTTTCTTTTCTTCTTCTTTTTTTTTTTTTTTAGGGGGGAGGGAGAGGGGTCTATGAAGGATGGTGGCTGGTTGAAGTTGTGGCAGTGGTTGGGAAACACTTTGTGTCAGACCAGTAGGGAATGCCAGACTTTATTGGTTAAAACCCTATCTTGCCTTGTGGATGAGTTTGTCTCTTCATTCTGGTGCATCAATGAGTTTGGAGGCAATTTTTAAATTGCAAGCCAGTAGAATCATGTAGTACCTTGACTCAGCTTGGCTATTTAGCTAATAAGAATAGATGGATATACAATCTGAATTTTAGACAATATTTCCATAAGGCAGTTCTAAAACTGGTAATTTCCCAAATAAAACAAAACATTCCAACAACTTTCAGGTGTTTAGTTCCATATTATTTGTTATTGCTTTACTGTATATGTGCAAAAACTCTCTGTATTGTTAATAATGTTAAAAGATGTAATAGAGAAAGCTGTATCTATTCTTGGTTTTTATTACTTACTCAGATTTCAGATCTTGTGATTTTTATTCTGCCTGAACATGGAGAGTAAATATAATAAAGAAAAATATACCATAAGCTTATAGACAAGAGATCATAGAGCCAGAACTGGAAGGGAACTTGGAGGCCATTTCCCCCCAAACTCCTCATTGTACAGATCTGGAAATTGAGGGAGGTTAAGTGATTTGCTCAAGATCATTTAAGCATTGCTATTGTTTGATTATTTCAATCATGCCTGACTCTTTGTGATTCCATTTGGAGTTTTCTTGGCAAAGATACTAGAGTGATTTACCATTTCCTTCTCTAGTTCATTTTACAGATGAGGAAACTGAGGCAAAGAAGGCTAAATCACTCACCCAGCTCAGAAGTGTCTAAGGCTAGGTTTAAACTCAGGAAGATTAATCTTCATTTTTTGAGGTAGAATTTGAACCTCACTCCTATAACTAGTCTATAAAAATAGCCCCCAGAAAACACAGTTGTTAAATCAAAGTACCATCATCCATAGATTTTTAGACATAAATCTAGAAAAATGCTTAAGGCTTAATGTTATGCATCCACTTGTAATATTGGATAGTTCAGTCTCTTTAATAATCATGGCAGAATAGGACAAATCTGCCTGCTATGTGACAACTAATCTATTGGTCAACTTTCTTTGTAGAAATAATCCATTGTAATCAGTAATTGCCTTTGGGCATTAGTTCAATTATGCTGTCATCTTTTGGCTCTGGCATCCCAACATTATCTGAGTGGCTCTGGGGAAAATATTACATTTTACTATTATGGTATTCAAGGCCAGACGGTATTTATTCATATGCGTGTCATTATGTTAATATGAGGTACATGTATACATATTTTATTCTCAGCACTACTCTTCATATAGACAAGGAATATAAGTTAGATTCTGTATCCTCAAGTTGTCATCTGGAAATAAGTGTATTCTGAATAAATAGCCCTGACCAATGTCATTTTATATTAATATAATTTATATGTTATAACCAACCTATAAAAATCACAAAAGCCTACAGCAACACAATTCAGCCTGTGATCCACTTATAACATTGTTCTATGGAGCTAACTGCCCCTATAATATTCTTTCACCTACTGTGTTTCCCCAGAGTCAATTAAGAACATTATGTGGGGTATTCTTGTATTTGGAATGGGCTGAACTTGTCAGTTTTCATTCAGATGATTGACATCATGTATATATGACATGAGAAAACTGAACTGATAGGATCTTATGAGAGGTTAGATTCAGCCTACGGAGAAGAGCTCAGAAAATGTCCCTCCTAGCTTAGATGGTAAATTAATACATTAAAAAGCAATAAATTAATACAAATAACTGTGGGTGTTTGTATGGGTATATGGGTATACATATAAATGTATTATATATGATATATAATGATAACACCTAATATTATATATTATATATGGCACTGTTTTAATAAAATTCTATTTCTTATATACATCTATATGTGTGGATATATATGTATATTATATATATATATTATATATATTATATACATATAATATATATAATATATGTATATATACACATATATGAAATATTTATGTCAATAAAATAATACTATTTCATAAAAACTTCTTTTGCATTCATGATCACATTTGTCTTTTTAGGGGCCATAGCTTCTAGTGGAACTTGTGGACTTAAGAGATTTGAGTTCTCATCTTGAGTCATTTATTAGCTGTGGGACATTGGATAGAATCCTTGGCCTCTGGGATGTGGTGAGGTGGAGTGAGGATGAAGCTGCTGATTCAGGGTAATCATAAGTTCCTGAGGAAAGAACCATCTTGGGAAAAGAAGGGATAGTGTAACTCTTGATCAGAGAAAACAAACCAACATCTATACTGGGGACAGTTCAGAGTTCAGCAAAATACAAAATAGGGCAAGGTCGCCAGTAGGACTTGAGTTCTGAGGAGCCGTTCCATATGTAGCCAGGAAGTCTGTAGAATTCCTGTCTGAGCGAAAGCCCTGCATGAGCAAGCCACAGGGCATCAGTGTGATGATGGACTACTCATAAGACTTTACTAACCAACACATCACTGCTCTAGATGGGCAGCATACTTCCTGTGAACTTCAAGAAATCTGTTGGATCATTTAGTTGAGGAAAATGACTTTCCCACTTTGAGCCTTAGTTGCTTCATCTATAAAATGGGGATTATGATACTTGAACTACTTACCTCATAGAGTGGTAATGAGGATCCAATGAGATAATGTATATGTAGGTTTTGTAATTGTAAAGTACCATATCAATTTAAGTTACTGTCATTATGTCATTATTCCACCCATAATTTCATCTTGGCATCCATATACAACTTGACCTATCTCCTTGTTTGCTTGGATATTTATACTATATGTAATAGAGCTGAGCTGCAATGCCACACTCAATCCATAGGTGCTGCTGTCTAGCATATGAAGTAATCTACTGTGATGGTTGCCAGATTCAAGGCTTAAAGTCCTTAAAAAATGAACCAGTTCTTCATTTTCTCCAATGAGCAAACTGAATTCTGTAAAATGAGTTAAGAATGATGAATAAACATGTTAGCCTTAGGGTAAGATTATTATTTGTTGTTAGAGGGATATATTAAGTCTAATACTAATAATATATTAGAGAGAATGGGTAAAGAATAAGAATACTGCAAATTCTTGGGGGGCTTTCAAAATTGTAATAATTTTAGTTTTTTTTCTTTCCCCCCTCTTAAGTGTGTTTTGTAGAGAGGACAGGGAATCATGCAATTTGCTCCTGGTGCAAAGTTTTCTTAGATATTTGTTTTGAAGGAATCAAAATCCTATTAAAATATTCATAAGCTCAAACAACCCAAGAAGCCACACACACAATTAGGCCTTTCAGCCCTTCTATTCTGAAAGCCACATAAATCATCATCCAACTATAGGAGCTGAGAAATCAAAACAAACAGAGTACTCAGGGCTACCATAAAAAAAGGCACAAAATGTGGTCAAGAAAATGATCCCCATCCGTGAGCAATGAACAAACACCTAGACAGCCTGGGAAATCTTTGGATTGCTGACTCATCGAAAAATGTCCCTGTGATGTCAGCTTTGGAATAGAATCAAAGAATGTTAGATCTGGAAGGGATTATTGAGATTTGGCCTGACCCCCTTTTTTAGAGAGGGGAAGACCCAAAGAAATCAAGAAATTTGCCCAATGTCATCTAGATGGTAAATGACAAAGGCAAGATTAGAACTCACTGTGCTTTCTGGTAGAAAGAATCTTGGCTCTGCTCCTTGTAACATGTATAATTTTGGGAAAGTCACCTCCATTCCTGCATCTCATCTATTAAAAGGGGAGGTTGAATTTCATAACCTCTAAGCTTGATCCATCTCCCAATGCTATGATGCTGTCATGATTTGACTTCAGATACAATGTTCTTTTACATCGTCCTTTCTATCTCTAGGGCTAAATAGCTACTGTCAGAGGCAAAACTAGATTTCAGTTAATTTCTTTTCAAGTAAATAAACAAAAATACAACTAATTGCCTCATATTTTTATAGCACTATGTTAGGTTTTGGGGAAGAGAGGAATAAGATATAATTTTTTCCCTCTTGAAGTCTATAGTGTTTTAAGCAATTGTAGAGGAGAGATTACCATCATATCAAAAAACCCTATTATATAAAATAGAATCAAATAAACGCACAAAGAAGGTACAAAGAAAATAGATAATATCCCGGCAACAGAGGATCATTTCTGACTGGAGAAAATTTCTGTATAGCGGCAGTTCCAAAATGGTGGTCTGAGGATCCTTAGGGGTCCTTAAGACTTTTTCCATAGGGTTTGTGAGGTTAAAACATTTTCATAATAATATTAAGGTGTTTCAGTGTCTGATATGGGAAATATCAATAGATGTGGCCTACATAAACAAAAGCTCTTTAGGGTCCTCTATAATTTTTAAGACTTTAAAGGGGTCTTGATACCACAAGAGTTGAGAATGTTGCTATATAGGAATCAGGAATTTACATTAGGAAGAAAAGTTTTTGAGATCTTGGAATGGAGCATATGTACCAGTTCTGTAGAAATGCTATCTGTGACATGGCCACACAATGGCCCAAGTCAACAAACATTTGTCGAGCATCTACTGTGTGCTTGAGGTGGGGCAGAATATGTGAAAGAAGTATCAGAGAGATCTCTGGATCTAGAATCAGAATCTGCCTCTTTTAAACTTCCCTTCATTGCTTCTCTAGGACCATGCAGATTCAATCTTCTTCTTCTATATTTCCTTTGTTCTTCTGTGCCTTTATTTAATTCTATTTTATGCTATAAAATATCCCTGAATTTAGATACCTGAGGATAGCTAGTATGTTTTTAGTGAGATTTCTCTTGACTAAGTATACTGAGTTCCTTCAACCAATGCTTATATGGCATAAACGTAAGCTTCTGAACCATCCAGAGCATACTTTGGATGCTCTTCATCTTTTCAAAGTCCATTCTAAAACACGGTTCCCGGAACTGGACATAATGTTCCAGCTATGTGGTCTAACCAGAGATAGAGTACAGCAATATGATTGCTTCCTTATTCTTGGAAACTAAGACCCTTTTGATTAGCTCAAGATCACATTATTCTTTTTTGGTTTCCATCATGTCATAGTGTTGATTCATATTGAGCTTGCAGCTCCACTAAGACCCCTGAATCTTTTTTTTTTTTTTTTTTGGTTTAGCATGACAGATAAAATTTATACACATGGAAGAGTTAGCTGATAAGATAAAACTAGTATATACTATATATATGCTATATGGTGAATGGAAGTTGGGTAGCCTGAGGCAGAGTGAATAAAAGGATATATATGTGTGTGTGTATATTAAAGGGTTGGCTAGAAATGAGGGTGTAGGTTTTTCCTTACAAACAGATCAGGGATTGAATCAGAAGTCCAACAGAAACTTTATAATTTGTGATCAGTGACAATTATTTTCTCATTTGATTTTTGTAACAACCTTGGAAGGTAGGTATTTTTATTATCCCAATTTTACAAATGAAAAAACCGAGGTCATGCAAGAAATAAGTATCTGATGGTAGATTTGAACTCAGGTCTTCCAGTTTGAATACAGGTTCAGTGCTTTTCTTCTATTTTGCCATCTAGCTGCCTCTAACAAATCAGTTGATCTTTCTGAGCCTTCATTTTGTCATCTGTTAAGTGGACACAGTTGTTTGTTCTATGGTCTTCATGAGATTATTGTAAGGGAACCACAAAATAACATAATCTTGAGTTATGACTATGATTATCCCAGCTCTGTTGCCAATGTCCTGCATAAATCTGGGGCGAAAATCACTTAATTCCTTTGGATGATTTCAGTTTCCTTCTGGGGAAAAGAGCTGCTTTTCCTATAGCATGGGGAGCATCATGAGGAGTTAAATTTAATCCAAGTTAACAAATCAAATACCTACTATGTGTGACACTAGCTGTTTGACTACAGGTATACTACTTAGCCTTTTTAAGAATCAGACAAGTCTTGAGACTTTAAAGGTTGTGATCTTTGCCAGACCAATGAATTCACAGCTCCTTTATGTATTACCATATGTCTAAGACACTTTATTTATTTTATATGTAAGCTATGTATAGCAGAGACCCTGTCTTCTAGGACCTTAATAACTAGTGGGAGGAAGGGAGGGAGAAAACATGTTCACTAACTATTAGATATAGTGGAGAATAAGAAAAAGTCCAAAGGAATGTTTAAATGCAAAATGAGCATTGCAAAGCAGCTGGGATTCAGGCTGATAATCAGACTAACATGGCAGTTGGCTAGTAGAAAGAGTATTATGCTTTGAAAAGACTGATTCCCAGATATAATTTGTTTGTCTACAGATGGGCTCAGAAAGAGTGGATCTGGAGTGAGAGCACTTGATTTTGAATCTTCTTTCTGCCACATGGTTATGGGACCTTGGAAAGTCCCATAACGACTCTGGTCCTCAGTTCCCTCACTTGTAGATTGAGGGGAGTTGGATTAGATGACCTTAAGGGCTCTTGAATTTTCTATCTCTGATTCCATCGCCCTTTATGTAGATTTTGGGAAACCAAAGGAACCAAAAGGACTCCAGACTCTCTGTGACTGATAAAAGGGCACTAAGGATGCTCAGAGTGGTTCTTTAAGCACCAGGGAAGCTCAGGATATGTTCATTCACGGTGCTGAGGATTAACGAGAACAAGCATATATAGAAAAGTCCACCAGAATAACCCTCACACCCCCAGACTCGGGCACAATAAGGTGCTGATGTAATGGTGCTGAGTCATATATCATTCTGGAACAGTAAGGAGGACAGCTAAGGGTCTCATAAAGGCAGGATGTCCCTCTCGGAATCTGTGGTTTCCTCTGCCTCTGTGCACTAACCAGAAAGCCTTGAAGAGGCACTGTCGTGGGTGGTCCCATTCCCAGAAGTCCTGACTGACTCAGTAGTAACCAGTTCCACAGGGCCACCTACCCCATCCAAGGATGACCTAAGTTTTGTAATCAAGTGGATGCCTTAATGGTGGCTTATATAGCATGGTCAGCAGCAGAAGCTGGCACAGAGTGATGTCAGATTCAGCACTTGGAAGAGAATGACTCACTATATGATGAATAGAAAAACACCATTAAAGGGTGGGGTGCCAATGGGACAGGGTCTGAGTTACTACATTAATTAGTATCTTCCTCAGTTCTTTTGTTATAAGCTAAGGCCTCTGGGGAAAGGAAAGGAGAAGGACTCAATAGGAAGCTTCAGACAAGCAGCAGATAGCAGAGTCTTTGAGCATTCATTTCATCATGGACTTATTCTTCTGGTGTTTATTCTGACTGAATTCCCATCCTGCTTATTTCTATATGGGTGCAGATATTTAAGACCAGTTGTGCCCCAGGGAGGGTGGGTGAGAAGCCCCATATATTCACAACTCTGGCATCCATGTGAGCCAAGAGATGCCATAGGGAGCCACAGAAAACTTCCACGGAAGGAAAGGACATTGCCAAAGACTACTAGAACCAGACTGGTTTTCTTTTGTCAGAGACCACTTCCAATTCTGTATCTTATAATAGCAGTATATGTCACCCTGCTGCCGCAGAATGATGTCAGCCCATTTAGATAACACTAGCAGCTTCCCGCCACCAAAGTCCATCCTTAAATAGCTTACAATTGATTGCCACCTTTCAATTCAGAATCTGCACCTGGCACTTCTCAAAGGCTATTACTACTTGCAACTTGAAGCCCAGTCATTACAACAGAATATTAGTTTCCCCTTTATAATACAGCTAAAGTAGATAGTGTAAAGTCTTTGCATAGAATCCCATATATTTTACTCATTCAAGAGACCTCAGACTGCCACTGAGAATGGCTTTACTTGTATTTTACAGACAATTTGAACTCTCTTGGGTAGGTGATTTCCAGACCCATAGAAGATTAGAAGTGCTAATTAAAAGCAAGGTATCAGAGCTAAACATTTAAAAGGCACAAATGTTTTGGGGTCAAAGAGAGGACTGTGGGAACTGAGTGTGGACCACGACATAGCATTTTCACTCTTTCTGTTGTTTGCTTGCATTTTGTTTTCTTTCTCAGTTTTTTTTCCTTCTTGATTTGATTTTTCTTGTGCAACAAGATAATTGTGTAAATACGTGATACATATATTGGATTTCACATATACTTTAACATATTTAACATATATTGAACTACCTGCCATCTAGGGAAGGGGATGGGGGGAAGGAGGGAAAAATTTGGAACAGAAGGTTTTGCAAGGGTCAGTGTTGAAAAATTACCCATGCATATGTTTTGTAAATAAAAAAGCTTTAATAAAAGAAAAGAAAAGAAAAGAAAGTTTTGGGGTCATTTAATGTAAGGAGAAGCAACCTCATATATCTCCTGAATCACAGCACAATGCAATAATGACTGTTTATAATCATGGCCTTGGATTGTTGAGAGAAAACAAATTCTGTTACATTCAGCGGGGAACTGAAATAGCACATTTCAAAAAGATTTTAATCTTAAATGGCTAAAATAAAAGGAATTTTAGAGATTCAGTGGGAGTATAGACCCTCAGTTGTCTGGGAAAGCTGGATATCCAGGATTATTCATTGCCTGAAAGTTAGTCAGAGTTATACTGTAAGACAGATGTCACTGAAATCTCAGTAACAATCAGCCCATTTCCTTGATCTTCATTTACTTATATACAGCTTAATGTTTATTCTGAATTTGGATTTTGTTGTTCAGTCATTTTTCAGACATGTCTGACTCTGAGATCCATTTGAGGTTTTCTTTGCCAAGATACTAGAGTGGTTTGCCATTTCCTTCTACAGCTCATTTTACAGATGAGAAAACTGAGGCAAAGAGGATTAAGTAAAAAAAATAATTTGTCCAGGATCACACAGCTAGATTTGAGCTCAGAAAGATGAATCTTCCTGATTCCAGTTCCTGCACTCTATCCATTGCCCTGAACTTGAATATAACAAGCAACTATTATGTGCCAGGTACTATACAGATACCCCACAGAATGAACATTTGCACCTACATAGTAAAAAAAGATTATCAAAAAGATTTCACATTTCTGAGGTAAATTCCATTCTTAGTTTTCAAAACTGTTCTGTTGGTCTATTCTTTCTTCTCTTTTTTCTCTATTTCCAGTCCCCTAACTTTCAATAGCCAGAAAAAGAAAGAAAGACATACATACAGACAAATAAAACCAATACCCAAGTCCAAGGAGAGACTCCAAGCTTCCTGAGGTTGGGTGAATTTAGCCAGGTCTCCCTAGCGAAGGATTCCCAGGCTTTCAGAACTGAGACATTGGTGAGTGATTGATTATTTCCTTCATTTTACATTTGATAAAACTGAGATTGAGGGGGAGGCTAAGGGACTTATCCATCAGTGACAGAGCCAGAATAGAATACTGTCTTCTGATTCCAAGTTCCTTGCTTTCTTGAGAACTTTATAAGCCAGGCAATCCCTTTGTGTTCTGCCTGGCTTTTTGACCAAGATCTCTTTGTCTGCACCATTCAGTCAGGCAGTGAGCTTTTATTAAATACTTAATTATGTGGCAATGCACTGCAGATGCAAACACAAGCAGAAAAAACTAGTACCTGCCCTTGAGAAGCTTGCATCCTAATGGGGGAAGACAACACATAAAAGGGAACTGAAAAGATGGGAATGGAGAATGTCATGGCACCTAATACAGAGGCATGGTAGATAAATATGGAGAGAAATGAAGGTATGGTTGGCTTTGGTATTTTCCTTAAATTAAATGGAGATTCTAGGTGGAGCCATATGATTAGGGAGAGATTATGGGGTCAAGGGTATTTCTAATAGATGAATCCCAGGGCGATGATGAGTTTCTTAGAGGATGTATCTATCCTGACCTATGTACCAGTTTGGACTTGTGGTCATATGTTCCTTTCTTACAGATGTCTACTGCTTTACCTCTTTTCTCTAGATTTGGTTTAGTTAATGACTTTGTTTAAGGAGGCTGAGATCCCAGAGTGGTCAGTAACATCAATCTATCAGACTGGTCCCTGATTCTGACCTGCACCTGAGTTATTGAATCTTGCCATATGATTTTCCTTTGATTAGCTCTAGGATTCCTGAGCATGAACACTGGTCTGATCCTGTATCACTCATTGATATCCCTTAAAAAGCATTCTATAGATATTGGTGGAGAAGCATTAGTAGTAGAAGCAGAGCCTCTTGGAGATAGTTTTGTTCAATCCCTACATTTTTCAGATGAAAAAAAAATCTGAGGGTCAGAGAGTCTGTTACTCACACAGTTAGTTAGAGACAGAATTGGGAATAGAACTCAGACGTCCTCATTTCCTGTCCAATATTATTTCCATCTAAGAGGTCCTCTTTAGGTCATTTGCATTGTTATACACCTAGCACCCAGTGCTGGAAAGTATGGGAATTGCTCTAAATGTTTGTTGTGATACTAGTTTCTTTTCTTTTCTTTTTGTCCTTAGAATTATCTTTATTTATTTTTATTTTTATAATAATAGCTTTTTATTTTTTCAAAATATATGCAAAAATAATTTTCAACATTCATTCTTGTAAAACCTTGTGTTTCAGATTTTCCCCCTCCCTTGCCCTCACCCTTTACCCCTAGACAGAAAGTAATCCAATATAGATGAAGCATGTGAAATTCTTCTAAACATATTTCCACATTTATCATGCTGCATAATCTCAGATCAAAAGGGGGGGGAATGGGAAAGAAAAAAAAACAAGCAAGCAAACAATAACAACAAAAGAGGTGAAAATACTATGTTGTGACCCACAGTCAGTCATGCAGATTGCTCTCTCCATCACAAATCTGTTGGAATTGGCCTGAATCACATCACTGCTGAAAAGAGCCACAATCACATCACTGCTGAAAAGAGCCACATCCACCATTATTGATCATCAAATAATCTTGTTGCTATGTACAGTGTTCTCTTGGTTCTACTCACTTCACTCAGCATCAGTTTATATAAGTCTCTTCAGGCCTCTCTGAAATAAGCCTGCTGATCATTTCTCATAGAACAACAGTATTCCATTACATTCATATATCATAACTTATTCAGCTATTTCCCAACTGATGGGCAGCCACTCACTTTCCATTTCCTTGCCACTTCAAAAAGGCTGCACAAACATTTTTGCATGTGTGGGTCCTTTTCCCTTTTTATGATCTCTTTGGGATACAGTCCCAGTAGAGACACTGCTGGAAGTGATTCTAGCTTATAAGAATAATTTCCTTAATGGGATCTGAAAACTCATCCTTTTAATCTCACTCACAAACTTTAAGGCTCTTGTTTGGAGCTGATCGCCAAATAGGATTTAGTCATTCAAAAATTTTGCCAGCAACTCTCAGACTTTTTAATCCCATGATTTCTTCTCCTCATCCTACTTTTATCTTCACTCTTCCTATGGCATTTCCACCCTCACCCCATGTCACCTGTTCCCAGGAAAGAAAATATACCAGTCACCATTGTGCTCACCCCAACATCAAACATGACTTTGGAACTCCATTGCTCCAGACTTCATTATCATCCTTGACATTTTATAGCAGAGTCTCTGGTTGATTGGCAGTACCCCCAAGCCTAGACTGTGACAAATGGTAGTGTATTTGGCAACCCCATTTGTGTATGTATGAGGCCTCAAGGTGATGAAGCAGATAGAGTAGATCTGGTAACAAGGAAATCTGAATTCAAGTCTTGGTTCAGGTATTTATTTAACTACACAACCCTAGATAAGTCACAACTTCTCAGCCTCAGCCTACTTATCTGTAACATGGAGATAATATCTCCCTCCCAGGATTGTTGTGAGAATAAAATTAGATAATATTCGTAAACAACTTTGCTACATAAATGCTAGTGATATTATTATTATACAGAGAGCTATACTTAGCCAAGCAGTTACAGTAACTTTGGAAATGTCAGCACAGTTTCCAGGAAAGAACAGAGAGGTAGATGATCACTTTGCATTCCCTATTTCTCCCTTAATTCAACTTGATCATAAAAGACAAAGCTGTCTGGAATTCTATGTATCCTACAGATTAGTTTTAATCAGGTCTTTCCTTTGTGATTTGGTAGAAACCCAAAGTTGACTGAAAATTGGAGAACTCCATTAGAACTCTCAGAGCTGATGGATGCTCTCAGTATCTAGTCTAATAAATTAACTTATGGTTTTAATGAACTACATCCTATTTTTCACAGGGTTCTTTAAAGATATTTTCCTTTTGGGAAAGTGCTGTGTTAAATGGTCTGAGAGGGTGGGTCAATTGAACATTTTCAAGTTAGCATGGAATGCCATCTTGGGAAAGTTGAGTCCTGTGAGCCCAGGATAATTTCAGAAAACTCAGTGTGCTCCAGCTGGGTCCTACTTAGTCTTCCTAGAAGCTATTCTAGGTACCTAGACCTTATGTTTCTCTAGTTCTGTTGGGAAGGATAATGAATAAGGTCATGAGCCTAACAGAATAAAATGAAACCAGGTAATCTCAGAAACTCAGCAGGCTTGTTTGGTTCAGAGAAGCATTGGTCTATCCTATTCATTACTATCACCTCCATGCCTTTAGCCAGCTTACAACCCAGTACTAACAACTTTGGAGACAAACTTAGTTACATACCTTTGTTGTCATTGATGGAGGTCTTTCTTGTAGTTCTTTTCTTACTGTTCCTTTCTTTGAAAGAAAGGATATTTCCTGTTTGCTGCCTACAAACGTACTCAGCTTTCCCCAATTAGTTTAAAAAAAAGAAAAGAAAGCTTCACTTGATTCTACCATTCCCCCAAGCTATCATCATTTATCTTTCCACTGCCAAACTCATAGAAAAAACCATCTGCATTTACAAACTGTCTTCCAATTATATCATTTTAGCCCAAACTGGCATTTTTCTCACTTCTTATACTTTTGACCCCATCTACTTCATTTGGCCCTCAATTATCTATTTGAATAGTCTTTTAGATATTCTCACTTCTACTGATTTTCATGATAGCTTCCCTCTCTCTCCAGATTCTCCACCTTCCTGTTTAATTTCTTCCTCTCAGTTTCCTTTGCTAGATCATCACTCATGTTATCTACCCAAACTCTGTGTCTATGTGTGGGTGTGTCCCAAGGGGTTATCATGAACTTTCTTCCTCTGTATCAGGATTTTTAATCTAGGATCTTTGAACTTGTTAAGAAAAAAACAATAATTGCATTTCCATGTAATTGGTGTCTTTTGTAATCCTTTCTGGTTTAGTTTATGTATTTAAAAACATTATTCTAGGAAGATGTCAATAATCTCTCTCTCTCTCTCTCTCTCTCTCTCTCTCTCTCTCTCTCTCTCTCTCTCTCTCTGTAATTTCATCATTTTCCAGGAGTTCAATCAAACACTTTCTAAATGTAAGAAGGCTTCACTTACATATTACCAAATGTTCACTGGGCATCTTCAATCCAATATCCTATGGGAATCTTAAACTCAACATATATGATATATCATATATCCCTAGTCTCTTCCCAACAACCTATTTCTGTTGAAGGCATTAATCTTGAAGCCTTGGAGTCTTCCTCAACTCTTCTCTCTTCCTCTCTTCATATCCTATCCTATCCAATCACTTACTAAGATTTGTTGCTTCTATCCTTGTAGAGGCAGTGGCTAGAACATTGAGTCAGGAAGAACTGAGTTCAAATTTGACCTTAAACACTTCCTAGCTAGGTGATTCTGGGCAAGCTACTTAATCTCTGTCTGCCTTATTTTCCTTGACTTGAAAGTGGTTGTATTAATTGCACCTACCTTTCAGGGTTATTGTGAGTACAAAATGATATATTTTAAAAGTGCTTATAATAAGTGCTATGTAATTTTTCTTTATATTGCCCAGTGCCTGTCACACATAGTAGGTAGCTTTATGATTATTGACTGACAGTTGAGAAGCAATTTTTTTTTGGGGGGGGAGAAATTGATTCTCCCTATCTTTCCCAGCCTGGAGGTATAGCAGCTATTTACCAGTTGATCTCATTACTGGTCAGTGCAAAAACTTTGATTTCCTCTATTTCCACATGTGGGTCAGTTCCCTCCTTCTTGGTGGCCCTTCACTGCAAAGGGGCTCACCATACTGCCTTGGGATTTAGTACAGATACCTGATCCATTTAATCCTACTGTGGCTCTGTGTTCCCAAATGCAAGTGATCCACTCTCTTCAGCTTCCCTAATGTCGGGCATCTCAGATGAGTAGCACAATTTGGACTCAGCAAATATTTTCTAAGCACTTACTATGCTAAGGTTGGAAGTATGTATACAACAAAAGGCAATAATAAGGTCCTTGCTCTCAATAAGCTTACATTTTATTGGGGGAGACTACACGCAAACAACTAGGCACAGACAACATGTATATGAAAAACAATCTTCGAGAAAAGACATTGGGAAGGAGAGAGGAAAAGGGAGTTTCAGGAAAGCCCTCTTGTAGGAGGAAGGATTTAAGCTGAGTCAGAAAGAAAGCTGGGAGGTAAAGGTGAGGAGGGATTATGTGACAGTGCAACCTAATGGAAAATTCATTGGAATTGGTATTGGAAGATCTGGATTCTATTCCAAGTTGTTATTTCCTGCTATCATTTTTGTCCTCAGTTTTCTCTTCTGTAAAATCAGGGAATTGGCTAGATGCTTTCTGAGAAGACCTCCAAGCTCTAATTCCTATTTACCTATTTTTTTATCTAACTGTCCCTCCTCTGCTTGAATGTCTGGTTTCCCTTTTGATCTATTGTCAACTGGTGGTCACCAACTCTTTGGTGTCTCCCAGATTAGCCAGAAAGGCACCATTTATTTGTTTATCCAATTGTTTAGATCTTAACAATTAGCTACAGTCATTTCCCATATATAAGTAAGACAGAAGCATGAAGATCTTAAAAAAGTTAGCATATCCTGTGGCTAGTACATCATTTTTCTTTCCTTCCCATTCTTCCTGCTTTCCTACCAAATGCTCATTTCAAATTCCACCCACACATTATTTGTACCCGAAATATATAAAAATGTAAGTGACCTACAGATAAGTGTAATTTTTTTAAAAATGTGATTAACTCTTGGCTAGTGATTATAAGGATTCAGATGTTTTACTGATCAAATCATATTCCCTGGAGTATGATAGCTGGGAAGAACACAGGGCTGGGGGACCATTGGGTGTCAGGGCCAGCTCTGCTGCTAAAAGCAAGACTTTTCACCTCTCTTGCCCTCAGTTTCCCCATCTGTAAAGTGAGGGGGGTTGGGCTCCATGATCTTTAGTCTCCACATACCCCCAAAGAGCTAAATTAAAGGACAGCTCCATACAAGCTGAGCATAGTTGCGGAAAGTCAGCTGTGTGCTGCAGGCAATGTTGGAAATTGGACCCCTTGGGCTTTACGGATGCACCAGACTTTGCACTTTCTCTGCAGCACGAGCACACAAAATAAATATGTTGGCTGCAGAGAAAGGCATTTTCTAGATCAGAAATAGATGCATTTTGGGGACTGGAACATAATATGAGCTGACATTTATGTAGGGCTCATTCGAGTCATGATATAGAACCATGTTTGACCCTTATATCAAGTTTGTTGGATAGGGAAGAACAGGCATTTCCTTATTTTATGGATGAGGAAAACTGTGACTAAGAGGGGAATGGAGTAGCTCAAAGTCACCTAGGATATAATTGGTCAAAATGGAAAGTTCCCTGTCTCCTGATTCCAGACAAGGATCTTTCCTTCTCACCTCCACTCCTCTTCCACATACTGCAGATGCCCTTCTATACAGGAGTCATCCTACATTTGATACATACTTTGTGCTGTCTTGAAGTGGTGAGTACTGGAGAAACCTGGTCATTTCCTGTTTAATCTGAATGAGAGAATGAGTGTGGCCCCCCCTAAGTCATTTTATCCAGAAAAAGAGACTATTTGGGGGAGCCTCTGAAAGAAAGTTGGTATTGAAAGTTATGCTGATTCAATATTGAGATGGCACATTTCTTGTGGAATTAGATCAAGGAAACATGACTGGTGCATTGACTTGGCTGAAATTAGTGATGATCTGCCCAATGGAAGAGTTCTGCCTTGGAGATCGCTCTCCATTTATCCTGCATATATCTTATATGTATATAACTGTTTACATGCTGTCTCCCTCATTAAAATGGAAGCTCATTGTAGACAGGGACTTTGGTTTTCTTTTCTTTCTTTCTTTTTTCTTTTTTTCTTGCCATCCTTTGCATCCCCAGCTTTAGCACAGTGCCTGGTATGTGATAAACAATCTTGATGTTAGTAGAGCTGGTGTGGTACTGTTTACTTTGAAATCCCTGCCATGGGGAGGCTGAAGTTGGAGGAACATGAGCTCTGGAATTCTGAGCCACAGTAGGGCTAATCAGATTTGGGCGACCATACCAAGAGTATCATAGTCCTGATTCTGCCAATTTCGAGCTGTGTAACTTTCAATGGTGTAGTGGTTTTGGAGGAAGAAGATGCGTTTGAATCTTGGTGTTTTCAAATATTAGTTATATAAGATTGGGCAAAATCTTTAATCACTCTGAACCTCAATTTTCTCATCTATAAAATTTGGACTAGAAAAAATTCAGAGACATTCTAATGTCTCTGGCTCTCAATCTTAGAATTTTATGAGTCCTTTCAATCTATCACTAATTTATGAAGTATCTATTGTGTGTTGAGAAATGGAATAAGTGATAGGGATACAAAGACAAAAGTTTTCCTGAGCTCAGGTCCCTTGGACCGTCCTGCAGCTGCCCTTTCTTATTCATGTGTCTACCTTGTCCCCTCATGCATTATTTGTTACTACTCTAATCTCTTCTCTCTAATATCAGGGGATGGGAGGGGAAACATTACATTCTCCCAGGGCTTACTCATTTCTCCCTCCTAAGTTTCCCTACTGTTAAGGCTGTTTAGGGTGTTAAGACTTCCTCAAGATTTTGGATCTCGAATCACAGAGTAGTTGCTGGAATTCTTTTACTGAAATCTGCTTATATATCAGGTCCAGGGAGGGGTATGTCTACTTCTTTCACTGAATCCCAACATGTTTCCTATGTAGCATCATCTTATTTCATCCAAGGCTTGAAGCACTTTACCCCTTCCAAATTAATAGAGGACTTCTTTTTACACCTTATTTATACCTTTGATTAATTGGCGGAGGCATGTAGGAATTGTTCAACCTTTTTTACCCCTTGGATGGATTCTATAATTCAATCATAGACCTGTTTTCTTTCCACAAAAGTATCAAAGCTATCTATCACAGTTAGGGAATTAATTGGGGTTGGCATAAGTCCAGAGAACTGAATGATGTTCTCTACTGCCTGACAGAGGTGATGAATTCAACTTGTGGAATGAATGAGACCCACATTGTTGGACATGGACGATGGGGAACAGTTGTTTTATTTGGCTACCATATATTTGATACAAGGATTTGCTTTTCTTCTAAATTGGGGGGGATATATGGGAGGAGAGTAAAAAATAATTATCGGTAATTGAAAAATAGAATAAAATTAAAAAACACATGAATTGGGTTTGGTGTATAGGACACAATATGGGCTAGGGAGAGCAAATATTAATCATCTCCATTTATAGATAAGGGTCTTAGAAGTTTAAAGAAGTTAAGTGACTTGCCTACAGCTACACAGCTATATTCAAAGTTCTTTCCACTCTTGAGTTTCATGATCCATAATCTGAAATGAAGGAACCCCTTTGGGAAATGCAAGGAAGTCTGGACTTGGGTGGAGAGGTCTGTCAGCCTTGGATGGTAACCTCACATTTTACCTCAGTACTTATTCCTTTCTTGCCATTGGTATTGAAAGTTTGCTTGTTCTGCACATTTCAGTTTCTGTAGCAAAAGGATCCAAGTAAGCTTTTGATTTTTCTTTCTTTTTTTTTTTTTCTGTATATGAACCATACCTTTAATTTGATAATTTATCAATCAGATAATTTAGCAGTCAATACCAGAAAGACTTTTAGATGTGAAATAAGGAAACATGGGTTCAAAACTGGTCTCAGATATTTAGTAGCTATGTGACTCAGGCAAGTCACTTAATCTATGTCTGCCTCAGTTTCCTCATCTATAAAATGGGGAAAGTAATATCCACTCCTCTCCAGTATGTGAGGATCATATGAGATAATTTGTGCAATAAACTTTGCAAAACTTAAATTGCTTTATAAGTGTTAGCTATTAAAATTTTCCATTATTACTATATTACTACATATACTATTATTAGTATGCTATGTTGATTATATTACCATGTATTCATCATTATAGATAATACATATTATTTCAACATATTATATACTATATTATGTTCCATGTATAATATATACATTTTAGTACATTATTTTAGTATTAAAGAATTTGTATTATACGGTAGTATAGCTCTGTGATCTTGGGAAAATTATTTTACCAAAAAAAAACTTGCTTTGTTTATCTGTAAAATAGGGATAAAACTATACTACTTACTTCAGAGTATTATGAGGAAGTTGTGTCAGTAACCTTAAAGTATCATATAAATCCCAATTGTTCTCTTATTCAAGGATATCATTTGTTAAGTTGTTCTGACCAATATCATTGGAAAAACATTTTTATACTCCACCTCCTACTCTCTTGTTTCATGCCCCTTTAGGATCAGAATAGACATTCATTAATTTAGGAAATTCCTGGTGTGGAAACTCCCTCTACCATCTAGATCAGCGGAGAACTACATGGGAGTACAGAGAAGTTAGCTCCTTGCTCCTGGCTGTATAGCTAGAGCATATCTGAGTAGAGATTATTAATCTGTTGTAAATAAACTTCATTGTAACATTAGAGAATTCTGCCATAAAGTTATTGTATTTATAACATTGGATCTGACTGGCTTAGATAACTCTGTCTAAAGTTGATACCAGTAATAATATTCGATGAGATATGCCTATGCTGTTTTGCATTGTTTTCTGATTGTTTTATGTTTTTAGACTTATATTTTTTACAATGGTAGGATTTAGAATTGAAATGGATTTTTTACATTATCTAATGCCATCCCCTCATCTTGCAGCTGTATGGCCCTGGGCAAATCACTTAACCCAATTTGCCTCAATCTCCTTTAAAATGAGGTGGAGAAGGAAATGGCAAACCACTCTAGTATCTCTGCCAAGAAAACCCCAAATGGGGTAATGAAAAGTCACACACAACTGAAATCACTGAACAACAACAACAAAGTCAATCATAGGCAAGTTATTCAGCCTCTTAATTACCTAATCTATAAAATGGGGATAATCTTAATACTTATTTCATAGCGCTGTTGTGAAAATTAAGTAAAATAATCTGTGTAAAGCACTTTGTAAACCTCATCTGGAGAGAACCCAGAGAATCAAGAGGACCTCTCTATTGGCACACAGCTAGGAAGCATCAGAATCTGGATTTGAGCTCCGTTCACTGGACTCTGACTCCAAATCCATTACTCTCCTTTCTACTTTACATTATTCTCTTCCTTAGAGAGAAGGTAAGTTCCTCCAAGGATGGAAATGTCATGGATATTATCTATTTCCATCCCATTTCTTAGCACATTGTTGGGCATACCACAGGAATTTAATAAATGCACATTTAGAGGATTGAAGAATTTCAAGAGATCCTCTCATTTTCTTATTTGTTTGGATAATCACAAGATCTTTGATGGACAAAGCACATGCTGTTAATCCTTTTCCAGGTCTTTTACCTGTCTTTTAACTTGGATCACAAAAATATTGACTCTGCAGCTGCTGCTTAGCTAATGCTTATAGATTTCCATATTAGTAATGGCCACACTGGCTTTTGCCTTGGCAAGAAATTATGAGGAGGTATTATTGGTATGATCTAATTGCATTTGTAATAGAGGGAAATTTAAATTTTATATTTGGTTAGTGGGTTTACCTGACTTTCTCTGGTCTTTGCTCTTGGCCAAAGTATACCAATGTTTCTATTGTTGTTGTTTATTCAATAATAATTCATGAAGCACTTCAAGGTTTACAAAGTGCTTCAAATAGATTATCTTATTTAATCATCACAAAAACCCAATGTAATACTACAAATAAAATCATTCCTGTTTTAGATAACTGAGAGATTAAATAAATTGCTTATGGTTGATATTTTTGTTGTAGTTTTTCTGTCAATTCAGTCACATTGAACTCTGTAACTCCATTTGGTTTTTTTTTTTTTCTTTTTTTTTTTTGGAAAAGATACTGGAGTGGTTTGCCATTTCCTTCTCCAGCTCATTTTACAGAGAAGGAAACTGAGGTAAATAAGGTTAAGTGACTTGGGTCACATAAGTAATAAATTTTTGAGGCAGGATTTGAAGTTAGATCTTCTTTACTCTAGATGCTGGTGCTCTATACAGTGAACCATCTCAAGATCAGGTCTGTTTTTAGCTCCAGTGCTATTTCTATTAGAATATGTTGCCTCTTATTATTTAGTTTGGTAGCACATTAAAGTTTACCATCCTTATACATTAATGGAAAGACTCTTAGGTTTGGAGGATGGGGACTCAGATTCCCGATGTCCTTAAGATCACATTGTGTGGTTGAATGATAATAGAACCTTGGTCTGGGTTTTCTCTTTGCTATTCTGGGACAGATCATTTAATCTATCTACACTTTATCATGCTCATCTATAAAACAGAGGTATCACAGGTATCAAACTCCTCCTGGGCATGTATTATGCCACAAAATTCCCAAGGGCAGGGAAGAAAAAAAAAGATAATTGGAAAGTGTTTAATAAAATAAATAAAAATATGATTCAAGAGATAATATTAATTTTATATTAGTGGTGTTCTACGTCAATATGCAGCTATAGGGATTCATTTCTGTTTGAGTTTGACCCCAATGGCTTAGATGAGGAAAATAAGGCACAAAAGTGCAAATTGCTTAAAGGTATTTTGTTGGGAAATATTTTTCTTTCCTAGATAGCAGCAAAGTCTCAGATCATTGTTTTGTTTATTTATTTGTGAGCCTCTATTCTTCTTTTTATTGCATAAGGTGTATCAAACTTAAAAAGGAATCTCCCCAAGCTATTTATCCTAGAAGATTTACATACCCAGTCGAACAACATTGAAGTCAATTCTAAACTAGTTTTTTAATTCCCTATTTTCAATTTGAGATGAATTGAAGTACATTTTCACGTTAGTGAAAAAGCAATGAGTGGGAAAAATCCAGGTCAGTAAAGGCAGGATTTCAGGAAGTTCTGCCTGGATCATGGCTGCAGAGTTCTGCTTGAGTATTTGAGATCAATTCATTTGTTTCAGCTGTCGACAAAAGTCAATCTCAGCACAACCAGTCAAAAGCCCTGAATTGATTGCTTTTTATTTCCTGGTGTTTTTCATTATATAAAAATCACATCTCATGCCTCTTTCCTTCCCCCTGATGCCAAGAGTTTGGAGGAACAATTAGCAAATTTCATGAAATAGGTTCCTGTTTATACTTCTATGATCAAGGAAAAAAATATATTTTAAAACCATCTATTTGTGAATCTTAGGGATGGCGATGGAAATGGTTCTGGAGCCTGATGATGAAATTTAGCCACTTGCCTTAAAACAGGTAAAGTAAGATTCTATTATTCCCTACTTTACAAGTGAGGCAACAGAATACAAGAAATAAATTAGGGACATCGACTTTAAGCTCGAAGAGACTGCTAGAGATCCCGTTCAATCCTTTCATTGTACAAATGGAGGAGTGACTTGTCCAGAGACCCACAGATATAAAATGGTAGAGCTAGAAAGCAATCCTGGTTCTTTTTATCCCAAATCCTTTTGACCCTTGCATTCTTTTCACAATTCTATGCTACTGAAGATTTCCAGGAATTGAAGATACCTGGAACTTTGGTTTTCCTCTTCCTATGAAGAGTTTCTTTAATTTTATTTCAGACATTCTGCCTTCATTGAAGTTGTGAGTATCCAAGAGTAAATGATAATGCATTTAAAGTTTCACACTACTCCATTGTAGCTTATCATGAACTGGTCACAGCAGATATTCAAGTTCAAATGATACCCCGGTGTGGGCTCAGGTTAGCTTGACTTGGCTTGAGGGCTAAATTTTTATTGTGAGGAATTTGAACAAAGGAATGGACAAAAGCTACACATGGATGTTTGGTTAAATATCTATATTTAATAAAGTGATGTAGAAAACTTCATAGAGCAAATTAAACAAAAATCATGATCCCAGTTACATATTTACCATGACACCAATTGGAAAATCTGTAATCAAAGATAATGGTCTTAAGCTAAGAAATGAATATTTCTTACCAAAGTACAAATAGAATTCATATTCATGAATATGGTTAATTATTCTTTCCTATTGTAGATGTTAATTTTTGTTCATAAATGATGTCCATTGTATTGCATTTTTGAATTGGCTGTTCTAGTCCACCTTTGAATGAATCTTAGTCTTTACTAGTTAGACAGTAATAGCTTGCTCCAGTAATTAAGGGTTAGCAAGAAATTATCCTGAAACTAAGAAATTTACCTCACTAATAATTAGATAACTCACATCTCTAAAGTGCTTTAATGGCAAAAGATTTTTCCTCACAATGACCTGATGAGGTAGGTAAGTCACTTAACCACCATTTCTTCTTTTCCAAAATGACCTGCAAAGTTACTTACAATTTTAGATCTGATCTTGTTTTTTAAAAATGAGGAAACTGAGTCTCAGAGAGGTTAAATTACCTATCCAGGTAAGGATTACCTGGAGGAGTAAGGATTTGAATCCCACTCTCCTCATGCCTAGGCCAGTGTATTTCCTATTTAGAAAAACATACCTCTGAGGAACTATGGAAGAATTGGTAGAGAAGGGGAAAACAACATAAATCAAACTTCTCTGAAGAACTGGCAGTTCACTGCTTCCTGTATCTGGATGACCATAAAATACACTAAATAAACATACCAAAATGAGTCATTGATTATTGAAATCTACAGGGCTTTGCAGGCTAAGGACTATTAACTCTTAACTTACCTGAAAAGAAATATTACTTTTTCCCTGGGTTAGAGATTCAGCTGACTTTAAGGCTCCTTTAATCTTGGAAAGTAAAAACCTGTTCAGGTAGAAGCCTGAACCATCAGGTTGCTTCTAAAGTATATTCTGTTACAGCAGCACAATTGTTTTTTATGATTGTATCCGTCATGCTGTCAAAAAGAAATCTTATCTTCACTCATTACTAAATATACAAAGGGCTGGGATTTCCACTTGGCAAATGTTCCTGTTTACCTGAAGGCTTGATCTCCCTGCCATCTAATAAAGTTCATTTACAGCTATATGCAGGGACAGACCAAACTTTCTAATCCTCAGACTTTGTGATTCCTATGCTGAGTTTTGTGTGAAGTTGGCCAAACTGTTTGTCTATGAAGCAGGAGAAATAGCTCAGAAATGAAGAGCTCTGATGATAGATATAATCAGAAAGTCTTAAGAGGATGTTTTCCTCTTGTGGAGTTAGCTATCTTCTCTCCTTACTTTCTCTAGCTTCCTTGTCTTTAAAACCTCTCTCTCCTTCCTTCTCCCCTCCCCATCCCCCCTTTTTCCTTTCTTCCTTCCTCTTTCATCTTTCTTTCCTCCCCACTCCTCCCCCTTTCCTCTCTCTCTCCCCTTCCTTTTCTTCCTCTTCTGTTTCTTTCTCTCCTTCCTCCATCATCTTTCCTCTCTACTTCTCCCCTTTCTTCTGTCTTTTCTTTCCTCCCCCTTTCATCTTTCTTTTCTCTCCACTTCTCCCTATTTCTTCTGTCTCTTCTTCCTTTCTTCCCTCTTCTCTTTCTCATTCCTCCTTCATCATCTTTCCCCTTCCCATTTCTCCCTCTTTACTTTGGCCCCCTTTCTTCCCTTCCTTCCTTCTGAAGGGACTGAAATACTAGCTGTGTTGTGTAACTTTGGGCAAGTCATTTTACTTCCCAATGTTCTAGGAAACTCTCTAAAATTGTAGATTGCAGAAAGGAGTGACCTGCATTGGTAAAGGGGACTTTCTTTACTCTAATGAAGACAGAAGTCTTCTCTCCATCCCTTTCCTTATTTTGCATCTATATGCAAATACAGGAGGGAGGTCCCATTTTCAGCAAACTTGACCCATTAAAAATATGGAATTACAAACTATAAAATAGGGGTGACTGTTTTTAAAATGATTATCTAGTTTATAATTTACAGTATTCTTTTAAATAGTGAGCTGTTAAGATATGTTTTGATATAATACATCATTTCATTTACACCTTTGAAAGAACATATCTGTAGCATCTTTCAGGAGTTACCTGATCAGCAAAATATGTTCAATTCTAAGAATTGTCACCTTCAGACAGTGGCAGATAAAATCCTACTGTGGTTCCTGATGAAATTGTGAGCAAGATTTAATGTGACTCTACCATAATGAGTGTGGTCTTCGAATCAATCTTCCAGAAGTTAGGTATCCAAAGGACTGTTTTTTCTTTCCACGTAGGCTTCTTCAGGGGTCCAAAATTATAACAATGATGCCCATCACACACAACATTGTCAAAGCTTCTCTTTTTGAAAATTTCCCTGAAACCACATAAGAAAAATTCATTTCATGATTACCACTGGGGACACCTTATAGTTGTTCAAAATTTATTTAAAAAAATTGTACCACCCAGTATGACCATCTCCCTTATTCACTAGATTTGGCTTTGAACTATTTACTGCTACCAAAAAAATTCTGTCTTTAAAGGATGAGTTTTTTGTCATCACTGAGGATATTCAGAAGAATATGTTAAAGCCTCTAAAGGTAATTAGTTCAACAAGAGAAATAGTGCATTTCTTGGGTAATCAATTAGATGTCAGGTAGCATCTTTGGAATACATGATCAGTCTCCTGCAGTGATTATTTTGAAGAGTAACACTCATTCTGTTCCTTTGTTCTCCATGGCCAGAATATATTCTCTTCTAAATCTGTCCTTTCCATTTACTTCAAAGCTTAGCGGAAGCACCACTTTCTACAATTTTCTGACACCCCCCATTTCTATTTTCTTCCCTCTCTCTGAGTTACTTTCCCTTTATTTTTGGATATACTTCAATTGTTATTTGTCATCCATTCTTTGAAGATGATTATAACATCGGGGAGGTCATGCCATGACATGCAATTGAATTGGATTTAAGTTGGGGGGGAAGTGGGCTCTGCAAGTTTGCCAATTTCATTTTCTCCTCCAGAACTATCTGGGCCCAGTGGCCCTATGTACATGTAGAACCCCCAGTAGAGGGAAAGCTTTTTGGGGCAGTTCAGTGGCCAACTGGATAGAGCACCAACCCTGGAGTTGGGAAAACTTGAGTTCAGATTCAGCTTTAAACCATTAATACCTGTATAAATCTGGGCAAGTCACTCCACCCTGATTGCTTCCAAAAAAAAAAAAAAAGAAGAAGAAGAAAGAAAAGAAAAGGAAAAAAAGCAAGCTCTCTGAGATGATGGGCTGTTTCATTTCTGTCTATCGCCAGCAATTCTCCCAGTGCCTGGTACACAGTGACCATGTAACACAAACATATTGGTGGATTCAGAGAGTATACATTCTTGTATATTAAAACAAAACAATGAACTCTCACTATAGTATAAATTCTTCATATGTATGTATGATATAACTCGGTTGGTGGATTGTTCTTTGTCCTCAAAAAGTACCAAAATGACCTCACTATATTGGAGTCAAAGTACAGTGTTTCCAACTATGACTGATCAAACTAATGTGAGTTTGAAATTTGGGCACAAATAATCCATGTGAACATAGGATTTTCTAAATTTGTGCATTTCAAGTTTCTTTTGAGCTACTAGAACACGACACCTTCTCTGATGAGGGCACATCATGTTGGGCAGTTCTTCCATATATCATAATCAATTCCAAAGTTCTTGAGAGACATTGAGAGTGTCCTTGTATCCCCTTTTCTAATCACATATGAGTGCTTGCCATATGTTAGTTCTCCATAAAATGGTCTTTTAGGAAAATGTACAGGACAGGCAAACAATATGGCCAGCCCAACAGAGTTCCACTCTCTGCCATAGAGTTTGAATGGTTAGGTTGATATAATTCCACCTTTAAAGTAGGCTCTATTTCAGTATGAATGAGCAGTCACTTCTCCCCAGTCTGTCATATTTATTTTCACCCTTTTCCAGCACCTCTACTATGCTAATCATAGAACAAAACAAGAGTGCCTTGCTTAGCTTCTGGGAGGTCAGTGAGAGATTAGCAAGTCTCTGTCCCATCTCCAAGGTCAGCTGCATATCTGGACTGACTCTCTTCATTTCTCCTTATAATCTCTGTATGGGTAGAAAACCGTGTACAGAACTCACTTGCTGACTGAGGAATGCTGTCAATTGACTCATTCTTCCTGTCCTGGTTTACAATAACAATAAAACTCCTCTCTCTGACCTTGACCCAAATTTATATGAATGGTAGCTATGCTCCTTTTGCCATGAGAGAATGTTATGGCTAATATTTATCACCTGGACAATGTTCATTATATACCAACAAACTGGAAGATTATACCTGTTGCTGGATCTTTTATTCCCAATATAATTGATTGTTAATAAAAAGAAAAAAAACACCACAAAACTCCAGAGATTATTAGTATAGCAAAATTATGTGATCTTTACAAAAAAGTGATCTTTACATGTGTTTATTCTTTTGATTCTAAAGTCAGTTACTGCTGTCCTAATGCCTCTTTGATGTGCTAAGAACTCCCAGTGATAAACAAATTATTAGATGAGAAATGTCAAAATGGCATGATTGTTTACTTTGTTGATGATCAAAGGGGAACTATGACACATACATACCATAATTTTTCATATATTTCAGTTGTGTAATTTCCTTTAGCTTTATTCAGCTGTATAGAAATAGGAATAGAGAAAGTAGAGGGTGGGAATAATACAAATTTGGAGTTTAGCAAATTATGGGCACCACCACTATATTCAGATCTATGAAAATAGAGGGCAGAAGACAGTGTACAGTTGAACTTGTTAACTCATGTTAAGATTGACTAGGGAAGAAAGAGATTAGTGGGGGGTGGAGATTAGTAGGATTGCCTGAGAGACAATGAGAGGGATAGAGATTGGAAGTCTGGCAAGGAGCAATAATAGAATTAGGAATAGGGATAGGTGAGATAATAGTAGACTATGGTCTGATAAAAGAATTTTTTGCATTTTTGATCATTGAAGTGGAATGCTTGCAGGTGATGACAAAATTGGCTAGCTGAAGTGGAACTGGTAACTAGGTCATAAGAATTGAGGAGACTGAGGAATTGGAAGGTGATTGGAAATGCAGAAGTTCCTTGGTTTAAGGGCAGGAGTTGGGTTACAGAAGATTTAAGAAGCACAGTCTAAGTGCACACTGCTTGTTCATTAAACATTTGTTGAATTGAACTATTCAGTGATAGGATCAAGTCTAGAATTCCTTCTGTCCCCTATTCCAAGTGCTTTTCTCACTGTACTGCCATTTAAAAATAATTTTAGATATATTATTTCATTTGGTCCTGGTTTTTTGAGAGAGGGTAGAGATTATTTCCTTTTTTTTTTTTTTTTTTTAAACCATGAAGAGTAGAGAGATTTGAGATACTTATCCAAAATATAGATACCACTAGAGAGTGGTATTGTTAGGGCTTTCATTTGAGATACTTACAGTATATGAAATTTTATGAAGGGATTCATGAGCTGAAAGTATGACTTGAGAGTTACTGGAACTTGTGATTTCACTACTCTGGAGAACTCCCAGATAAGGAAATAATACCCTTTGCTATTTTTTGTCTTAGAGAGTTACCTAGAAATCACTGTGAAGTAAAGAGATTTGTTCATATCAGCAAATCCGTGTCATGGTAGGACTTGAACAGAGAACTTCCAGGTTGTTAGGTTAGCTCTTGCTAAACTATACCATGTTGTCTCATACTTTGTATGTGGTAAGAATTTAATAAATTTGTAATGATAATAGTTCACATTTATATAGTGCTTACTGTGTGCTTGGTATTTTACAAATATCTCATTTGATTATCATAACCACCCTGGGAGTACTAGGGAGTTTCCTCCCATAATAATAGACCTAGGTACTATTATCTCCATTTTACAGGTAAGGCAAACAGAGATTGACTTGGTTGGGGTCACATAGCCAGTAAGTGTCTGTGGTTGGATTTGAACTTGGGTTTTCAGAACAGCAAATTTGGTACTCCATCTATTTCACTTCCTGCTTGCTGAATGAATAAACTAATTAAAGCTCTTCTCATGAAGTCTGCATTATTCTTGTAGTGTGGAAGAAATATATGATCTGGGAAGAACACATTGACAGTGATTAGATTATCCAGACAATGTGTCATGCTGGAAAAGAGCATTGTATTTAGAGTCAGACATGACCTATCTCAAAATGTTTCCTTTAGCTCTGACTTGTGATATGACCAAGAAATCCCTCCCATCTTTTCTGTACATGTTTTGTACATACTTACTTGTTTTCATGGTATCTTATTCCACTAGACCATAAGCTCCTTGAGGGGAGACATGGTTTTTTGCATTTCTTTGTAGCTCCAGGACTTAGCACAGTGCCTGGCATATAGTTACCATTTAATAAATGCTTGCTGACTTGAATCAACAAATTATTTACCTTCAATGAGATTTAATTTCCTCCTTTGTAAAATGGGAATAATAATACATCTTTTGTTCAATCCTTTCAACTCTTTGTGACCCCATTTGAGGCTTTCTTGGCAAAGATACTTGTAGTATTTGTCACACAGAGGTTGTTGTGATGATCTAGTAAACCTCAAAGCATCAGATAAGTGTAAGCTATTATTGTCTGATTCAAACCATTAGCAAGCACCGTCCCCTCAAAGAAAGCCGGGCCTCAGAGCAAATGGGACCCGGGATTAGTAAGTTTTGATTGGAGGAAGATAAGAGAGAAGTCTGACCCAGACTCTGGCCTTGAGAGGCCCCAGAGAGGCAAGGGAAACAGGAGGCCACTGGATTGAGTGGGATACTTCAAAAGGAAAAAGAGAGGGTGCAAAAGACATCTCCCTTCTTTACTCTTTTGCTGATAGGTAGCTCGGCCTGTGACTGTGGCAGTGATCAGTCTAGAGACTGCCCAGCACTTTACCTTCTCTTCTAATATTTAACCTCCACTCCCTACTTTCCCACCCCTGGAATGTCTAAGATCAAGGCATTTAAAACTAGAGGGGAATTTTCAAGTCAATTAGTCTAGCCCTCTTATTTTACTGATAAGTAAACTGAGGCCCAGAGAAGTGGAATACATTGCTTAAAGTCACAAAGATGGCAATCAGCAGAGTTGGGATTTGATCTCAGTCCTTTAAATTCAGACTTTTAGAATAGAAAGACACTTTAGAGATCACCCTCTGCTCAGTGCATTAATATGTTCTACAACATCCCCAAGTGGTTATCCAGCCTCTCCTTAAGCTCTCCTGTGGCACAGAAGTCACTTCCTAATTTAGTTCTCGACTTAGATCTTGAGAGTATTTTTAAACTCGGAAGACTCAGAGGAAATTCTTGCTATCACTCACTAGCTCTAATGTTTTATTGAGAGTTTAAAAAAAATTTTTTTAATATCACACTTACTTTCTAATACTGTTCTTCCCTCCAACTTTCCTTATAACAAAGAAAACCAGTTAAAACCAACTGGGACTAGTACCTCTGATGGTAGCCATAGCACCCCAACTCTCTACCTAAAAGACTCAAGGGCTGTACATTTTTTTGGGTATTGCCATAGAGCCACTCACTAAGCCCCACCTTAGACATATCGGGGAGGTCCCTTGAGTGCATTGGGGCCAGTTGACTTCCTAGAAGTGCTTACATATCCTGAGTCATTCATTGTAGGCCCATGCCCAATGTCAATAATGGCTCCTATGGCATGTCACCAGTCACCTTCTCTGACCCTACATTCCTTTCACTCACCTTCTGCTTTTGATCTCTGAACCACCTCTCCATCCAAAATGTGGTTCGCCCACAGGGAAACACGCAGCCCATCTCGGCAGAGGTGGGTAACTCTTTTGTGTGGGGTGGTATGCAAGATATTTCAGACCAGTCACTGTAACTCATGCCAACAGCTTCCTCTTTGCTACTTCCTTTAAAAACACTCTGTTGGGCTTTGGCATGGTTTCCCTGAAACACATGCTGGCTATTAATGATTAACCAGTAGAGTTTCTAGGTGTTCCCTCTATGTAGGTTTCTAAGTCCTTTATTCATTCCCTTCCCCATTCTCAAAGTGAGCTGAAATAGCTTAACTTCCTGAAAGTAATCTCAGACCACACTGGAGCTTTGCTGTAACATGCTACCATTCCTGTATGTCAGATGTGCTCAAGGAAAATTAAGTTCTAGTGGCTAAGTTCCTGGCAGGCCAGTGCCTTGTATGGCTCCCCAAAGAGAATTATAGAGAGACACAACTCTAGCTGTTTGCCACTGATGTGTCTTTTTAATGGTCTGTGTAAATGTACATTAATATCATTTTCTTTATATAATCAACTAAGTGGTAAAGTAGACAGAGAACTGGACTTAGAATCAGGAAAATCTGCAGTCAAAGTCTGTTTCAGACTTTGTACTAGCTGTGTGATTTGTTAATAACTACTCTTGGCCCCAGTGTTCTCATCTGTAAAATGGGAATAATAATTAATAATAATAATATTATTATTTAATTCCAGAATTGTGAAGTTAAAACAAGAAGTTATATAAAGCACTTTAATCTTTAGAATGTTAGAGTTCTCATATCATAGAATCTTGGAGTTGAATGGGACCTTAGAAGATTTGTTTGTTCAACTTTTACCCAAATTATGAATCCTGTCTTTAACCCTGAGAAGTCATCACTCAGTCTCCTCTTAAAGATCCTTAGTGTTAAGAAAACCCGATTTCCTCATTTCATTTTCAAAATTAATATTTAACTATTCCCATTCTTTAAATTTTTAAAAAAAATTTGAGTTCCAAATTCTTTCCTTCCTCTTCTTCCATCTCCCAATTGAGAAAGCAAGCAATTTAACATAGGTTGTACATGTGTAGTCATGCAAAGTAAGTCCACCATTTTTGGACAGTTATAATTAAGAATGTTTCTGTTATATTGCTCCAAAGTCTGTTTCCCTATACCTCTCACCTACTGATGCTAGCTGTAGTAAGATTTGTTCTATCCTCTGGGGACAAGTAGAAAAAGGTTAATCACTCTTCCAGAGTGATTAATACTACCAACCTCATGTATTCAGTTTTGAACACCTTACTACCGTGTTTCCCTGATAATAAGACCTATCCCAAAAATAAGCCCTCCCCTTACTGTGTAAGATTCCTCTAAAATAAGCCCTCCCCCGAAACTAAGCCCTGTTGACATTGATTCTGTAGTGAAGGTGATCCCCTGCGCTACACGCTACATTACGGTACCCTCTGTATGCACCGTTCCCCCCCCCCCTTGTGAAGTGCACGCCGTGCTCCGAGCTGCATCCTATCAGAGCTGCAGCAGTGATATTGCTGGACATGACAGATTGGGTCCACTTCTTCTGAAGGAAATGGAGGTGCAACACATCCAGGTCGGAATTCAGGGTATGGACACTTATGACGATGTTGTTGAAGAAGATGACATGATCATTATTGAATAAAGGTACATTTTTTTTTGTTCACATTTTCCTGTTTATTAAAATTGCTGTCAATGTTCATTAAAATAATCCCTCCCCTGAAAATAAACCCTCTGGTGGTTTTCCTGTCAAAAAAAAAAATAAGACAGTGTCTTATTATCAGGGAAACAAGGTAGTGATAAACTGGAAACTATTCATAACAACCTTCAGCACTTTACTATAGGATAGCGAAGAGTTTTGAGTCTATAGCATAAAAAGATGAGTTGAAGCAACTGGACCTGTTGGTCCATGGAGGAAAGTAGGCTTGGGGGAACACTGAGTATTTAAGTGACTGTCAAGTGGAGGAGAGATTAGACTTGTCCTTCACATTGGGGAATCCAACCAAAGGCAATAGGTAGAAGTTGCAAAGAAACCAACTTAGGTTTAATGCAGGAAAAATCTTTCTAACAATCACTGCTTACCCAAAGTGAAATGCCTTGCCTTGAGAGATAGCAAGTGCTTCCTCCTTGGAGATCGTTAGAGACTGGACCTGTTTGGTAAGCTATAGCAAGAATTTTTTTTATGTATAGGTTAGCCTAAATGACCATTGAAGTCATTTCCAACTCTTAAAGTCTATTCTTCCACATGACAACCTTTCAAATATTTGAAGATTGCTATTATACATTTCCCATCAGCTGTCTTATCTCTTTTTTTCCTTTTTTTTTTTTTTTTGAGATCATAAGTGATGCATTTATTCTAGAAAGAGTGTTAAGTTTCATGGAGTTGAAAACATACAGGGCTACAGAAATAAATTGACATAATGAAAAACGAACTAAAAAGAAACAGGAAAACTATGATTAATTACTAAAACAGCCAAAATAGAAAACAATAACAAATATAAAACAATCTAAAATCAATGTAGCAAAATTATTGTAACAACTTTGGATCCAATGAAGAGATATTAAAAAGCTACTTTCCCGTTCCTTTTCAAAAGTAAGGATCCTTTCACTGTCCAATATACTCTGAGATTTTTTAAAAGTTCATCAGTTTTTTTTCTTGAATTCCTTTGTCTCATTCCTCTCCATATTTTTTTTTTACTTTTATACTATGCCTCAGAAAACTCTTCTCTTTATACTCAAAACCTCCTTCAGCCCTGGAATTGATAGTTTGTACTACCCAATTCCCCATTTCTCCCCCATGCCTCTGTGTTTTCCACCTCTGGAAAATATCTGTTTTCTGAACCTTCATTTAAAGAACAGCCACATCTTCATATTTCCCCAGGGAATACTCTAAAATCTCTACTTTGTGTCCCTTCCTTTCTGGTACTTCTCTCCCCTCTTACCCACATCTCTATTTAAATTTTCATTTATATGTTGCCTATTACATATTTTTCTTAAAAGTAGAACAATGCACATACACACGATAAAAATGAAAATCAACAGATTTTGCAAAGAAAGTGCCATCTATAATTATTTGTATGTGAAAATGTTTGTTTTTGGTGCAAATATAAATGGTCCATATATGGATAAAATCGAGGTTTGGGGCCCTAATAACCCACAACCGAAAGCTCATATATACTTAACTTGGATTGCTTTTCTTCCTGTATGTGTTTTATGTATTATGTTTTATTTTGATAAATACTTTTTGTTTAAACCTGAAATGATATAGAAAGATATAGGGGGAAGTAAATGTAGCAAATTAAACCTCAAAAGCTATCAATAAAATTTATTTAAAACAAAATTTTCCAGTTCTGAGGTAGAAGAAATATATCAGAGTGATGTGAGGAATCTGCTCAAGTTACCTAGTTTCTCTTAAAAACTACATGAAATCAAGCCTCTGAACAGAATCCTATGGAATTAAATCATTCTTTTTGTTGTTGTTGTTGTTGTTGTTATTGTTGTTGTTGGTGCAAAGAAAGCATTGTATTCGGAAGGTAAAAATAATCTGGGAAGAAAAACAAAAAAATGCTCACAGTTTACACTCATTTTCCAGTATTGCTTTTCTGGGTGTAGCTGATTCTGTCCATCATTGATCAATTGGAATTGGATTAGCTCTTCTCTATGTTGAAGATATCCACTTCCATCAGAATACATTCTCATACAGTATCATTGTTGAAGTGTATAATGATCTCCTAGTACTGCTCGTTTCACTCAGCATCAGTTCAGGTAAGTCTCTCCAAGCCTCTCTGTATTCCTCCTGCTGGTCATTTCTTACAGAACAATAATATTCCATAACATTCATATACCATAATTTACCCAACCATTCTCCAATTGATGGACATCCATTCATTTTCCAGTTTCTAGGCACTACAAAAAGGGCTGCCACAAACATTTTGGCACATGCAGGTCCTTATCTCTTGAAGTTAAATATCTTGAGATCTTTCAACCCATTCTTGTACAGCGTGGTTTGGAATTACATCACCATCCTCTGGATGTGGGATAGTTTGTCTATGTTCCTTTAAAATGTGATATTCAAGATTAAACATGAAACTCTAGACATATTCTAACTGTGTCTTTCTTGGGTCCTTGCCTTCCTGGCACACTTTGACTAAGTAGAAATCTCATTGGGGTGGGTTACTAGATTGTTTAGGTTGAGTATGTAAGTTGCTTGAGGACTTCTGGCTCTATTATTTAGGAGTTTTGTCGATTCTTAGGAACTTTATCAAATCTTAAAATCTCACAGGGATCCATGATAAAGGAAAGTGAGTACTAGGCTTAGATGGAAAAAGGCTTGAATTTGGGTCCCAGCTCCAATACTTAATAAATTGTGTATCCATGGCCAAGTTACTTAAGCCCTATCAGTCTAAGTTTTTTCATCTTTAAAAGAAGTATAACATTTGTACTATCTTCTTCACATAGCTGTTTTAAGGAAATTTTTTTGTAAATCTTAATGTACTATATAAGTGTGAATTATTATTCTAATTTTATTATCACAATTCTATCTTTTTCTCATCTCTTTTTTGATAGTATTCAGACAGACATGAACCAAGGGGAAGTCATTATCTTGCTATTATTCTTATATAGTGAATGTTCTTAGGGCTCAATGTAAGTGGTAAAATTACTACAGTTTGAAATTGAATAAAAGTATCATGTTGTAAGCTCTTCTTTAGAATCACTAAAAACAACTTTGGGATAACTCCAACAGTAGACAGGGTAATGGGAAAGAGACCTATCTTTTTCTGTTCCCACATTATTTTAGTATTTTCTACTAAGTTTCTATACTTTTTTTTTTTTTTAGTGATTCTCTAGTTCCATTACAGCTATGTTATGCTTTTCATTTGTCATGATATTATGATAATGAGATGATATGTGATGATAGTGAGCTTCTGATGTGAAATTTTGGTCATCAGCATAGCATTGATGTTGCAGTTATTACTACTTTTTTACATAATTTGCATTGATCAATTAGGCTGGACTTCTTAAGCTCAGATAATCTTTATAACTTTTTAATGGTAATGACTTGACACTGAATTCTATTTATGAGCTTTTTATTTAAAAAAAAATTCCTGCATGGCTCAGTGATTTGTTCAACAGTTCTTTGTTGGTTGACCATGATGTTACCTATGAAGTTCCTTTTGATTCTACTCTTGGATCTTAGTTCTTACTTGGATTCCATTTGGAGATAAATTACTTTCTATTATATTTAATAAGTTCAATGACCTATAGGTGTTGGCATTGTATTGTATTGTTCCAAATATAGTTCTGCAAAATTTTAAGGTATTTTATTGTGTGTTCCAAGAACACTTGTCAATCTTACTTTATTAGGAAATGTTAATCTTTTTATAGCTGCCTTAGGGGGATGAAGCCTATGTTTCATTAAAATTATATTTTTTTTTAACTGTTGTCCACTTAATCATACTGAAAAGTGTGTCTCTGTGTGTGTGGGGGATTGGGAGGGGCTGGTATTGCATAATTAATTCCTCTAAATATATTCTTCCAGGTAAACTCTAACTTCAGGATGCCAGTCAGTCTCTTAACATGCACAATGTTTGCTCTTTCCTTGTCGTTATTCCATAAAATGAAATACGTTTTCAATATGCTTTTCAGTGGATTAATATAACTTGATTCTATATATGTATGTCAAATGACTAGGAAGGTGTTAAGCATTAAGGGTAGGAATTTTCTCACCTTCTCTCCCTTCCCCCACTTTGTAAACTTTGTCATTGTATTGTTATATGATGTTATATTCTGTCATTAGGCAACTCATTTAATCTTGTTGGGTCCTGCTTTCAAAAGAGAAGGCTATACTAGATGGCCCTAGAAATAATTTCCAACTTTAGGTCTTTGATCTCTTTTATTCTAGTATGTGATTATGTCACCCCTTTCCTTGTCAAGACCAGTCCTTCTATACACACCCTTCTTCCTATCCCCTTCAGTCTTTTCCATCAGGTTACATCCCACTATCACCACCACTTCCTCTCTAATCATTCATTTCTGTCTATATACTGATTACTTTCATTTTGCCTATAAACACACACCCATGTCTCTCTCATCCTTAAAAAGCCCTCACTCTATCCTACCATTCACAATTGCTGTCATTTTTCATACTCTTTTCAGCTAACTACTTGAAGAACCATCTCCATTATTTTACTTCCTCTCTAGCTGGTCTACAATTTTATTTCTGATCTATTCAAATTAAACTTCTCCCTTTAAAACTTGCAATGATTTCCTCATTGTCAAATTGAATGTCCTTTTCTGAGAGCTCATCATACTTGATTTCTTTATAGTATTTGGAACTGATCATTCTCTTCTTCTTGATACTCTGTTCTCTCTGTTTTCATGGTACTAATCTCCCTTGGGTCTTTTTCTATTTGTCCGACCCCATCTTTGTTGGATCTCCATCTATGTCATTCCTATTAATTGTAGATGTCTCCCAAAGCTTTTTCTTTGGCCCCTTTCTCTTTTTTTCTTCACTGTCTCATTTGGTGATTTTAGCTTTTGTGAATTTGATTATCATTTCTGCTAATGAATTTCAGATCTTATATATAGAATCCTAGTCTATCTCTTGAGTTCTGATCCTACATTATCAACTCCTATGAGACACTTTGAACTGGATGGGCTGTATGTATCTCAAATTCATCCTCATTCTCAATAAAGAATTCACTATCTTTCTCTCAAAATTCATTTTGATTGTGAACTTGCCTATTATTGTAACCTTAATGTCGTATTTGATTTCTCATTCTCCTTCATCCCATATAGCTAACAAATTGCCAAGTTTTGTTATTTCTCCCCTTATGATATCCCTCAGATATAGTCTCATCACTACTCATCCAACCAAAACTTTATTTCAGATACTCAACACTTCATATCTGTTCTATTATATTTTTCTCTTAATTGATTTCTCTGCCCCAAATCTTTGCTCATTCCAATCTATCCTCCATAAAGCAAGCAAAGAAATTTTCCTAAAGCATTTCTTGTGGTTGCTGTTCAGTTGTTTTTCCAGTTGTGTCCAACTCTTTGTGACCCCATTTGTGGTTTTCTTGGCAACTTTATATTCCTAGTCAATAAATTCCAGTGTTCTCCTATTATCTCTATGATCAAAATAAAACTCTTTGAGCATTTAAAATTCTTTACAAGTCAGTAATTTTCTACCCTTCCAGTCTTCTCACATATTCTTCCTTTGTATTCTATGGACTACTCATACCCGACTACTTGTTTCTCACATATGATACATCAGATCCCCTCTTTGTGCCTTTTTTTGAGCTGTCCTCTTTGCTTGTACATGCTCTTTCCTCAATCCCACCTCATAGATCCCTGGCTTCCTTCAAGACTCAGCTCAAATGCCAGAATTGCCAGTGCCATCCTCTCAAAAGTTTGTTTCTTCTACTCTGTGTCTTGTATGTACTTATCTATAAACACATCTTATGTCTCATATTTAAAAGTAAGCTATGGGGACAGCTAGTTGTTGCAGTGGATAGAGCCCCAGCCCTAAAGTCAGGAGGACTTGACTTCAAATCTAGCCTCAGACACTCAATAGTTCCTAGCTATGTGACCCTGGGCAAATCACTTAACCCTAACTGCCTCAGCAAAGGAAAAAAGAAAAAAGAAAGTAAACTATGTAAGGGTAAGGACTATTTTTATTTTTTTCTTAGTATTCTTGTACTTAGGTCATTATGGTATACATTTGGTGGACTGTTGATGGAACCAGGAACCCCTTCTATGTCTCTAGTTTCATACACTCAGCAGGCACGTCCTAGTCTCTGTTGAAGTCCCCAATGGCACAGTGACCATATAAGCTATTTAGATATGCTTATAGAATTGAATTGAAATTCTTGTTTTCTCCTCACCCTTACCCCTACAATTTCTAGTAAATCTTCAGGAGACATTCTCTTGGATATTTCAACCTGAGTCTTGGCGTAAGTATAACCACAGGATTTATCTTTCTAGGAGCTTATATCCTTAAACAGACAACCCAGATAAATAAAGTCTAGTGAAAGGGAACTAAAATGACCAGAAAAATTGGGTAAAAGTATGGAGTTTTGCTCTACGGGGATAGACTTAAAAAAGAAAGAAAAATAAATATTGTAAGATAAAACTTTTAAATCATTAAGAATGGAAGGAAACTTAGTTACCAGACCTAAGAATGTATTTCTTGCACTTTGGAAAAAACCTGTGCTTATTTTCTCCTAGAGGTACAAACTTTAAACAGAAATCTGTTGGAGAAGAGTTGAGATAAGCTAATGAATGACAGATCCTTAATGGATTATTAAAAGAAATTAAATGTTAGGGGTATGTTTTTAATCTTTGAATTTGATGACCAGAGGGACAAATGGACTTTCCCAAATTATAGGTTTGGATACCCTAGTTAAAATACTAGGAAGCAAGAACTGTGAACTAACATATTGTAGCAATTCTTATATTCTGTTAAAAAGAAAGGGGTTGAGGCTGAATCATCCTAACATCATAGAAATACAATGTTTCAAAGCTTGCAAATCATTTTAGATAAATTGTCATTTGAGCTTCACAACAACCCTGTAAGATAGACATTATTATTCTCATTTTATAGATGACAAAACTGAGGCTGTGTGGGATTAAGTGAATGTTCCATGGCTATACAGCTGGTTTAAGAGGTGGGATTTTATAAGAGTTTGCAGAGTAGGAAGGGATCTTGTAGATCAGTGAATTTGACTATCATTTTAAAAGGGAAGATCTGGAGCCTGCAAGAGGTCAAATCACTTTTCATAATCACTCTAATAAGTCCCTGGGGCAGGATTTGAATCCAGATCTTTTTGACTACAAGTCTAGGGTTCTATCTACTCTGCCATATTGTTTTCCCAGTCATTATTCTTATTTCCTGGGCCATGCTGATATTATCAATCAGCTTCCTTCTGTCTCTAAAATAGAATGATTCCCTAAAGAAAAATAGATGCAAGGCAGAGCGAAAGTAAATATTTGCAACTTATCTTTCAGGAGTAAGTAGTAAGGTCAGCATCTGGGGCATCTCTAGACCGAGATGCCTCAGAAACCTCAGGTGGGGAGACTCTCTTGGGCATTAATTTCTGACATTCTTTTATTTCTCACCAGATGCGGAAATATTTCATGGCTGAAAGCTCCTCGGTGTTCCTTTTAACTGCTGCTCCTCTCCTCTTTATGAATTCTCTAAGCCAGGGGTTATATAAATCTCCTCCATATTTCTGCCTGGTCTTTATTTTCTGTCATTGGGGAAAGGATTGCCTGGGATAATAGGGAACTATTAAATCTTGGCAACAAAAACCTGAGCTTGGAATCCCTAGGGCCCGAGCCACAGGTCTATAGCTCCAGGTCCAGAAACATCTCCTTGAGAATTCTTAGCCTGTTTTCCTTTTTTTTTTTTTTTTTTTTTTTAGAAGCAGACTGTTACAATCTAGGAAAGATGTAAAGAATAGTTTTCTAAACTTGAATCAAATATGGACAGCTACGTAACATTGTGGTTCGAGTGCTAGACTTGGAATCAGGTAGTCCTGAGCTCAAATCTTGACTTAAATATTTACTAATTAGCATACAACTCTTCATTATAAAATGGGACTACTAATCATAAATGAGATAATATATGTAAAACACTTTACAAACCTTAAAGATCTATAAAAATGCTAGCTTTACTGATAAGAAAACTGTGAAATGAATTGATTTTACCCAAAATTCCTAGACAGGACCAAGGTTCAAATCTCCTCCTTGTCACCACCCAAGGGATTTTTTGGCAATTATCTGAGCTTTAGATAGCACATGCATAAAATTAGGGGTTTTGGACTAGATGGACTCTTGGGTGACTTGTAGCCCCAAATCTATAAACCTATGATCCCCAAGTGGAAAACTTAGGGGTAAAGGCTGGTCATAAAGTTTTTGTACCTTAAAATTGTACCTTTGGCATGTTTAAGACTCAAGATTCCATGTATTCAATTCTCAGGGATGCCATGCAATGATTCTCTACTCAATGTATACCGGGGAGGTTTTTAATGCTCATCCCAAACCAAGTCTAATACTTTCTCCTGACCCACAGGGACTTTGAGACCCAACAGAATTTATAATCGTTCTTCACCATAGATTATCCTTATTACTAAGATTATATGGTTGGTTCATATTTAAGAGCATTTGGTGATCCTACAATGTATCTCATTTTATTTTTGTACAAAATAGATGTATACTGGTGTGTTTTGTGGAGAGCATGGTGGCATATTCTCTCACGAAGTAAGCCTTATCTGCCAAGTTATTTGTTAGGATACTTAATAGTTGAACATTTTTTGTGATTTTTTTTTTTTGGTGTAAAAACTGACATTTTTGAAGTGTACTAAGGTTTGCAAACTGCTCTCCCCACAATCATTTGTGGTAGGTAGAGCAAATATTTCTTGTGCTTTACAAATGAGCTTCAGAAGTTAAATGATTTGTTGAAGGACATAAAGGTAACTTGAGAGACAGACTTCCAACCCAAATTTAACTCAAAGACCAGTGTTATCTCCATTATAGAGCACTGCCACTCTATAAATTGATCAATACTTTTCATCTCTTATGAAAAGCTGTTCTTGAGCTGAGAAGCCCTTGACATTGGGGGATACTTATGTTCTTTGTATTCTTGGCTATCTCATGGAGTGACTTTCTTATAGTAGGCTCTGAATATACATTTGCATTGATTGGGAATAATTGAGATGTTTTTTCTTTTGCTCAAGCAAAGATTAGGCTTAGAGGAGATGAAGAGTGAACACTGAATGGTGACATAGGAAGAACAATGACAATGTCTGGAGTTGCAGTCAATAGCAATTCCAGAGCAAATAAGAAGCTTTGCCTGTGCACAGTAGAAAGAAATATAGGTTTTGTTATTGTACTTCTCAGATTTAATCAGTTCATTCCAGTGAAATAAACATTTATGAACTATTTACAACATTCAAGGCACTACCTATGTACTGGAAATAAAAAGATGGGAAATGACACTATTTCTGCTCTCAAAGAACTTATTGTCCCTCAGTAAGGATCTGATGATGATGCCATCTTGCTGGGTTTGGAATTTGACCTTCCTTGTCTGTTTTTTGGCTTAGATGATCCTCAAGGATTGGAGTGTGCTTCTTCTGCATCTTGACTACTTAGAATTCCTAGCATCATTTAAGTTTTACTTCACATGCCACTTTTCTTGTCAAATTGTGTTCTACTTGTTTATTTGTATAGAATGTAAGCTCCTCGAGGTCACAAAATGCTTCTCATTTTGTGTTTTGATTTATCCCAGCACTTAGTACAATGCCTTACACATGACAGGGAGTGAGACTGGACCAGTGGTTTCTTTGGCTTCCATTGTCTACTAATGTAGGTAGGTCTTATTATTTTGCATATTTGACTAGAACACTGAGATGTCAAGTGATTTTTTTCCCCCCAGGGTCATATAGATATGTCAGAGGGTGTCAAATCTTATTGACTCCAAAACTAGCACACTTTCTACTCTGTCACATTACCACTTGTGTAGAGTAGGTACTTAATAAATGCTAACTGGATGATGAATGAAGAGGAGGAGAACACAGGTAAGAATCACTTTGTAGTGAGGTATCTAGGTGATGATAGACATAGAGTCAGGAAGACCTGAGTTCAAATTCTGTCTCGGATACTAGCTGGGTGAGTCACTTAGTCTCTATTTGCCTCAGTTTCTTCAACTATAAAATGGAGATAATTATAGCATCTATTTTCCAGGATTGTATGAGTATAAAATGAGATAATATTTATAAAGTACTTTACAAGTTTTGAAGTACTATAAAAATGCTACTTATTATTAATGGCATTTTTTGGCCAAGTCAATTGGCATTAAGTGACTTGTCTAGGGCAGCTGTGTGACCCTTGAGTGGTTTGTCACACAGCTAGGAAGCGTTAAGATTTGAAATTGGGTCCTCCTGACTTCAGGGTTGGTATTCTATCCACTGTGCCATTAGTAGCCACTGCTCCATTAATAGCATTTTTGAAAGAATGAGTACAATGGTATGTGTGCATAATTAAATTATAATTACTGTCTTGTTTTTGGGGGGGAGTGTGAAATCTTGGGCCAAAAAACTAGAGGTATTATAGTCTATAAATTAGAATTTGACAGCAAGTTTTAAGAATTTACTACTGGATTTGACAGCAACTGATGAATACAGGTAGGAAGTGTTGCATGGTGAATTAGTTAGGAGGTCTGTGGGCAATCTGGATTGTCTGATTCATTTTGGAAGGTTTGTATTCTGAAGATTTGCCACCATTTTGCACTACATCAGACATGCCTAGCTTATTGTTGGTGTTCAATATATATTAAATATTAATAACAAGGATAATAATCATGATAATAACTATATGTTCCAGACCTCACTGTTTTGGCATAGTCACTGTTATGATTTATTGGATTTCTTAGACATTGTCTAGCATACCAGGTTATTAAAACCTGCCAACCTACCTTTAGAGGTATTTTACAAGCTAGTGCTGCAATGCATCCCTTTGTGTTTGGACGATTTCCTGGAAGAACCAAGGATTTGGGAATACCTCTCATTGAGCTTGATGGGAATCCAGCTCATAGAGGGAACCTAAGGTTGCTTGCATCTGCAGAAACTTTCCTTGCTCTGAGATCTGGCTAATGGAATGAGTTAGTGCTCCCAGGCCACTTCTTTTCAGTGCCGTATTGTAGAGTCCAAACCATGATCTCTCTCTAGCTAATACTTTGGATACTTGTCGTTGGACATGTGAGATCTTATCAGCTTTAAGAACCAAATAGTCTTGTTAATAGAAATTTCTTTAATTTGGTCTTCCATGAACATTTCTCTGATTTTTCTAGATCAATGATATCACACATAGCAGGATTCTAACAAATTGCACTTACTTTCATTTTACTAATCTCAAGATTGAGGCAGATCATGGCAGAAGGGATAGACAGCTAGTCTTGGAGTTGGGAAAACCTGGGCTTAAGACCTGCCTCTGATGTATATCTCTTGGGTGACCCCGTGTAACTCCCTGGAAAACTCTTTAAGACCATATTGAGCAGTTGCAGGTCTATATTGATTGAGAAAGTTTCCTTATTGGGACTTTCTCTACTAAAAAAATCACAGGTCCATTCCCAGACCATTCAAAAGTTGAAAAAAATGCTTTTCTCCCAACAATCCTATTAGGATGGTCATAATTATGTTATCTTTCCTATTTAATTTCCTATTTAAACCTGAGATTTAGAATGCTAAAAGGACTTGCCTATGGTCCTATGGCTGATAGGTTCAATAGGTACAAAGGTTGTGATTTGAATGCAGGGCTTAGACTCCAAGTCCTGTGCTCTTTTCCCTGTGCCAGGCTGTATCCTTGTCTTGAATTTACTTTGTGGGATCCTTAGTCCTTGAGGAGTTTGTATCATATTGTCTTCTCCCTGCAACTGCCTTCTTCCTTACAGGCAGCTCATATATTTCCAGTATTCTTACACCTTATTCCCCAGTATTTATTCTTTGAATCCGGTTTTTCTGGCTTTCTGGTTGTTTCATGAACAATACATGCCTTTGGCTCCCAGCATTCTCTCTGGCTGTCTCCTTCACTATGACAACTTATGTCTTTGGTGTCCTTTAAGGCTCAATTTCCTACTATCAGTATTCCCCAACCCCTTTTAATTCCAGTGCTTTCCTCTGGTAATAATTTCCATTTATCCTGTATATAGTTTGCTTTGTATTTATTTGTTTGTATGTTATCTCCCCCATTAGATTATCATCTGTGTGAAGGCAGTAACTGATTTTTAAAAATCTATTTTCATATAACCAGTGCTTATTTAGCATAGTGCCTGTCACATAGTAGGTAATTAATAATATTTATTGACTTGAATAGCTGATGTAGAGGATTAATCACTGGTCTTTTAGTTAGGAAGACCTGACTTCAAATCTGACCTCAGATACTTACATATGATCCTGGGTAGGTCACTTAACTTTGTTTGTCTCAGTTTCCCCACCTGTAAAATGGAGATAATAATAGCATCTAACTTGAATTATTGTTTTGTTTGTGATATTTATGAAAAGTACTTTTTACAGTGTCTGGCATCTAGCAGGTGCTATATAAATGCTTATTTCCTCTCTGACCCACTTCTTTTGTATAGACCTGTTGCTTAAAGCACAGCACTGATAAGACCAAGATTGCGGATCTGTACACTCTGTATTGACAAAAGTACTGTTCTATCATCCCCATTTTGTTGATGAGAAATCTGAGACATAGACTCTATCCTCTTAATCCATCCAGAGTTCCACAAATACTTGTTATTGCTCATAAGGAACACTGGAGCAGAGAGTTTCCAGGCAAAAACAAAATCTAAGAGTGAAAATTGATTCCCTACAATAATTCATACCCTACAATGATGGGTCAGTAACAACATTTGGGATGTGCAAATAGGTTGTATATTTTGATTCTCTCTTTTATTCATTGGAAAGTTCCTGGGTAAGCTCCTTTAGAATACAAAGGGAAAAATGTTATTTTCTTTTCTTCCTTCTTTCCCTCTCTTTCTCCCTAAAAGGTTCCTTTCCTCAGGTTAGCGCCTATCTTTCTAAATAATTCTTCATACCTAAGACAGGAGAAGGCAAACTGACTTTCACCTTAAAGGGACTATATCTTTTCTTCCTATGAAGAGCCACTTGGGCACACAAAGATACTTTTACAATTTGTTGTGAGCTCTCTGTTCTGTTTCCATTCTCCCCATTAATCTTTTCTGGTATATATTAGGAGAATATCCAGAGTTGTGTGCTATCACACAGAGATCAAGCAATTGCCTTTACATTCCAGGGCTTCCTTACCCTATGGTCAAGTCAACTCTACCGTAGTTCTGGATGGGATGTGCCAATCTAATAACTTTCCATTTTGTCCACTATTCCCCTTTGCATGTTGCACCCCCTCATTGAAATGTAAGCTTCTTGAAGGCCAGGAATATCTTTGTTTTTCATATTTGTATTCCCATTCCTTTTTTTTTCTATTTTTTTAATTTAATTTTTATTTTATTTTATAATTATAACTTTTTTTTGATAGTACATATGCATGGGTAATTTTTTACAACATTAACCCTTGCACTTACTTCTGTTCAGATTTTTTTCCCTTCCTCCCCCAACCCCCTCCCCCAGATGGCAGGCAGTCTTATACATGTTAAATATATTACAATATATTCTAGATACAATATATGTGTGTAGAACCAAATTTCTTGTTGCGCAGGAAGAATTGGATTCAGAAGGTAAAAATAACAGTTTACACTCATTTCCCAGTGTTCCTTTTCTGGATGTAGCTGATTCTGTCCATCACTAATCAATTGGAATTGGATTAGCTCTTCTCTATGTTGAAGATATGCACTTCCATCAGAATACATCCTCGTACAGTATCATTGTTGAAGTGTATAATGGTCTTCTGGTTCTGCTCGTTTCACTCAGCATCAGTTGATGTAAGTCTCTCCAAGCCTCTCTGTATTTCTCCTGTTCGTCATTTCTTACAGAACAATAATATCCCATAACATTCATATACCATAATTTACCCAACCATTCTCCAATTGATGGACATCCATTCATCTTCCAGCTTCTAGCCACTATGAAAAGGGCTGCCACAAACATTTTTGTATTCCCATTCCTTAGCATAGTGCTTTGCTTATAACAAATGTATCATAAATATTTTTTCATTCATTTATTTAGTCATTCATTAGTCTAACTGCACCCAAGAGGGTGTGGGACAGACTGCCTTTTTACCATCAGCCAGGGAAACCTATGTACTAGGAATGCCCGGGATGATGGAATTTCTTTGGAGTGTCTTTCTCTCTCCCCATCCTTCACTGCCTGGAGATGACTACATGTAGTGACACAAAATTGGGAGGAATAACTAGCATATCAGGGGACTGAGTCAGGATCCAAAAGGATCTTGACAGGATAGAGAATAAAGCTAAATGTAATATGATTAAACCCAATAAAAACAAATGTAAAGTCTTGCACTTGGGTACCAAAAAATCAACATTTCAACAGTAAGATGAGAGGAGGTACATAGAAACAACTATTGTTTTCCAAAAGACAAGTATTTCAGTGGACTGAAAATTTATCAGAATTTGGCAGTGTGATGATAAAGCAGCCAAAACAAGCTAATGTGGTCTTGAGCTGTACAGAAGGGCCTGGCTCCCAGGAATAGGCAAATATGATAGTCTTAGTGTACTCTGCCCTCAGCAGACCTAATCTGAAATATTGTGTTTGTTGTGGGTGCTACAGTTTTAAAAAAATATTGATAAGCTGGAGGGTGTCCAGAGGAGGACAGCTAGGATGGGGGAAACCTGCCTTGAGAACATGATGAATGAAGATCATTAGAAAGAATTGTGCAAGTAAAGAAGAGAATACTCAGGAAGGCTGTGATAGCCAAGTCCTTGTATTTGAAGGATTGTCACATGAAGAAAAGATTAGATTTACTCTGTTGGTCTCAGAGGGCAGAGCCAGGAGCAATGGGTAGAAATTGCAAAGAGACAATTTTTGATTTGATGTCAAGTAAAACTTCTTTTTAAAATTAATTTTATAATAATTTTTTGACAATATATATGCATGGGTAATTTTTTTTTTTTACAACATTATCCCTTGTATTCACTTTTCCAAAATTTCCTCTCCCTCCCTGTACTCCCCTCCCCTAGATGACAGGCAATCCCATACATAATAAATGTGTTACAGTATAACCTAGATACAATATATGTGTGGAAATCCAATTTTCTTGTTGCCCAGTAATAATTGGATTCCGAAGGTATAAGTAACCTGCGTAGAAAGACAATAGTGCAAACATTTTACACTCATTTCCTAGTGTTCCTTCTCTGGGTGTAGCTGTTTCTGTCCATCATTGATCAACTGGAACTGAATTAGATCTTCTTTATGTTGAAGATATCCATCAAGTAAAACTTCTTAACCATTAGAGGTATTCAAAAGTATTTTGGTTTCCCCCTCCTTGGAGGTCTTTATGCAGAGGTTGGACAATTGCCTATTAGCTATCTATAGTGGGAATCCCTTTCATATATGAGCTGCGGTAAATGGATGCTGAGGTCTCTTCCAACTCTCACAGTGAATCTGTGTATATATATACATATATATACATATATATACATATATATATATATATATGGATATGTGTATATATACATATATACTCATATATGTGTATTATATAGATGTATATACACACATATGTACACATGTGACTGTATAAATATAGTGTGTGTATGTGTGTGTATATAGGCTAATAAGGGGTTGGCCAAAGATTCAGATGTCTGGAGAGAGGCAAAGGCCAAATGAGCCATCCTTGGAATTTTCTGGGGTCTCTGTACCTAATTCTAACTTTGTGTCAGGTATTGAATTTTCTACTTATAGTTCTGATTTCTCCTATGTTCCCATAACCCTCATCAATGTGATTATCTTTCACTGCCCACATTCTAGTTTGTATTATTGTAATGTTCTACCTACCAAAAATGTTTTCCAAAATCCAGCAAGATAACCAAGATAGAGGCTAAAGAAGAGAAAAGTACATTGGGACTGTCCCTCCTCTAGTGGAAACCACACTTTTATTAATGAATTCTAATCATGCATCTTTTTGATAGCTGAAAATCCTTATATCCTATGAATCATTTTTAGACCAGGCCTCTCACAATTTTTATGTGTGTAATTCTTTGTATGAATCTAAATGAAGTACATTATATTTTTAAAGCACATATTGTTAGTTTGGTCCAACATTCTAACCAATTGTAACCTTTTTGTATCCTAATTCCTTCATCTATTCTGTTAGTTATCTCTCCCAGCATTATGTCATTTATTCATGGGGAAAAAGTATGCCTTCTGGGTCCAATTCTCCTTCACCCTGTATCTCTTCTTCTCCCACTCCTTCCATCTCCTGGCATTAAATAAAACCTGACTTTCTCCCCTGAAAATTGCTTGTCTGTTTCAATTCTAGCTATCCCTTCTTTCATGCTCCCTGAATCACTTGGGTTAGGAAGAGAATTCTGCATATTCCTTGTCTTTCCACGTCCAAATTCTTATTCTGGACTACTACTTCTAATCTGTTACATATCACCATCCCTCAACAGCTCCTTTGAAATTCACGCCATCTGATTTTATCACCAGGCCTGGATCCTTGCCATTATCATTTATGAACCTGTAGGAACAAATAATCAGGTCCTAATTTATATCTTATGTAAATCCAGACTCTCATAGCTCTTTGCTTAAAATGAAGTAATATGCTAGTTAATAAAAATAACCCCACTAAGACATTCTCAGCAAGGAACCTTGCTTTGAGGATTTTTCCCCCCTAGAAGTAGAACTCAATTTTCATTGACCCTAATCTCTAGAGACAAGATGGTATAAGTGAAGGAGTGCTAGCTTTATAATCTATGAACCTACTTTTGACTCCAGACCTTGATACCTGTTATGTATATGATTTTGAGAAAATTACTTCATCTCTTTTGTCTTCATTTACCTCATTTGTAAAATGAAGACGTTTGACTGGTGTTCTCTAAGGTTCTCTTTAGGTTTAAATCCTATGCTTCTTTAGAACCATCAGAATGCATTCGTGAGATATCTCGGCTTCTATTATAAGGTTAGAGCAAAGTCTTGGGTGCTATAAAATAAGGCAAAGCTAGTCCTAATTTCATTAAGATAATGTGGCAATCTCTTGTGCCAACTGCTTTGCAAAAAACAAAAATCAACTTATGTAGAATTTGAAACAGGATTTCTTGTACCTAAAACATAACTCGGGGTACCCCTCCAATTAAGAAAGTCAGTTTGAATAAAATAATGAGCAAGAAAAGGGACTTCATTGTCTTCAGTTTGAGAGGGCAGGGATGACTCTTTTGGCAGTTAAAGAATTGCCTGGGCAAAACTCTTTACTTTTGGATATTTACTAGTTTTCTTTCTCAACTGAACTGTTAAACTGTAAGAAACTAGCTATTTTTGATTTTGTTTTTAAATTTTCAAATAATGAATACCAAATAAGATAAGCATTTTAAATTTCAAAGTAGAACAGAAAAAATATAATATATATGAAATCACAAGTCTTTATAATTACAACTGGCTTTTCCTTTTAAATAGGTAATAATTTCAGTATGTAACTTTCAAAGCTGTCTTGCTTGTCTTTTTTCCTTCTGGCTATAATTCTTTTTGGTTCTGTATATTTAAAAAATAGGGGCTTCAATAATCCTCTTCTTTCAGGAAATTTGTTAGTAGTCAACCCCTTCCCCAGTCATAAATAAATAAATAAATAAACAAACAAACAAATAAATAAATAAATAGATCACCTCCCATCTGTCAGCTTCAGTTACCCAATCTGTAAGTGAAGTAACTGATTAAGTGATTCACAAGGTCCCTTTCAGATCAAAATCCAGGATATCCAGTCAAATCAGAGTCTTGACTGATACACAGAGTCCCTTGTCTTTGCTCATTGGAGATTCATGAGCATAATTGGAAGGTCTCTGGCACCATGAAGAATTTTCAGTTTGAGGTCTTAGTTGGCAGATCATCTTTCTTGGCCTTTTCTCATCTGTAAATGATGAGGGTGGACTTGATGATTTCAAAACTTTCTTCTAGCTCTAAATCATGTGGTCTTTTCTTTATGAGATCTTAATTTAATTGTCTATCAAATGTCCTTTAGTTTTGGTAGATTTCATAATGAATATGTCTCATTTTTGCAATATAGAAACAGTTCAGGAATAATTTAAAGTATTTTAAAATAAACTTGTCCAAAGAGTTAGAGATTATTCAAAAATTCCTTTTAATCAGACATAAAATCCCCTATAAAAGTCATTTGTTAATTTATAGAAACTTGTCCCTGATTTTCACATCTTTGGGATTAGAAGCAGGCCTCCAAATGGCTTAAGCCTGGGTCTGGGCCTCTAGAGAACATAATATTTCTTTTAAAGGCTATGATTGGCTTATGTTTAAGTGTATGCCTAGGTTTTTCTTTTAATCATTGATATTGTTGTATTTTTCGATATTGACTATTGCTCTCCAACTCCAGGAATCATTAGAATTTTTTTTAACAGAGTACCTTTGTTCCCAGTATTCTTTTTATTTTATTTTATTTTTTATGCCTAAGTTAACATAACTCAAGGCCCTTCCTCATCCTGAGCAGCTAATGCTGCTATGGTTCTATTCCATGATTTGTTTTAGTAGGAGTGACATGGTCAAGGCCATCCCTGTGGGATTGCAGCCTGGAACAAATCATATCATGTACCTTCTTTTCCTCAACATGTTGATACAACACCTTACAAAAGATTCATTTGAATCTTGGGAACTCTGGGAGCTGCTGTTGTCCAGATTTGCTTTACTTTAATGTGGGGTGGCTGAGTTTATTAGCTGAAGATTTGATGACTTTTTGCCTCCTTCCCATAGAATGTGAGCTTCCTGAGGGCAAAGATTGTTGCATTTCTTTCCCTAAGGCTTGATATAATAGGTATAGTGAATAAGTGCAACTTGAACTGTGTTCAATTAGATTAGACTACTTCCCTGGCCCTGAGATACTTTGTACCCGATCTCTCCAGCAATATGGATCCTGGGCAGGTCGTCCTAATTTGTTGAATTCTAGGACAACCCTTTTGGCTTTCTGACTGATAGAATGAAAGCTTTTTGAAGTCTAGAATTATTTATTTTTTATGTTTTTATCTTCAGTAGCTTACACAGAATAGGCATTTAGTCAAGTTTTGTTGAATTGGGTTGAATTGACTTTCAATGCGAGTCCCTTCACCTGTCCTTGTCTCAGTTTCCTCATGACTAGAATGGAAATAATTAAAGAGACCCGATCCCAGAGTCAGTCCAGTCAAACACCAAACATCAGTGAAACACCTACTCTAGGTGAAAGTATGGAATATCTCTTCCAAAATGATTACTAGGCACATTGTAAGTGGAAAATGAAGAGAGTCCAAATAATACTCGTCTTTTCTGTGTCTCTTCTTCTTGTGGGAGCTACTGGTTACTGAGAAAATGCTTGGCTCCTGGAAAAATTGATATCCTAAAGCGTTCTATTTTTAAGCAGTGAGTGCTGTGTGAGATCTAAAATGTTCAGACTGATTTTCATTGGAGAAGCAGAGGCATCCAGAACCTGAGACAATGAAAGCCCGAAATGGTTAGCTCGCTTTTGCTTTGAACCTACCAGCCTAAGCAGAGAGCATGGAACAAACTGAAACATGAAGAAATTTCAGCTTTGAGGTGACATTAATTCATCTATATGAATGGGGAAAAAATCCTGGCATGACAAGGGAGACTACTTTGAACTGACCTATCTTGCCACTAACTCTTAAAGCCCCTGAAGCTGACATCAGTTAATATTTACAATCATTTTTCTTCTTTCTTGCAAAAGGATGCCTTTCTGATCTGGAGGTGTGGTTGGCAGCCAGCCCCATGCCCGACTTACTTAGAGGCTAATCCATCATAAAGGTATTTTTTTTTTGAGTGCCCATTAGGTGGGAGATACAGTAGCTTTACTGGGCAATTCACTTCCCTGGGAGGGTCAGTAGGACTCAGGGCACTTCCTGAGACTTGGTAGAATGAAGGCACCTTGGAGACAAGGTCATTCAGAGGCTCTGGCGGCTGCTTTATGAACATTCTAAAGAAGAAGGTAAGAGCTGGATCTTCTCCAACAATAAAAAGGGCTCCAAGGTAGATCATTGCCAGGTTCATTCCTATAGATAAGCTAAAAACACTGTCACACCCACTGAGCCGAGCTGTGACCTTGGCACGGCATTCCCCCAGTGAAGGAGTGCACGAAAGGGATGGGAAAGAGGAAGGAGAAAATCACAGGGCTCACACCTCCCCCCGCCGCCCCTCTCCCCAAACCGGCTCTTTGGCTCTCGGCTCCCGCTGCCATCAGGTGGAAGCTGAGGAGCCAAGGGGAATCTTGTGCCCTGCTGAGGAGTGATGTCATCGAGGCAGCCCAGATGAACAGCAGGTTGTAATTTACAGTAGAATCTAAACTCCGAGGAGCAGATCTAATTTTATAAGTGCACTTCTAGTTCAGGTTAGGTAAGAGCCTCCAGAACAGACATCTTTTAGATGCCCTATAAATAGTGAGTTGTTAAATGTGTCACTCTGCTCTCAGAGTACATGTCATTGATTGGGAGACAGAACCCATAGTCAGGAACCTAGGTGGCCCCAATATCCCCAGCAAGCGGAACGCTGCATTACTGCTACTAGTGTTATTAAGTGCAAATCAAAATAGCGCTAAAAATACTAACACTATATTTTCTCTTAAAAGGCACTGGGTTTTCTCCACCGATCTTGCTTTTCTCTCTATTTCCCATACAAAAAAGGGGGTCAAATCTGTCACTCTTAAAGCGACACTATTCTTAAAGAGTTGAATTTTTAAAAGGAAAAGCTCTATTGATTAACCAGCAGGTGGCTAGTTACTGAAATCCTACTATGTTCAAAGCAATGTGTTAGTATGGGGAATGGATAGCCCTCTTCCAGTCCTCATACATACACACATTTTAGATGCATTTCCAGAGCCCCTTTCAGCAGAGAAGAAATTCCCCAAATCAGCATAGACTAGAATATTGAAATTTGGGGATTAATACCCCTCAATGAAGCATACATTTCTTAAAAAAAAAGACTATATAACATTCTTATCTAGATGCCTGTGCTAAGGCCAAAAAACATACTCCACCCAGCTATTGCTTAATTTCAGCAGTATTGATTTTATTGCTCATACTTTATAAATGAGCATGCTATTCTTAAAGACTGCAAACATTTGCTTTGTTGTGCTATTGTCTCAGGCTGAGCATAAACCTCTCACTTTTGATATATTCACATTGATTATTGTTCTTGTCATTGTTTCATGACTGGAGGCATTTTAACGATGATATACGGGGTTACATATTGTTGGACCATAAACTTCTGTTTGCAATTAAAAAACAGTTAAATTCAGACTTCAACTTAAAAACAGTTCTTGGGCTTAGCATGACTGATAAACTCTAAAGGCCAAACTCTGCCCCTTCAGAAGAATGTCAAAGAGGAGAAATATGTTTGCCTGCTCCCCAATCAGGGAGCTACTTTGAGAAACTAACATTTAGGGTGTCACGTTTCTGGGAATTATAGCTTTTCTTGTACCTAGTTTCGAGGTGTTGATGCATTCCCTCTTCATGGATATAATCAAAATTTATATTGCGTTTTGTCTTATCCGGCACTCGTGAATGCCATTTATAGCCCTATCTAATAGCATGATAGAATGATACATAATAGGGACCAAAGAGACCATCTAGTCCTATGCTTCCATTTTTGAGGGGGCAATGGAGTCTCAGAATGTCACAAAGTATTAGAGGTGGATTTAAACCCACATTACCTGATCCACCAACACAGAGCCCTATTCATCTCTGACTATTCTAATCCATGATGCTCTCTTTCTTCTCCGAATTCCTACAGCGCCAACCATCTGTACCTCTCATTTGGCTGCCTGCTATTGGTAGTTATTATTTCATGTATCTCATTTTCCCAGCTCAACTCCTATTAGCCCCCTGAGGACAGGGAACATTTTCTCATTTGTATCTTTAGATGCTTAGCACAATGTCTTACATCATAGAGGGTCAGGAAATAATTGATTGAGAACTGTGGGATTTAGAGCTGAAAGGAACCTTAGCAATCGCCTTAGTCCATCCCTCATAGTCTGTGAGAAGCACAGGGTCTTGGGAACCCAAATTACTTACCCAATGTCACACAGCTAATAGGATTCTAAACTAAATGGTTTCAAAATCTTCCTGAAGAAATGCTGAAATATCAACCAATATAGACCAAATCCTTCATAGAGTTCTTATTTGTTGACCTTCAGAGCATATTTTTGGGGCGATCTTTTTAATGCTGACTAATTGAAGATAGGATTAATGCTTTAGAGGAGGGTAGGATGTGAGGCAGGTCTGAGGTCAATTAAATTCAAAGCTTTTATGAACCAGCTATGGTTTATGTACCTGGCATTGGTATTGGGATTTAGATGCAAGTAGAAAATGTTTCCTGCCCTCAGAGAGCTTTTCTATCTGCCCTTCAGGGAGCAGAATATATCATGTCTACAGATAAATACATATGAGATAATTTGAGGGAGAAAATTCTAGCAATTGAGTGGAGGATGAGCTCCAGAAATCTTGGGGTAGAAACTGAGATAAAGTTCCTTCTAACTCTGCAAATGCATGATTCTAGAATTTATTTGATTTTTTTCACTTGTTCTCATTGTAATTTTCATAAATGAATGTTTGCTTTTCTAACAAAGTGAAGATTACAAATAGAAATATGTATGTGAACCAGCAAATATTGATGCCAAACCTTCAATTCTGCTTCTTTGTAGCTATTCCAGTATCATAGTCACAAGTCTCTTTTAATTTGGAGAGGCAGATCCACCAGCACAGCTTTGGCAATACAGTTTTTGGTCAGTAATTTCCATATTTTTTCTTTTTTTCCCCCAAAATTACAGCGAAAATGAATGGGATACAACCAGGATCTCAAGTATAGGATTCAGACCTGGAATGGACCCTAAGATGACCTAGATAATTAGATAATTATGCTAGTACTTGATAGGACTGAGATTTGAACCCAGGTTTCTGAATTACAAATCCAGTGAGCTTTTTGCTATTGATGCTTTTTTGGTAGTCCCCAAATTTTGTGGTAAGAAGTGAGAATACAATTACAAACAAGAACAGTCATTATTCTAAATGACCTTATATTCTAAAAGGGGAAGACAATCTATGTAGAGAAAAGTTGGCTACGAAGGAATGTTTTAAACAGGAAAGGTAAAGAGAATGGGGTTGGAATCATAGGACAATTAATTGATATGGCCTTTCTAGCAATGGTAGTGTTGACTTATTACTGCTCTCTGAGCTGGAGTTAGAAGTGTGAGGGTATGTGTATGGGGTGGTACTCTTGTGGAGGTGACTGTAAATACTAAGTGTAAGACCAGGATAAGATAAATGAACATTCACTAATCAGAGCCCCGAGGATGGGGATAGGAGCACATTTTGGGAGGAACCCTTCAGAAGTGCCCCATTCTACCTGGATAGCTTTAATTCTCCTTTGCTCCTATTTTTTATTCTAAAGCCAAGTAGGACAAGTTTCTCTCCCATGTCAGTCTTTCAAATGTTAAAAACAGATACTATGTCTTCCCTAAATTTTTTCATCTTCAGGATAAGCATTTCCATTCATTTCCTTCAATTAATATAGTTTCTGGTCTTCATATTAGACTGATTACCTCTCTGTGGAGAGTGCTCCAATTTGTCAACATCTTTGCTAAAACACAACTCCTAGTATGAAATGGAATGTTTTAGCTATGGCCTGACTAGGATAACCAGGTGGGCCTTCCTGCCTTTTAGACACCATGCTTCTATCTATAGCTTAAGATTACATTAATTGCTTTGACCGACACATTACATTGTTGACTCATACTGAGCTTGCTATTTTCTTGGTACTAGGATAGTATGGGAACCTATTTAGATTTGAACTTAGTCTCTTTATGTCTTGGTTGTCATCTCTAGTTTCCTTATCCATAAAATGGAGGCATTTTTTTTTTTTTTTTACCTTAGGGTTTTGTGAGCATTAAGTGAGATAATGAATGTAGAAATGTTTGCTGCCTGTAATGTGTTGGATAGAAAGCTATTTGAATTTCCGATTTAGGATCTTCTTGGGGAGGAACTTCCTAACAATCAGTCTGTTTAATGGTGGAGCCATGTGAAGTTCCTTATCCCTGGTAGCATTGGGGGAGAGATGGTTGGGTGACCACTTCTTTAGAAGGCAACTTGGAATAATCAGCAGCAATGTAGTATAATGGAAGGAAAATCCACTAGATTACAAGTCTGTATTCCTTCTTCTTAACTCTGGTTTTGCCACTAACTAACTATGTGATCTTAGGGAGGACATTTGACTTCCCTGATCTTTGAGGGTTTTTTTTTTCCCCCTTTAGAAAGAGATTTAGTCTAAATAATTTCTGAAGTCCCTTTAAGCATAAAGATTCTATGACTCCATGCTATAGAAGAAAATATTTTGTGTATTTGGAAGGGGTTTGGATTACATGACCATGGAGTTCTCCTTCAGTTTTGAGATTTTATGATTCTAGTTTTACTCATTGAAGAGAACAGGTTTTACAGACCCCAAATAGAAATCCAAGGGGAAGACAGGTTTTATTGGGTTCTGTTCCACAAAATGAGTCATTTTGGTCAAGTCATTTCACTTTTTTGGCCATAGTTTTTTTTTTTTTTTTAAATGAAGAGGTTTTAGACTAGATGAACTCTGTCCTGGTCTCTTGTTACTCTGTTTTTCTGTGATACTATGAATGCTGCAGGGACTAAACTATAGATTCAATCCAACAGAGCATTGTAGATGTTCTTAATATACATGAAGTATATTTGCTAAGATAGATGTGGGTACATGTATACATAAATACATGTGCATGTATTATACATAATATATAATACAGAATGTTATAATACATATGTTATATAATACACATATTATATATGTTATATAATACATATACATAATATATAATACATATAATATGTGTGTCTATTATGCTCAATGACATAGCAACAAATAAAAGGGATCATCCTAGGAGAGTCACAAGCTTCCATGGAAATGGCTTAATCAAGAAAATGAGGATAAATTTGGGTTCTAGCCTTAGTTCTGTCGCTAACTAGCTATGTAAACTTGGACAAATGACTCTCTGGGCCTTGGTTTCCTCATGTATAAAATGAGCAGGTTGGATCATCTGACCACTAAGGTCCAGTCCACTTTGACATTCTATGACTCTTTTCTTATCTGGCTTTGCATTGTATGGAGATGTGCGCCTTGACCTGGCTCCATTTCGGCTTCTCACTTTACAACCTGCACAAAAATCCCCCGAGGATTGGCTAGGCTGGTATTTCCCAAACCAATGTGACCATGAAATACCTTGAAGCTTCAAATAGATTGACAGAATTTACAAATGCTGGTCCAGGTAGCTCAGGGGTATGGAATACACCCAGGGACAGAGAAGTAGTCAGTGAAATTTTAGTTCAAAATAGAATAAATTCAGCCTATGTTCGCACTGAAAACCATTCTAACTCATATTCATCTTTTCTACATACATACTTTTATGCTTAATATACTAAATTGTTTACATGTCACTGGACCTCTTTGAACCTAAGTTTCCTCATTTGTAAAATGAGGAAATCTGGGATGGCCTCTCAACTCCCTTCCAGCTCTAGAGCTATTTATTATTCTGTGACTATACCCAGTGCCTGGCATACAATAAATGTGGTATAATAGTTATAATAATAATAATAAATGAATGAATGAATATTTTGAAAGAATATATTATTAGTCCCCAAATTTTCTAGTAAAAGTACAAATACTGAAGTTCTGTGGAGCAGGGTTAGGGAAATGTTAGACTACACATGTTTTTTCTCCTCTGTGTCTTGACGTAGTTATGATCACTGTATTTGGGACTGGCATTCTTCCTTTTCCTGTGTTCCCACTGGGTTAGATACCCTGAAGTACTCCTGGGCTTTAATATCCTTTCTTGGAGCCTCTGGCCTTTGATCTGAATCCTTCCATATGTATTGTCTTCCTGCATTAGATGGTGAGCTCCTTGAGAGTAGGGACTGTATCATTTTTCTATTTGTATTCCCAGCATTTAGCATAGTGCTTGGCACAGTGTAAGCACTTAGTATAAAGGGCCTCTCCTCATTCCCTTCCTCCTTCTTTCTTGCCCTCCTTCTTTTTCTCCTTTCCAAATCAGTACAGATTTCTGATCTTTTTCATCAACTCTGAGTCATGAGAACTTGCTCAGAAGGACTCAGAAAATGATGGTTCTCCCTTATGTGGGCTCATGTACAAGTCTCATGCTGTGTCTCACATCACCAATCAGAACTTTGCGCTCATGAAAAAGTGAGGGCAAAAGAGATTCCCTGAGGGCCCTGGCCTCCCTTCATTGCACAGGTATAACTCTGATAAATATTAAATGGAGTTATTCATGCAGAGCTGGGGGAGAATAGACCCCCATTGTCAGGCTCCTATTCTTGGGCCTCGTATTAATTAACTCTGAATTTGTAGAGAATAGTCTTGCAATGGAACACCCCAGGGGCTTTGATCTTATCATGATTTTGTGAGCTAACAGGGTTGGGCCTGATCAGTAAGAAGGGCATAGATTACTAGGAAAACTCAGGCGTTGCAGGTGATTCAATATGAAGCCCTCTTCCTCCAAAGTCAGTCCTAATTCAGGGCCCCACTTCAGAGAAAGAGGGGGATGTCGAATACGAGCATGAGAAATGCCCCATGAACTCCAGTCTGTGGTCCGTCTGGTCCCCTCGATGAGTCCCCTTGAGGGCATCAAAGGGTATTCTTATAGGAGGGTGTGATTCTTCATTCTGATGACACCTTCTCCAAGCTGGGGATAAGATGCTCACCTTTAGTTGTGTTATCTGGGACGAAGACAAAAACTTTAGTTCATTCCTTTCAATTGTCAAAACTGTTGAGAAAACCCGAGTCTAAGAAGTCAAATAACTTGCCCACTGATAAATGGCAGAGCTTCACAAGACCTCTGATTCCAAATGCAATATTCTTCCTAGAACAGCATGCTGCTCCCTTCCAGCCTCAGTTTTCTCATTTGTACAATGGGTGATGATGCACCATCTATTTTATAGGGTCATGAAGAAAACACTTTGTAAATCACAAAGTACTGTTCAATTCAATTTTTTTTAAGCTCTTATGAAGTACAAAGCACTATGGAATGGTGAGTTATCTAATTGTTATTAAACCTATTTTAATACTTCAAAGCATTTTATCAAGGTGAGTCCACTCTCCATTGGTACAGGTCATTACCTAGCTATGAGTTCTCATCCTGTGCAGATTTTTAATCTATATTCTCCCAAAGATCCTCCTCAGAAGATACACCTAATGGGCTGGAGGTCTTTGAAGTTTTTACAGATTTTGTGCTTCCATTGCAGCCCTCCATATGTCCATCTAATACCCTACACACTCAGGACATGACTCGCCCACTTCCATGTAGCTCTCGGATCCCCAGGGATTTAGGTGGGCATCAAGATGGCACAGTGGACATCAGGCTGGACCTGGAGTTAGGAGGACCTAATCCACTAGTGTTTAGTCTTGGAAAAGCCTGTCTGCCTTCAGTTTACCTTTTCTATTATTCTATTCTATTATTATTATTATTATTAAGGAAAATAATAACTGAGAGGCAGCCTAGAGTCTGGGTTCAAATGCTGCCTCTGATGTATATTGGCTCTAGAATCCAGGCAAGTTCCTTACCTTGTCTCAATGCTCTGAGCAACTTAAGACTGTAAGTAGCAGATCAGTTAGCAATATGTATAAACAGAAGAGCTTCTTTCCAGGAGCTAGTTCCCTATAACAATAAAATCCCAGGTCTGGCCTAACCTCCTAATTCAATAAGCTGCAGTGACTGCTGATTTTGCACACATGAGTTAAGACATCCCCATGATTCTATCATCTGTCTTCTCTGAAACCAAAGGACAGACAGCAATTACTTCTAGGATAAAAGTTAAAAATCCTTTATTTAAAGCTCTTCATAATCCTTCTATTCCCCAGAGCTCTTTCCATTTTTCTTGTATATTTCTCCCCTTCACTTCCTATTACTATGCTGTTCTTCCAGAAATATTATCTGTCCGCAACCTCCTATCCCCTTGTAGTACAGTAGGCTTCCATGCCTGGAGCACACTCTCTGTTCACTGTTACCTGTTAGCTTCTCTGATTCACATTGTATATTACCCTTTTCCCCTCAGGAACCTTCCCCCGTGAGATGCCCTTCTATTTCTACTGTTTAAAATCTCACGTGAACCTAGTTGTTGAAATATTGTCCTTGCCCTGGCGCCCGTTAGAATACAAGCTCTTTGAAGGCAGGGGTTTGTTTTTGTTTGTTTGTTTTAAAACTGGCTTTTCCTAGTTTACCCAGGCTGGACTATTCTCAGGCCCAGTCCTTCTACTGATTAGCATAGAGTTGCTTTTCTTGTTTCAGACCCTCCTTAGACAAAGTAGAGCTCCCCTCATCTCCTTCTCTATTACTCCATATTAAATACTAAATTTAATATGGACACTTGGATCAGTATAGCCCACTACAGCTAAGAGCTCCCAAGCCAAGAAATCCACTAACCTTAGCCTTCCTGGTAGCTAAGATAAGTCTATGAAGGGACTGTTTTTCCCCTTCTTTGTATCCCCAACATTCAGCGCAGTGGCTGGCCCATATTGTGTAATCCATGCTTGTTGGTAGGTAACATAAACATGAGCCCCAGATATTACTCTTTCTGTTAATGGAAGATCTCTCTGACTGCTTATTGTACTTTGTGGTAGATTTAGCCATTCCCTCTACAAGCAATCCGGATGAACTATAGATACAGACAACCTTCATCTCTCTCCCTCTAGCCGGCTGTATGCACATCCTACAATGATTAAAAATTGTAGGTTAGTTATTTGTGTTAATATATTTCTTGGATTTCTGTAAAATTATCACCAGTTAGCCTTTCTTTGCCATAGAGGCACCGCAGTTTGGGCTGCATCCTCAGGTTATTTGAGCCTGGAACTATCAGTGAGTTTTGAAGAGTAAAGCTGGTTTGAAGAACAACATCAGCTACATTCTCCCTTCAGCAAGGAACTGGGTTTATTTATGTATTTACAACTTTACATTTCCTTAGTTCAAAAGATAGTGTTATTTTTGTCCTGAAAATTTCTTCCTATTAATATCAAATGCAAACGCAGGGCTATATCCTGCCCCTTTTCCGTGCTTGGATCGATGGCAGGATATGGCTTGCACTGTATTTGTCAGATGAAAAGTCTCCTGCACCATGGATTAGTTTTGGGTATGGTTTTCCCAACAAGACCTGAAAAACGGCCCTGATGTCTTTTCTAGTTTGGTTTCAACCCTGTGCATGATCCACAATAATTTGAGTGTTATTCTTTTTTATTTCCTAGCTTTGATAAGTGATTCATACTTGCTCTATAACACTGCAGCAACTTCTGTTCTCTCACTACTTATGGGATGATTTCCATTCTACCAATACAGATTAAGTGGTACCTTCCGTTCTACCAAGCAGAGATATAACTAGAGGTGCTTGTCCTTTGGGAAAGCTTCAGGAACTGATAGGAGGTGATAGGTTTACTTGGGTGTGGGGAAGAAGTGAGCCCTAGGTCATTAGAGTGTATTCAAGCTGCTGAAATAGATAAAAACTCCCCAAGCATGAGGAAGTTAATAATACTGAGTTGGCCAGAAAGGGAAAGGTCCAGAATAGTGATAACCATATCTTCTAAATTCCCTACCCTGGGGCAAAATACTAGTGGCTTTACCCCAGCCTCCACGGATTCCAGATGAAGGCAATGAAACCAGAGGTAATAATTGCTTTGGGATATAGCAGGTTGCCATTTTGTTCTGAGTTAACTTACCTTCACATTTTGTTACTGTTGGTATTGGCTTTTCAAATGTGAATTCAGCTGGTACAGATTGTACTGTTAAATCAAAGAAGAAAAAAAAAAGATAGCTCCATGTGAAAAATGTGATTAGACACTTAAGAAAAGCAGCAGCCAGGAGTGCCCCCTCCCCAGAAGTCTTCCTTTGTACAAACCAAATAGGAAATAATCTTAAAGAAATCTGAAAATGTGCACAAGCCCACTGACTGTTACTCAGAGCAAAGAATTATCGATTCTGGGCTGCTTCTATTGATTTAATGTCACCTCTGTGATTTAATCATGTTTTCCTTGTTATCTGTTTGCAGTCTTTCTTCTATTGTCTGGCATGAAACAGCCCCTCAGCCTCTGGGGCTGGGGCTGGTCAAAATAACTTTGCTTTCCACTTGCATTGTTTTCAAGAAATGATTAAACTGACCATCCTAGGGAAGAGGTGGATCGTGTTACCTACAGTACCGAGTACACAGCAGAAATTCCAAATGGCATCCTTGGACCAGCAGCTACCGGAGGGAAGGATGCTGCTCTGTGCCAAGGGAGGCAAGGTGGCCTAGAACAAAAGCAACGTGGGAGAAAGATTCAGATGCCCACCCTTCCTGCTAAGTTTCTGTGGCACTTTCAGGTCCTTTCTCTCTCCTCACATTTAGTAAGTATAGGACAGGATTATATTATTACCCCTGGGACTCAAGAGGGTGAAAGGCAATGAGCAAAAGAGGGAGGAAAGGACAAAAAAAAGGAGTTTAATTCAAAACTGCAATGGAGAAGTATATGGTGGGTTTGAGCAAGTTGCAACAAAATGAATGAGGAACTTGGGAGAGATAAGTGGACCATGTGTCTAGGAAATATATGAATGAGAAAGATGGGTTCAGTCAAATGGTGAGAGTGAATGCTGACTGGTGGGCCAGTCCAAAGTCTCCACTGGTAGGAAGGAGGGAATACTCATTTATGAAGCACCTACTGTATGCCAGAACTGTGCCAGGTACTTTCCCAATATTTCCTTTGATGCAGTATCCTGGATCAGGTGGTGGATTGCACCTAAAAGAGTAGGCAGGGGAGGCAGGCGTGGATGGGGTGCAATCAGCATCATTCCAGGGAATATTGCAATCAGCACGATCACAGCTCCCTCTGAGCATCTGAGCATTGCTCTGTAGGCCCTTGAAGGTAGGGCCTGCTTAGCATTCAGCACACTGCTCTCTGCATCATGGGTTTAGCAATTGTTTGTTGAATTGAACCAGATTGGCCAAGGCTGGATTGTTACCTCCCAAATTTCTGGCATGTTAGGGGTGAGCAACACGTTTTAATTATAACAAAATTACTTACCTGATTAAGGGTTTCTTATTCATTCCCTTTTGGCCTCCCCACTGCTTCTCCTGGGGTTGCTGCTATTACTGTCAGCTTCCCTGATTATTAACAATAATAGATTGCATTTATATAGAACTTTGAGGTTTATGACACACTCCATATGCGGGATCTTGTCTGAGCCCTGTAGCCATTGTGTGAGGTGGGTAATACAGACATTATGGAAGTGGAAGGTCAGAGAGCTGGTGTGTGGTCACAGCTAGTAAGTGTTAGAACTAGATTTGAACGCAAAGCTTGTTTTCTCTGAGCTCATCATGCTTTCCAATCACTAACAATCTTAGCAAGCTGGGAAAGTGGGAGGTGTGTATAGACAGAAGCATGGGAGAGTGAAGACTGCTGGCTGGCCTGGACATCAGGGCACCTGCAGAAGACGCCCGGCTCTGGCTCTTAGGGCTGTGCACCCCAGGGCATCTCTTCACTCTTCTCAGTCTTAGTTTCTTCCACCTTACAATAGAAAACATGTTACTTGAACTAACTACCTTGCTGGATTGTAAGAAAAATGCTTTGTAAACCTTAAAGTGCTAGATAAATGTGAGCTATATAGAAATCAATAGTTTGCATAATAGAATTCTAAAGGATACATACAAAAGTTGGAAGGAGAGACCCGTAACAAGGCTGAATGCAAAGAATCAAATGAAAGTCTAAGAGTAATTTTAGGAATACCAAAAAGCCAAATGTTTTTCCCCCCACATTCAACAAATCCAAGTTTATAAACGTGTATTAGGTACCTACTGTGTGCAACATACTATTCAGGGTGCTGGGGATCAGCAGGAACAGACAAGTAAATTCAGCTGAACCAAGTAGCACTTATTTATTAAGCACCTACTAAGTGCCAGGCATCGTGCTAAGTGTGGGGGATACAAAGGAAGGCAAAAATCAAAAGATCCCTGCTCTCTAGAAACTCCTAGTCTAATGAGATAAAGGCAAATGGAAGATGATTTGGAAGAAGGAGAGAGCAGTAACAATGGGGGCCCCATCTGGTAAGACTTTATAGAGGTGTCGACATCTGAACTGAATCTTGAGAAAACAGAAATTCTGAGCAGAGAAGTGGAAACTGCTTTCTACCTTGGGGAGTGCTCGTGTGACTGCATGGAGGCAACTGGTGGTGTGGCGAGTTCAGAGGATGGCCAACAATCCAGTTTAGCTAGAGTATATAGGGCATGAAGTAAATCTGGGAGGGTAGTTGAAACCAGATTTCAATGACCTTTAAATAATGGGTTGATGAATTTACATTTTATTTTAGGAGTTATAGGGAGCTCCTGACCAGGAGTGTCTGTCACGTGCTCAGTTCTCTGCCTGAGATTAATTAATTTGTACATTGGAGAGGGGGAGAATCTGTAAACAGGAAGGGAACCATGATAACAACTTAAAAAGAACTTGAAGAATACTCAGTTTCCTTATCTTTAAAATGAAGGATTTGGATATATGATCTCTAGGGTCCCTTCCAGATCTGAATTCCTATCTTTACAAGTTGAAAAATCCTTTAGGAATAGTCGGTCAATGAGTTATGACTCCATCTAACTGGGATCCGCATCTAGCCCATGTTTCTTCATCTAGTCACACACAACAGAGAAAAAGCAGAATTATTCAACTTCTTGCTTCTGCCTTTTCCATTAAAGGAAGCATTCTCTTTGTTCGGACCTGAAGGCCAAACAGCTTAGAGAATGATAGTACATGGCAGATAAAGAGAACTTATATTCTCCTTCATTATTTCCCTTGGTGATCTCAGCTCCCATGCACTTCTATGAAGATGACCCCTGAATCTACAGCCAGTCTTATTTTTTCCTTTGAACTTGAGTCCTTTATCTCCAATGGCCAACTGGATATCCTGAGGGAATGTGCTGTGACCCCCCACTGAACACATCCCAGACTGAACTTATGTTTTCTCCTAAATCTCTTAGTTTTCTTAACTTTACTGCTTCTGTCTATGACATCACCATCCTCTGAAAGCTCTGAAAGCTCAAAGTCTTAGAGTCATCTCTAACCCTTTCTTCTCACCATTATAATCCATTGCCCAGCCCTGATTACCTCCACAATGTCTCTCCCCGTGTCTACTCCTCCTCATTCATGCTGCCATCACCACTGTGAGCCAGACCTTCCCCACTTCTTCCCTGGACTGTTGTACTGACTTCCTAACTGGTCTTCTTGCCTCCAGTTCCTTTTTCTTCCCAATTCATTCTTTGTACTGGGATGGGGAGACTTTTTCCTGCCAAGAGCCATTTGGATATTTGCAACATCATTCGTAGACCATATATGATTATCAATTTACAGAACTCAAGGAGTGGGAGGTTGCTGTCCCTAGTTGTCAGTCATCATCATCTGTGGTTGTCTTAGTCAATGGTTTCACAGGCCTTTATATGGCCTGTGGTCTGGATGTTGCCCACCCTTGTTTCACACTGATGTCTAATCTTCCGAACATAAGCCACAAAACATGTCACTGCCCTGTTCAAAAACCTGCTCAGAGACTTCCTTGTGTCCATATTATAAAATCCAAATTCCTCAGCCTAACACTTAAGGCTCTCTACAATGTGACTTCAGTCTACCTTTCCAGCCATTTTGATATTATTCAGCTATATCCCAACCAAACTGCATCACCAGCTGGTCCCTGACCTTGGGCTAGCATCTTCTGTCACTAGGCAGTCATACATCATGCCTGAAAGACACTTCTCTCTCTGGGTGTTAACATCCTTTCTTTCCTTCAAGACTTGGCTTTGGTGCCTCCTTTTCTAGGAAGTTTTCCTCTCTCTTGCTCCCAGCCCACTTGGAGACATCCTTCCCCCACCTTGAATTTTATGAGGGCACTTTAGATCTCACTTAGCTTGTATCACACTGTACCTTTAATTATAATTCCCACAATGATAACTGTGGCATTCTATTACATATTCATTTATATTTATATTTTAAACCACTTGGAAGGCAGCATGGTGTAATAAATAGGGAATTGGACTTGGTTTTATAACCTCTGGGAAAGTCACTTAACCTATTTGTGCCTCAGTTTTCTTATCTGAAAAAGTGAAGGTTGGCCTTTATGGCCTCAAAGGTTCTTTCCAACTCTAAATTTTGTTTGTTTTCTTTCTTAGTATCTCTAGTGCTTTGCACATAGTGTTTGTGAAGCTGAATTTGATTTTGTTCCATATTATTTTACCTGAAATTAGAAGGAAAAGAGAGGAATGAGGAGAAAAGAGATACCCTCCCCACAATACCTAGAGGACAAACAAGGGTTTGGAACTTTCTGCCTAGCTTGTCTCAGATGTTTTTTTACCTTCTGCATTCCTGATGTCCCAAATGCATTTATTATTCAATTTTAGAAAGCAATGTCTTCCTCTGAAGGAACTGGAACTCTTTAAGCCCACAGTGTTGGAGACTGTTATCAGTGCACTTTGAGCATTGTCAGATCACTGGGTGAATTGTCAGTGTGACAGAAGAAATGTATACAGGTTGCTGTTGTCCAAGCACTTAGAATATTCTTCCTTTTCTCTGAGAAGTGTTGACTTAACATTAAGTATTCCAGTCACGTCCTGGTTGCCAGTGCACTTAGAAAACAGTTTGCTCTATCTACCTTTCAGCCTTCCCCAGGCATTATCTTCTGAACGCTGGCCTAGGAAGGCACTTTGCAAACAGAGGAATCTTTTTCTGTCATGAAACACCTGCTTATGTGCAGCCTTCTGCTGTGTTCTGAGATTCCCAGGCAATATTAAATATGGATTCCAGCCTGAACCCTTGAAAACACTCCATTCAAGATATGTACCTTAACCTTCTCTTGGCCTCTCCCTTGACAACCAAAGTGCCTTCCCTTCCTTCCCTTCCCCTCATCACAGAAACTGAAGATTTTCCCATAAAATCATATTCACAAAAATCATTATCTCCTATTTTCTTTGGAATGAAGGGCAAGAATGAAACTGGCAGCCATGTCACATATTAGACAGGAGAAGAAGTGCAGTGATGCTTGTTTTTGACTTGGAGTTATCAATCAATCAATATTTATTGAACATTTGCTGTGTACAAAGCACTGTGCTGGGCACTGTAGGGGCAACAAAGAAATATAAGATGTCCTCTCTCTTCTCAAGGAGCTTTCTATCTAGCAAGGGAGATAAGATCTATACACATTAAAAAAGATAACCCAGGATACAAGGGATTCAAGGCTGTAGATAAATGCCACAGGCATGGTACAGATGACGAGGTCTGAAAGGATTCAGGAGAAGAAGGAACATTTGTCAGGATTGCAGTGGTCCATCAGAGAAGTCTTTAAGGAGGAGGAGGGCCTTGAGGGAAACTGATGGTGAAAATCCAGTCTTGCAGCATGGTTTAAGAAAGGGTTTTTTAAAACAATTTTTATGTTATGTTAAGTTTGGGGAAGTCTAGGAACTGCTTATAATATATTTCTAATTGAATGAAAGAGTTATATTGAAATCATTGTCAAAATATTTGGGTTTTGGCCAGGCAATTGGGGTAGAATGACTGCACCATCCAGCTGCCCCTAAATATTTGCATGTATATGTGTATCTGGTATCTATCTATATCGATATATATATATATGTATATATACATATATATATATATATATATAGATAGATAGATAGATAGATACACACACATACATACACACATTTATTTATTTTATTTTTGCAAAGCAATTGACATTAAGTGACTTGTCTAGTATCACACAGCTAGGAAGTGTTAAGTAGGGTTGGATTTGAGCTCAGGTCCTCCTGATTCCAGTGCCAGTGCTCTATCCACTGTGCCACCTAGCTGCCCCTGTCAAAATTTTTTTTAAAAAAATTTCATGGACAGCAAAGTTTCAGGATGCAAAATAAATTCACAGAAATCATCAGCATTTTTACATATTACTAACAAAGTCCAGCAAGCAGTAAGAGATACAAAGAGAAATTCCATTTAAAATAACCGTCAATAATATAAAATATTTGGGAGTCTGTCTCCCAAGGCAAAGTCAGGAACTATATAAACACAATTACAAAACATTTTCCACACAAATAAAGTCAAATCTAATCAAATGGAAAAATATCAAGTGCTTTTGGATAGGTTGAGAGAATATAATAAAAATGACAATACTATCTAATTAATCTATTTATTCAGTGTCATACCAATCAAACTCCCAAGAAATTTATTTTACGGATCTAGAAAAAATAATAACAAAATTCATTTGGAAGAACAAAAGGTCAAGAATTTTAAGGGAATTCATGAAAAAATACAAATGAAGGTTACCTAGCTGTACCAGATCTAAAATTATATTATAAAGCAGTAGTCATCAAAACCACTAGGTATTGGCTAAGAAATAGATTAGTTGATCACTGGAATAGATTAGCTTCACAGGACAAAAACTAATGCAGACAATATTAGAAGGGATGCAATAAACTGGGAAAACATTTTTATATTCAGGATTTCTGATAAAGGTCTTATTTCTAAAATATATAGAGAATTGACTCATATTTATAAAAATTTAAGCCATTCTCCAATTGATAAATGTTCAAAGGATATGAATACTTTTCAGATGAAGAAATTGAAACCATTGCTAGTCATATGAAAAGCTGCTTTAAATCATTATTGATCAGAGAAATGCATATGAAGACAATTCTGAGATACCTGCCAGATTGGCTAATATGACAGGAAAAGATAATGACAAATGTTAGAGGGGATGTGGGAAAACTGGGACACTGATACATTGTTGATGGAATTGTGAACTAATTTAACCATTCTGCACAGCAATTTGGAACTATGCCCAAAGGACTTTCAAACTGTGCATACCCTTTGATCCAACAGTGTTTCTATTGGACTTATATCTCAGATATAACTTGTGTAAAAATGTAAACTGAGTAGATACCCAACAGTTGGAAAATGACTAAATAAGTTATAGTATGTGAATATTATGGAATATTATTGTTTTGTAAGAAATGACCAGCAGGATGATTTCAGAAAGGCCTGGAGATACTTACATGAACTGATGCTGAGTGAAATGAGCAGAACCAGCAGATCATTGTATACAGCAGCAACAAGATTATATGATGATAAATTCTGATGGAGGTAGCTCTCTTCAACAATGAGATGATTCAGATCTGTTCCAATGATCTTGCACCCAGAGAGAGGACTGTGGGAACTGAGTGTGAATCACAACATAGCATTTTCATTCTTTTTGTTGTTGTTTGCTTGCATTTTATGTTATTTCTCATTTTTTCCTGTTTGATTAGGTTTTTCTTGTGCAGCAAGATAATTGTATAAATATACATTTTGTATATTTTTTATAAATATATATGCATATATTGGATTTAGCATTTTTTTATCATGTTTAACATATATTGGATTACTTGCATCTAGGGGAGGGAATGGGGGAAGGGAAGAAATTGGAACACTAGGTTTTGCAAAGGTTAATATTGAAAAATTATCCATGTGTATATTCTGAAAATAAAAAAGCTTTAATAAAAAATTTCATGGATCCCAGATTAAAAATTCCTGGTTTGGAGGAAAGAGCCCCAAGACTTGGGTTCTATTTGTAGTTCTTCCATTAATTGCTTCCTCTATGACCTCAAGTAACTCACTTTCTTTCTCTGAATGTTTCTTTCCTCAAAAGACTTCAAGGTCCCTTTTCAGCTTAAAGATACTTTGGTTCTAAGGCTGAGAATGAGGAAGTGTACATGTTAAAGTTGAAAAGAGGTTTCACGTAAATGATCATTGTCAATTCCTCAAAACCTTCTATTGACCCAAATGGGATATTGGGAGGACTGACTTAGATTTGTACAAATGAAAAATGTGATATAAAATTCGAGGATCTGTATTCTTACTCTCAGCAATGATAACAATGCATAGTGAAAAGGTACAGACTCCAGAATCCTGTTCTCCTGTAATCAATTGTCCTGGAAATAATTTCAGAAAAACTTTACCCAAGTTGGTTAAGTAGCTTCCCATGAAGAACTGAAAAGGGGTGGAGGTGGAGGCAGAGACAGAAGGGTTTTTCTGAACTTTTAGACCAATTTATTCTCCATGGATGTATGGTTAATTCAAATCTCTCAGTTCTTAAGGTTTAAAAAATGTCCCTACAACATTGTGAGAATAAATAGCTAACTCAGAACCAGCACTAATTTAAAAAAATTAAATTCATTGGATCACAAATTTAGATCAGGAAGGTATCTTGTTCAGTGTCCTTATTTTGTTGAGGAAAACAAGGTTCAGAAAATTTAAGAGACTTGTCCTAAGTCAATCAGGTAGTAAGTAATAAAACTAGGATCTGAATGTTGGCTCTCTAACTCCAAAAGTTTTCATTCTATTACCCCATGATGCTTCTGTTTAATTTACTAAGTATATATCTATTGAACACCTAATGTGTGGCACATCATCAAGCTAAGTTCTGAGGGAGATGCATCATTTTTTAAAAGGCACTCTACTTTCTCTCATGAAGCTCATATTCTATCAGAAAGAAGACGACATAAGTTGAGAACTATAATAACCAACATTTAATGATTAAGTACATTTGAGTTGTACCAAACCAAACTCTATATAATGTTGAAGGAAAAAGGTTGTCACTGATCTGGGAAGCTTCCTGGATAGAAGGTCTTAAAGGTGGGATAGAAATTCAACAATCAAAGGAGAAGTGGGGAGGCTGGGAGTTCTGGGTTTGGGAACAGTGTGCATTAAGACATAAAAGCTCCAGGAGAGCACATGCTGCTTTGGAGCAGAATAGTCTCATTTGGTTGGAGTTCAGAGGCTGTTGAAGGGTAGTCGTTTATTGTCTGGGTCATTTAGTCAGGAGAGAGCTGGACTTTCATATTAGTTGAGGAGGCAGCTCTTCACAAAGCTAGAGGTTTCTAGGAAAGGATGATTTGGGTGGAGAAGTGAGAGTGGGAAGTTGAAGTTGTGGATGGAATAGTAGTTCTGCTGAAGACCTTTTGGCCTGGAGGAAAAGAAGGATTTTTTTGTTTTTGTTAAGACATAAACACAGTGTGGAAACTAGGAAGCCTTCTTACCTGCGGATAATCAAGAAAATTTCCTTTTTTTAGGAAATTGCAACAGGACAAAGTGGTTGCTTTCAAAGATCTGTGCAGGGGTTATAGTCAAAAGAGGCAAGTGGTCATATATTTGCAAAGAGCACTTCTGGCTATTTTTGAGAGGCCATAGAGATTTTGTTCAGGAGCTTTTCACAGTTGGCTTCTTCTGTTTCTTGGCATTTTCTTCCCTCCGACTGTAGGGATGGAAGTCAAAAAGCCTACCCTGTGCTTTTTTTTTTTTTGTCCCTTGGACTGGTGATTCACACTGGACATCTGGAGGCAGGGATGGCATTCAAGCAGGTTGGAGGGAGCAATTTTGAAGCAAGGACAAACAGAGAAATGTCACCCCCCCTCCCCTCAATCACCACACAGTCACGGGGACAGTTGGCCACCCACAGGGAGTATTTTCATAATTCTAACTCCTTTGAGACAGTTGCTGAAAGCAGCAGTACTAGGGAGTACTGGGATCTGCTTCCTTCCAGGCCCACTGAATCCTTCATCCTTTTCATCCAGTGCCATAACTAGCAATTTTGGTACTGGGGCCAAGCACAGTTGGAGTTGGGATAATTAGAAGAAACCTTATACCTAACAGGGAGAAAGGCCTTGAATCTCAGCACATAAGCCTCTATAGTCAGTCAACAAGTATTTATTAAGTATTAAATATGGGCCAGGAACTTGTATCCCAAGTACTTGGGATATAACCCCCCCCCAAAAAAAAAAATTCCTGCCCTCAAGGAGTGTACATTCTGATGGTTGTGACAATGTGTAAGACTAAGTGCATGCAAGATTTAAACAGAAGATAGAAGGTAATCTGAAAAAGGAATTTTGATTATTTCCTGGCAGAAAGGGGTGCTGCTCAGTGGGTGATTATTGGTTAGTGTTGGTCTGGATTATAGATTTGAGACCAGTGGGAGATCCCTGTCAGCCCTGTGGTGATCTAGGAGATTCTGGCTCCATCTGAAGTAGCTTTTGAAGAATTTGTAAAACCCTAAGTAATCTAGTTCTAGCAGTATTTCCCTCTTGGCAACTATTCAACTTGAGAAGCCTAAAAGATATTCAAATCCTCCTCTGGCTGATCAGACTTCTGGGCACTTTTCAGAGGGAATGGAGTGTGTCTCAGAGCCCTAAAGACTCCTACCCTCTCTGGCACTTAGGATGATGATGGGCATATGCATCTCTGATAAATGTGCTGCTGGTAGGCAGGATTGCTAAAGGGAATAGCAAATTTATGAAATTTGAAATTAGGCTGAACTTGAAATTTACATATGAAATATAAAAATGGGTCATTGTAGAGTTTTTTTGTAGGTGCCATGGAATCAGTTATGGAAGTAGGCATTGGAGTGAGAGGATCTGTGTTCAAATTTCACTGATTTCCTCTATCTATATGAACCTGGGCAAACATCTAAATTATATAGGTCTATAAATGTATAAACTTTGGGGAGGGGGAGACCTTAATTAAATGATTTCTAAGGTCCCTTCCTATTCCATAAAATTGTAATCACTGCATTAGATTGCCTCTGAGGTCTTTGATCTTATGGTTTTATATCTATGTACTCTTTCTAACCCTTAGTATTTTCCCATGGCCTGCTACAATCAATCAACCAAGAAGCATTTATTAGTAATCAGCTAAGTGCCAGATTCTGTGCTAAGTTCTAGAGATATTATGACCAAAAGCCGATAACATTGGGGGCTATAGAAATTCAGGGAAGAGTTTAAAAGATGAGTTAGATTTGAAATTGGGATTTTCAACTTGGGATCTATGAACTTGCTTTGTAAATATTTTTATAATTGTATTTCAATATGATTACTTTCCTTTGTAAACCTATGTATTTCATTTTGCACATTTATGAATATTGTTCTGAGAAGGGATCCAGACTATTAGAGAGGTTCATGACAAAAAAAGCTTAGAATCCCTAGACTAGAAGAATAGCCAATAATTTAAAAAATACCTAGAGCTATAGAACATTTGAAGGTTTGCTTGATGGCAGGATAAGGTAATGGTTATAGTACTGGGTAGAGAGATCTCATCAATGGAACTTATTAAGAGGGTAAAGTTAGACCAGTAGCTTAATCTTCATGTATCTTGAAAATTTTCCTAAATTAAATTAAATATGTTGCCTGTCATCCCACTGCTTGCAGGTGTCTAGAGGGAATTCCAATTTAGGACTCCTAACTCCTAAGTACAACCTTCAGCTTTCTGACTGTTGTAATGACTCAATTGCCAGAGCATCTTTCCATTTCTTAGTTTCTGAGTGCTTGGTAAATGAGTAGAGCATTAGCATGTTGTTGTTTTCAGAACAATGGAAGGTCATTTGCTAGAAGAAAGGCTCTCCAATGATGGGATAATTTGGGGGTCCCATTTGCTAAGAGACTTGTCCCTTTCTCAAGGGGTTGATCTTCCTCTATACGCTCCAGTTGGGTTGCAACTATACAGAGAAGCATTGTTCTGCAGAGAGCACAGTTCACTGTTCTGCCAGCCAGAAATGATAACAGCAATAAAACTACCCCAGTCTGAGTCACTGCTTGACCAGGGCTGTTCTCTTCCTCTTGAAGTTGTGAGGTCACCCAAGCTCCCACACTTGTTTCCCAAAGCTCTGGGCATTTAATTCTTGAGCAATCTTCTAATTTTTTTTGAGGAGTATAGTGAAGTTTTGTGGGAGTTTCTGAAAAGCTTTATCTGCGTCCTTTTTAATGGTGAAAAAAGGGCATAAGGTGAGAATGGGTACCCTGAGCACTGAGCAGAAGATTCAGGACACTAGGAAGGACAGGCAAATAGTATGTTTCTTCTCAGATTCATCACTGACTTGTCATACGCCTTCATTTGGAGTTGTGTGTCTACAATTGGTCCTTTTCATGTAGGAGAATAAGATGTTAATCTGTGCAAGATCAATGAATTTACCAACAATTATTTACTTTTTATTTTTATTTTGAAAAATCTTCTAATTATTTCTTTTTGCTACTTTTTCACCTTCATTCCTAAATACACCCTTCTCCTATCTTCTTCTCAAAATTTCCTATGCAAAAAAATTTACAAAAGAAAGAGGGAAAAATAGTTCAAGAACACTAATACACCAAACAAGTCAGATGGTATATGCATAGTCAGACAGTATACATATTCAGATGGACACTCCTAGTCTCTCCTGCCCCCTACGTCTGCAAAGAAAGGAGGCAGGTAAATTTTCTCATTTCTTCTTGGGTACCAGAATTATAATTATAATTACATTACATTATAACCTAGTGTTTATCAACAAGAAGTTAAGTGCCTACTATGTGCCAGGCACAAGGATGAAAAAATAATTATAAGAAATAAATAAAATAAGAAAAAAATGATAAGAAATAAAACAGGTCCACCCTCCCAGGAACCTTCATGTGATTTGCAACCCAGAGAGAGACCCTGGATAGAAGATTAATTCTTGCCTCTTTCCCACCTTAGTATCTTCAGTTTCAATAGCCAGTATTCACAAGGAACCTCCGTGATTCAGTAGGCTCGAAGGTCCTTGAGAGCAGAAACTGTGTCATTTTTATCTTCATATCCCCAGCCCCTAATAAATGTTAGTTGAATTTAATTTAATTCAATTTAACTCCACCATTAGCACTTAATGCCTTCTCTTAAAATACAGATTCTCCAGGGAGAGACAACACATTGTTTCTAATACTCTAGTGTGAGTGAATATTTCAAGGCTTTCTCCATGACAGGAGAAGCTGGATTATGAGAATATTAGGGGGCAGGAAGGGGACATGAAAAGGAGGCCAAAGGCTTCAGGATGCAGAAGGGAGGGAAAGAACTGAAGGTTACATTTGCTGACTTTACAATTCTGCCTCTCCTACCTGTGTATTGTCCTGTGTCCTACTTGTGTATTGTCTATGGTAGAATGAACTTTAGGGAAAGGGAGTAAGAATGATGAGGAGTGAGGGATCTGGGGAAAATAATTCATCCATCAAAGTTCTAGGGATTTCCAGGCAAGAAAGAAGAGCTAAAGTTCAGTCAAAGTTGTAATAACCCATCAGTAACATGGAGGTAGTGATGGACTGATGCAAAAGGTAGAGAGGACTGCACTAGGCAGCCTTTGGGCCTTTTTTATTTTTGCCAGTATCACTCTGGCCAAATCTTTTCCATCCTGCTAGATATTCTGCAGGCATTACTGATGGCAACATATGGATAACAGAGACTTGGGCTCGAAGGCTTTAGGTATCCTAAGGTTGGACTGAGTGCTCCAAAGCTCTGGTACAGAGGAGCCGTGATAAATCAGATCATTGATGCTTCCAGACAGAAGCATGAAGGGTCCTAAGTCTCACTTACATTAGTATTGTCTGCCTCAATTTCCATTTGTGGAATAGAATTCAGAAAGATCTGGCTACTCTTATTCCAGGGGATTTGAGGCTAGTTTTTTTTTCTTTTTCTGAGTGACCCTTTTTATTAAAAAATAATAACAATAAAAAACCCTTTTAACTTCTTGGGGGAAAATATTTCAAAAGAACAAAATATTTAATTTTTCTTAAGTTGCTGGGGAAATGGGAACTTTATTCTATTATATTCTGCTTACTGAATTCTGAGAACTGACATGGTGTTCCCAAAACTTCTTAGCTTCCCCACTTAATAGCTATCAAGCTAACCCATATAGCCACTAAGCCTTTGCTAATAACACATTGTTCCCTTCCCTCTCAGCATTTGGCCTGGCCATAGTACCCAGCTGCAGCTGATACTGGCCTTTCCCCAGAGCTCAGCATAGCTGAAGATATAATTCTCTCTCAACCGTCCCACTTGTCTCATCACAATCATTCCCGCAACCACTTCCCAGGATGACTGGGCTTATTCCCTTTTTATTTTTATTTTTCCTGAGTGCTTATGATGCTTGGTTTTTAATGCTAGAGGTTCGCTTGCTTCTAACATCTTTCTGTCGGGGATGAAACAAAAAAATAAGTTTTCTTTGTCTATAGAGAAAATTTGAAGTAGGCAGGTCCCCAGATCAATCCAATCTAATCTATCAATCAAAAAAACATTTATTAAGTACCTATTTTGTCTCAGGTGCTAGATATACAAAGGAAAAAATCAAATAGTCCTTGTCCTTGGGAGTTTCCGCTCTGTCAGGAAAATATATAAATAATATAAAAGAGATGGAAATATGGTATAAATAGTAAATATCAGTAAATAGTAAATAAAAAGCAAATACATATGTGTCCTAGATCTAGAGAAATTGGAGGTTAAGCCCTGCCTCTGACTCATACTGTCTGTGTGATCCCAAGACAATGCTCAAAGATTCTAAATTGCACGTAGAAGCTGATTGGAGGTATAGAGAACTTCTTCATCTGAGAGTCACCTAATGCTAATGAAACCACTGATCCAGTCCTATGCTCTAAAATACAAGATGATTGCATTATATCTTGGAGGAGGAGGGTAGACAAGGGCTCCAGCAGGGCCTGGAGGATCTGCAAAGGCTCATGGCAGAGATGGCACCTGGACTGTGCTTTGGAGGAGACTGGGGATTTTAACGGGCAAAAGTGAAGTGGCAATGAGTGACAGGCATCGGGAATAGTCTGTGTAGAGTCACAGAGCTAGAAGATAGAATGTTATCTATGAGAAACAGAAAAAAGGATCATTTGGCTAGACTGTCATCAAAGGGAATAATGTTTAAAAAGCATGAAAAGATAAGCTAGGGTCATGTTGTAAAGGGCTTAAACATACTAAACAAAAAGTTTTAAAAATTTTATCCTAGGGGCAATAGGGATTTGTTGGCTCTTCTTGAAATGACATGGTCAGAACTTCACTTTTGGAATACTATAAAGGCACTTTAAAATTTTTAAAATTAATTTTATAATTATAACATTTTTTGACAGTACATATGCATAGGCAATTTTTTACAACATTATCCCTTGTACTCCCTTCTGTTCTGAATTTTCCCCTCCTTTCCTCCACCCCCTCCCCTAGATGGCAGGTATTCTCATACATATTAAATATCTTATAGTATATCCTAGGCACAATATATATGTGCAGAACCGAATTTTGTTGTTGTTGTTGTTGCAAAGGAAGGATTGTATTCAGAAGGTAAAAATAATCTGGGAAGAAAAACAAACAAACAAAAAATGCTCACAGTTTACACTCATTTCCCAATGTTCCTTTTCTGGGTGTAGCTGATTCTGTCCATCATTGATCAATTGGAATTGGATTAGCTCTTCTCTATGTTGAAGATATCCACTTCCATCAGAATACATCCTCATACAGTATCATTGTTGAAGCGTATAATGATCTCCTGGTCCTGCTCATTTCACTCAGCATCAGTTGATGTAAGTCTCTCCAAACCTCTCTGTATTCATCCTGCTGGTCATTTCTTACAGAACAATAATATTCCATAACATTCATATACCACAATTTACCCAACCATTCTCCAATTGATGGACATCCATTCATCTTCCAGTTTCTGGCCACTACAAATAAGGCCTGCCACAAACATTTTGGCACATACAGGTCCCTTTCCCTTCTTTAAGATCTCTTTGGGATATAAGCCCAGTAGTTGCATTGCTGGGTCAGAGGGTGTGCATAGTTTGATAACTTTTTGGGCATAATTCCAGATTGCTCTCCAGAATGGCCGGATTCTTTCACAACTCCACCAACAATGCATCAGTGTCCCAGTTTCCCCACATCCCCTCCAACATTCATCGTTATTTGTTCCTGTCATCTTAGCCAATCTGACAGGTGTGTAATGATATCTCAGAGTTGTCTTAATTTGCATTTCTCTGATCAATAGTGATTTGGAACACTCTTTCATATGAGTGGAAATAGTTTTAATTTCATCATCTGAAAATTGTCTGTTCATATCCTTTGACCATTTATCAATTGGAGAATGGCTAGATTTCTTATAAATTAGAATCAATTCTCTGTATATTTTGGAGATGAGGCCTTATAAAAACACTTTTAATTCTCCTACTATGTGCTAGACATTGTGGGTACACTGAAACATAGTGAACAAATGAAACATAAGTCTCTGACCTCAAGGAACTTTTATTTACTGAATCACGTAGAAAATGAAAAGTAGAATCAGGGTTTTACTTTATCTTGAAATATCAGGGATTGGCAAAGTGATGCCCTAGGTAGCTAACCTCTGTTCTTGAGTGCCAGCAGTGGTGGTGATTGGACTGACTTTTTTTTTTTTGTAGAGCTTGTGAACTGAACCCATTCTTATAAATACAAAAGGTGATAACAGGCGGTGACCCTCAAATTTGGGATGGGAGATATTCTGGGAAGTGGGGACATAAAAGACAGCAGTGATTGACCCAGAGCTGAAGACTGGCATGCTGGCTAATAGGATGCCAGTCTCATGACATAGATTTCAAGCTGTGGAGTGTGTGGGGACTAAAAAGAACCAATAGTTTCTTTCATGCTATGTGTAAGGGAGGATTGATCTTTGGTTTGCTATTGTGAGCATTAGAAAAAGGATTCCTTTTGTGTTTTATTTTACACAACAGTCATTTCACAATATTATGATCTCCAAGATTGAGCCCTCTCCTATAAGAAAGGAAAGTAGTTAAGCAAAACTATCAGCAAAGCATCTGTATCTGATAATATATGCAAAAGCATCTTACTTCTCTGCTGGGAGAAAGAATATGGGGTTCATCCTCTGTCTTCAGAATCTCTGATTGTTTATTGCAATTACATTGAGTTTAATCAAATTACATTTGCTTTATGTGGGTGTGTGTGAGTGTGTGTGTGTGTGTGTGTGTGTGTGTGTGTGCGTGTGTGTGTGTGGCCATTGTGTATATTGGTTCTCTTTAGTTTATTCTGAGACAAAGAAGGTTTTAAATGTTCGTGGTTACACAGCTAGTCAATGCCTGAGGTCAGATTTGAACTCTGGAAGAGGATCCTTCCTGACTGCATGCCTGACCCCCCCATCAGCTGCCCACCTTGCACTTAGTAGGCACTTAATGAATTCTTCTTGATTTTATCCTTGACTTTTTCCAGATTTAAACCCAGTAGTGGAACTACATATCAAAGGTTCTGGATAGTTTAGGGCCTATGGATAATCTTTTTTAAGGATTTATAATTGGTTCTGATTTTGGAGACTTGAAGTTGTCCAGAGGCCTTTCCTTAGAAAGAACCAAGTTTACCAGGGTGTGAAGCTTCCATGTTTCCTGAAAGCATACTCTTCCCTCTCTTCCATAAAGCTAAGTTCTGTCCTATGCCTGCTTTCCTCTGTGTTTACCTTCTCAAAGAAGAATGTATAATAACATGCACCTAAGCTACTTAAGACAAATACCTGAAATAGTATTTGGTGATTCTGCATTTCCCCTCCTTCCCTTTGAGATAATCTTCCATTTACACTGTATAAATATGTCTGTACATAGTTATTTGCAAGTAGCCTCCCTCATTAGAATGCCATCTCCTTGAGGAAAGGAATTTTTGCTTTTCTTTGCATCCCTAGAGCTTACAATGCTGGCTGATTTCTTTGCTCTTTGAAAGAACTTAGAATCTGAGTTTTTAACCTGGGAATGATGGATTTATGTTTTAAGAATATTTCAATTGATTTCCTTTGTAATTTTATGAATCTTATGCATTTAAAAGCATTATTATTCTGAGAAAGAAGTTCCTGGCTTTCCAAGACTGCCAAAAGAGTCCAAAATCCAAAAAAAAGAGATCTAGATTGTCACTCCCACCGAATAAGGCAAAGTTGGACAAACTTTTATTTCTGTCTTACTGTCTAAATATTTAAGAATCCACTTTAATATGGGAAAAACTTGATTAACCAGAATGGTCAAGGAATGGGAGTGGGGACACTTCCTAGGTAACTGAGGGTTAAATAAAACTTTTTGTTTCAGCGCTTGATGTTGAAAAATTTTTGTGTAACGAAGTACAAAGATCTGTTCAGGCTTGCAAATGTAACTTTTTAAAAATGGCAGCAGCATTTAAGCAATTTTTATTAGTAAGTCTTTAAAATTTTGGTAGGGGTGGAGGCATGGAAGGGAAAAGAGAAAGCAGAGGTCTGGGTAGTAGTTAAGGAAGATGTTAATAAAGTCCCAGGTTCATCTCCAAGGGGCTCTCTTAAGAAGTCCCTTAAGGAATTAAAAGTCCTTCAGCTGCTCTCTCCTAAAAATGGTGTTCCCTACTCTTCTTCCGGTCTCCTAGAGTAACCTCAGCTTACTCTTCAGGTGGGCCTTTTTTTCTATTGGCTCTTGCACAACAGCACAACCCTCAGGTACTTTGTAGTACCGCCCCACCAGAATCCCTGCCTCTGTTGCCACGGCTACAGCTTCAGACTTTCCTGATTGGCTGTCTTTTGGAATTCCAGGTGCCTCTGAGCATCTCTGAGGTCATCCTCCCTCAAGAGTCCAGAGGAATCATTTTCCATCTTAAATTCAGAAGAATGGGACTTTAGGAAATCAAATCGAGTATTGTGGGCGTAATTGCCCTCAGTGAAAATGTGAGTGTGAAACGGATTAAAAAAAATCTTCCATTGTACCGGTCTGAAAAGGTGGGCCGGGCCCCCTTCCCAAGTACTCCTAATTCTGTATGTAGCCCATCTATATGTACGTATGTATTTGTTTATTGTCTCCTTCAATAAATTGTAAGCCCTGTGAGGACAGGATTTGGCTTTTTGTCTTTATATCTGTGTAGTGCTTTTAATAAGTACTAATTGGTGTGTGTGTAATATATAAAAATTAAAATACATATTTTATGCATGTGTAGTTATTAACTAATATTACTTCATATACTAGGATATATGCTATATTCTAGTATATCTAGTAATATAGTATACTATGTTATATAAAATAAAACACATATATGTATCTCTATATATAGACACATATATTACACACATACAAATACACTAATTCTAGGCCAATTCTAAGGCTGTTAATATTTTCTTATATACTAAATTTCCTATAACTTTTTTGCTTTCTTTACTTTCTTTGTTGATTCTTTCTTCCCTATCAAAAAACAAACATCCCCATCCATTCATCCAAAAAGCTTCCTTTTATGGATCTATGCTCTCTTTAAAGTGAAGGTGACCCGAGATTTTCAAAAGCAATACCAGAGACTACTAAAGCTCACAGGTTTGGCAGACTTCAGTTTGGACTTGACCTGGTAACAGACTTTTTTTTTCTTTATACCAGCCTCGATAAGAATGGAAAAGCTCATCATCAATAGTCTGGCCATTTTTCTAGCATTAGTCTGGATAAGTATGGAGAAGCTCCTTGTGGCCACTTGGTGATGAATTCTTTGACTGTAGTTCCAGAGGAAAAACAACAAAATATTCTTTAGTTCTGAATAGTCTTTGGCTTCTATGGCATAGATGGTGGCAGAATTGTAGGAATCCAGGCAGAGGAGTGAAGAATCGCTATTTTTTATTTTGACTAAAACCATTAATATTGATACTCTTAAGTGTGAGACTCTTGTACAGTAAACAAATTGAATTGGAATGAATTGGAAATGACAAATACTAAATAACTTCATCAAAAATGAAAGTATATTTTAATAGACAGGGAGTAATTGATTACTTAAGCATGAGCCATTGATGAATCAGTACATTCATATCACTACTTTGTCAAGAACAGGTATTAAAAATAACACAAAGCTAGGAGACTAAAAATGAAAAAGCAATATAAGTATATAATTGAAACAATTCCAGGCTGACCTATTTAAATAGGTTATTATATACAAATGAGATGGATGGAGGAAATGATATGAACACCTGTTATAATAATAGCTTCATATGGAAGTTTAAGCAATGTAAGTAAATCCCCATAATAAAGAGATCAAAAAAGTCTAAAACTGCTTTAATCAATAAAGACTTGATTTATTTGTTATCCAAAAGGATATGCCGCTAAATCCCTTGGTTTAGAATGTAAACTCATTTGTAAAATACACAGAGAAGAATATAGAAAAATTAAATACAGTATTTCCTCAAACTCTGAGCAATGGGTGAAAGGACTAATTTAAATAAAGCTTGATGAATGACCCAACTAATCAAAGTTATTTCAAAAGACTTTTTTTTTTTTTTTTTTCTGAAGCAATTGGGGTAAAGTAACTTGTCCAGGATTACATAGCCAGGAAGTGTTAAGTATCTAAGGCCAGATTTGAATTCTGGTACTTCTGATCTCAGGGCTAGTGCTCAATCCACTGCACCAACTAGCTGCCCCTCGAAAGGGTATTTAACGGTGAAACCCTAAGGATAACAAACAGGTGAAAGATGGAAAAAAACTGCAAAGATTTTGTAACAAACTTTTCACTCTCAAGAAGAATGGCGTCACTACATTTGCACTTTAAAATCACATTCCTAGATGCTTATAGAGTAAGGAGAAATGACATTAAAGAGAACAAAAATGGGAAAGCAACTATATATTAGTGTTAGTATGTGCAAAGGAGGCCTATTTTGGAAATATAGATTTTATAGTATTGAATCAATTCTCAAGTTAGTTGAGGGAATGCAAGATACAAAAATCACGAAGGGAAAAAACCCTTCAGATCTTATTGAGAGCACCAATATCAATTATAAATGCCTACTTTTCACAAGTATATAAAACTTTAATGAGAATATCCTATGGATTCATCAAGAGTATCCTTGATGCAGGTTAAAGGAAAAGAAGAATTTGTTAGGTGATAGTCCATAATAGACCATATCTTTATCATCACAGAGTTGTCTGAAAAGCAAAAAAAAAGCATAAGATCTCATTGTGTTTCTTGTTGATTGTGTAAAAAAAAGGCATTTGCTTTATGGACTTATAGGGCACCTTAAATACTTTCCTCCAATAAAGTGTTCACCATTCAAAATCATATGAGATTCATTGAAAAATAATAGACACAAACTGGTGCATGACAATAATTTCTGCTAATAGGGCGGGCTCAGGCTAGCAGAACTCCTGAGCTTAGGAATTCTGAGCTTCAGTCGGATAAACTGAATGGATGTCTCTGCTCTGTTGGACATAAGTATAGTAAACCCCTGGAAGCTAAAAGTGATGGTGATGGCACTAGGTTATTAAAGAAGAGTTGAATGGAGCAGGTCAAAGTGCCTGTGTCTATGATGGTCAATAGTAGATCAGGTCCATAAATAGTTCCTGCACTTCCATTCTAGCCAAGATGGGGGAATCTAATAGAAAAAAAGAGAAAAAAATAACATATAAAGCCTCATATGACAAAACTCTGACAAATATGTCCAACAAATATATTTACCAAGAATGAGGTCCAGCACATATATACATTCCATAAAATAGAAGTCCTAAAAATGTTTCTCTTTGTAAAAATAATAATAGTGCTGATTCAAATCCTGAAACTATATAGAATTTTCTGAATAAAACCTTTAAATCAATTGCAAGAATTTGTCCTAATCATTGATACAGGAAAATACCAAGTGGATGAGGGCTCCTGTTGTCCAGGGTATAATACAAGAAAGAATAAAGAAATATGCTTCAATCTGCATTCGGAGCTCATCAGTCTTTTATCTGGATATGGAGAGCATTTTCCTTCTTAAATCCTTTGTACTTGGATCATTGTGTTACTGAGAAGAGCTGAGTCCATCATAATTGATCACCACACAGTGTTGCTGATACAGCGCACAGTATTTTCCTGGTTCTTCTCATTTCACTTTGCATTAATTTGTACAGATCTTTCCAGGTTTTTCTGAAATCTGCCTGTTCATTATTTTTTATTACATGGTAGTATTCTATTACATTCATATACCATGTTTGTTTAGCCATTTCCTAAGTGATGGACAACCCTGAAAAGGGCTGCTATCAATATTTTTTCACACGTAGATACTTTTTCTTTTTTTATGATCTCTTTGGGATACTTTTTTTTTCTGGATCAAAGGGTATTCACAGCTTATTTACCCTGTGGCACAGTTCCAAAATGCTCTCAAGAATGGTTGGATCAATTCACAACTCCACCAACAATTTATTAGTAGCATTGTGTAGAGCTGTCTATTGCTATATTGCTTAGTGGTGATGGGGCAGTCTGACAAAATAGCATTCAGGGCTTCAAGCTCGGTAATGGGTTCAAATGCACCTTCAAGACTTATTAGTTCTCAGATGATTTGTTTGAATTTTCTGTACCTTGTACAGCTCTAGAAGAGGAAGGAATCAGAAGTTCTAAACCTGAGACAGGTTGTGACCTGCTTCCTCTACAGAAAGTAGAGACTTTCTTAGACTTTGTACGGTTAACATCCCTCTGTGGAATACTTATTGTGATCATTCTCCCTGTTTTATAGAGCATAAGCTAGAGTTGATAAGAACTTCAGAAGCCATCTGGCCCAAGCTTTTCATCTTGCTGATGGGGAAACTGATGCACCAAAGAAGCGATTGATCTTCGGTTACATTCTGGGAAGGAATGGACAGCGTAGACTCGACCTCAAGTTCCTTAGGGCAGTATCCTAAATCCAGTTCTCTTCCCTTCACAGAAATGATTTTGCTCCCTGCAAATGTTCCAAAAGCTTGCCCTTTTTCCCCAGCCTTGAATACAGCTCTGCTCTTCAATAAAAGTGGTTGCTACTTGTGAGATACAAAAGAAACATTGTGAGGGGGGAGGAACACCGGGTTCCTCAATTCAGACCTCACTTATCTTTATCTCTATTTTCCATCAAGTAACTGGAAAAGAAACAAAGGCCTTTGGCCTAGGAACATCTTTTAAAAAAGACTTTGCTAGCTCCTCGCTTTGTTTGAATGGGTAAACCTCCTCACTGTTTGCCCTTGAAGCTGTTCTAACAGAGCGGGGCTGTTTTATCAATCTGAGCAGCTTAGTAAATGGAAGGATTTCCCTCACCTTCCTCCCATTTGCTGTGACATGGGTGGGGGGTGGGTGGCAGGGTGAGCCAAGGTTTGGGGGGGAGGGTGGTGGGAAGTTGACCTCCCATAGACCCTAAAGACAAAGACTGAGGGTGGGGGGTGGGACCAGGCCTTGAAGCCAAGACAAACATTGGAGGTTGGTTACCATCTTCAGAGTACATGATACAAAAATCTGAGAAATCTCTCAGAAGCGCTGGAGAATGGGCCCTGGGCATCAGGGAATAATTTGCAGGGATTTTTTTTTTTTTTAAGGGGAAGGGGAACTAGTAAATTTATGAGGGCAATAGAGGAAATAGAGAACCAGAGAGGTGCAATCATTAGTCCAAATAGGAGTTAGAGCTGAGATTGCAAAGTCTCCTAACTTCCCATCAAGAGCTCTTTCCAATACACTAAACTGCTTCTGGCGCAGTAGGTAGAGTGCTGAACTTGGAATCAGAAAGGCCTGGATTTAGCCCTGCCTCTGACATTTAACCATCTTGGGCACATCCCCTCATGTGTGAACCTCAGTTTCCTTATCTGCAAAATGGGTATAATAATTCTTCTAGTATCTCCCTCACTGATTGTCCCGAGGCTTGAGTGAGATAATATGTATAAAATATTTTGCAAACTTCAAAGAGCTTTATAAATGTCAGTTATTATTAGAAGCCAGTTATTAATCACTAAGGGAACCATCAATGGCCTGTGGAGGCCATGGATTAGAGTGGCCCAAACTGAAATCCATTAGCAGTCTCCAAACCTGACAGCCTAGGTGGGCAGAGAATTATATGGAACTTAGAATTTTGCAAGTTCAAATTTCCTGTGAATTATATGGAACTTACACCTTCGATTTCCTGGGCCCTGATGGCTCATTACAAGGAATAAAACTGTCCTATGAACAGAAAAAGGTGTGAAAGCCTCTGCTTTAGTCGGTGGTGCAAGGATATATTGCTTGACAGTTTTTATACGAGTTATTACTAACAAAGTGCCGCCTTTAAGATTTTGCATTTCACCATCGTCCTCCGGAAGAGATCAAAGATGCAGTGAAATGAACATAAGGCAAGGAATGGGCCGTAGCGTAAGAAGGAGAGGAGGAGTTGGCTCACACTTTACAGGATGGATTATGGTTACTGAACTGGCACTCCACACTTGTTAGGAATGGGCATTTCAATGGGAAAAGCTCCTAGTTTAGAACCCATGGCTTAGATTTTGAATCTACTTGCTATTTGTGTGATCTTAGGCAAGTCATCTCACAGGGCCTTGGCTTTCTCATATAAGGCTGGATTCAATTTTCTAGGTTTTTTTCTAATAATAAAATCTACAGTTTGAATTTCTTATTTCACAGACAAAACAACAGCCTCTTAAGTGACTTATTCTGGATCATACAGCTAATTTTGGCAAATTTAGAACAAGAATTCAAACCTCTTAAATCTCTTATGGTAGTTAGTTCTTTATTTTTTCTATGATATCACATTGAAAGTTGGTTGTATTCAGGAATTCAACACCTCTTTGTATCAGACATTATGCTGGGCATTGGAGATAGAAAAAAAAAAAACTGCTGAAAAAACTGTTGCCCTCAAGTAGTTTGCTGCTGTTTGTCCTTCCTTCTGGAAGAAGGACATGATGACATCAGAGGGGTATACCATGATGTTTAAGTGAGGGAGGGCTGCCTCACTTTGCTCTCCAGAGCCATCTGGAGCCAGTGGCCAGATACAAATCAGTGGACAGGAGATGGCTCTGGATGCTGTGGGAGACCTTGGCCTTTTTAGGCTAAAGTTTTCAACAGGTCTGATTGAGGCTATATCCATTCTGTGATTGAGCAATTGAAGCAAAGAATCTCTTTTTTCACTTATCCCCCCCCAATCTAAATAAATGAATCTAGAAGGGGATGACCCTCAATTTCTGGCCAAAGCAGAAATGATTGCTATTTACATTCACTTTGACTCAATAGAATCCAAACAATGATCAAATGGGGCTCGGCCTAGGACCTATTGGTGGCCAATTAGTATCAGATTGTTTTTGATTTAAGATTTGATCTTTAAGAAAGAAATCAAGCTAATAAACCCTAAGACATCTGAAGAGGGTTCCAAGGTGCAAAAGAGAGAGATAATGCTTTTAAGAAAATCTGTAGGTATGGGTATGATACCCTATATGGTGGGAAGGAGGAAAAGAGAAGGAAGGAGGGAAGGAAGGAAAGAAGCTTTATTAGAGGGATGCATCATATATACAATTAAATATATACAAATTGATTATTTAAAGAACTGGGATGGGGCCAGAGTTTGGAGGGCAAAAAACCAGATTGTTTCTCTCTCTCCTCAGTACTAGTTTTCTACTATCACCCCCTGGCATTTACCATTTTGAGGACGATGGGGGGAAAAGAGAAGGAATAAAGGGTGAATCAGAAGTTTGTGTCCCTCTCGATGATGGGGAAACAAATTTAAGGTGAAGAACCAAATATTAGACCCTCTTCCTTAATCAAGCAAGAAGTATTTTATTGAATAAATAATCTATTCACTAAGTGCATTAAAAGGGAGTATAAAGAAGTCCAAGAACCATTTGTATCAAATGCTTTGTATAAAATGATATAACTTTGCTTCAACTTCAATATTTTTACCAAAGCCTTGACCCAAGCAGTAGTGTTTCAGTATCCTCATCAGTCAAGCAGGAATCATGCTTCAGTAAGGGATGCCCAGATAACTTGGTAAAACTGGTTTTACCACCCTCCACTCAATTCCTCTTTAGATGTTTCATATTAGAGAGTAGGTGACCCATTTCATTCCTTCCATTTAAGAATAAAACAATAAAGAATTAGAAAGACACTCTCAAAGATTATACCACTGAGCCCATTATATCGGGCTCTATCAAATTTGGAAGGCCTATGGGTCAATGAATGGCTTCTGTGTTTATCTTCTGAAGCTCAGACTGTATTCTAAGAGAGTCATCGATAGAAGGATTAACCACTATATATATATATAAATATATATATATATATATATATATATATATATATATATATATATATATATATATATATATGTATGTATGTATATTTTTGGCCACAGCAGTTTATAGAGACTATTTATGAAGTCATACAAGAGTACATCTGCACTGGTAGAATAATCCTAATGATGATATCATGGGTCATTTGAAATATACCCTCTAGTTAAAAGTAATTCTACTATAAAGGGAGAAAGTATCTTTAACTTTTATTGCCAATGAGTTATGGATTTGTGACTAGATTACATACAGTGCTGTACGTCTATTAGGGATCTTAAAAGTCATCATTCTAGGGGGTTTTGTGTGGTATGTGTCATGGACCTTGTGGTACTTCTTAAATATATAAATACATAATATAAAATGCATGGGTTATCAGAGAAACCGATTCTATTGAAATTCAGTTTTCAAATTATAAATATCACTATAAATAACAAATTTAATATCAACATATTTAAAAAATATTAAAAAAAACTTCTGAACCCCTGAAAACTATCTGTGCATTATCTGTTTAGTCTAACTTCTTCATTTTGCAGATGAGGAAATTGGGATTAAAACTGAAGTTGCTTGCCTGAAGTCATACCCATCATTCATGGGATATCTAGAACCCAGGCCCTTTGACTTCCACTCTGGGACTCTTTATGATGATGGGGCTGTCACATATTCTTCTGGGTCCTAGTTTTCTTATTTACAAAATGGAGAAATTGGTAGTAGATGAACTCTGAACTTTATATTAAACCATTCACCTTTCTGAGGCTGAGCGCATTGTAAGTGGTCTATATGTATAATCTATTTTTGTGATTGTTATTATTAGAAAGTAGACTGTGTTCCCAGGTAGTTGACCTTCTAATTACTAACCATGTCTGACCTTGCTTAGCTTAGCTCAGCCTTTATTATGTATTCTTTCAAGGAAAAATAGTTTCTTGAGCAATGTTTAAAGATAGTCTATAGCAAGTTTTCTAAGCATGAACATTCTTTCTATGTCACTTTTTATTTTTTAAAAAGAATGCTATTCAGACAACTAGGTGGCACAGTGATTAGAACAGCAGGTCTAAAGTCAGGAAGACCTGAGTTCAAATGTTCCTTCAAATACTAGCTGTATTATCCTGGGCAAGTCACTTAATTCTCTTTACTTCAGTTTCCTCATTCATAAAACGAGCTGGAGAAGGAAATGGCAAGCCATTTGCCAAGAAAACCTGAAATGGGGTCACAAAGAGTTGAAGACACATTCTTTAGCAAGTGTTCTAAGCATGAATATTACTATTTCATTTTTTTAAAGAATAAAAAATGATTCAAAGTCTACTATCACCTTTGACTGACTTAGATGTATACAAATTATAGCTTTAACCAGTTGATGAGGGAGTCTTTACTGGTTAAGGAACTATGTGCAGGATTCTAAATTAAAGGTCAACAGGAAGGATTTTGAACAATTTTATTAGGTAGATACACCACTTATTTCTTAGAGGTTTGCTTTAATTTACCCTTGTAAATCTATAAGGTAAAGTTTCCTGGTAACAATATAGTGAATTCATGGACTCACAGAAGCATTTATCACTTGAAAAGTTCTTTTTGTGGTCATCCAACCCAGTCTTCTCATTTTATAGATAAGGAAACAAAGATTAAAAAAAAAAAGCTATGTGACTTGCCCAAGATCATACAGATAATAAATGGCCATAATCTGTGATTCAGACTAGCTGGGAAATGCTGTAAGCAGATTCAATGGAATCAATAACCTTTTCATGCTATGACAGGGTAATGATGACACATGAATGGTACTCAGGACTAAGAAATATATAGGTATTGATAACCTAAGTAAGATTGGAAACTCAAAACCACATAATCAGTTTTATACTGAAGAATATGCAAATCTTGGCTCAGAAAGTAGACAAATTATCAAATGATAAAGAAGACTTATCTTCCTCTACTAGAGAGCTTTCGATGTGCTTCTTTCCAGGATAGTTGCCAATCCTAGGGAATGGACAGTGCAAGATCTGCCGGTGATAGCAATTGTGTTAGATCCCTTATCCTTTAGCCTTGACAATTGCAGGAGCATCCTGACTGATTTTCTCACCTCCATCCTCTCTAATTGAATTTTTGCATCACTTCCAAAATAATCCTTCTAATGCACATGTCACTCATGCCACACCCCTGCCTCAAACATCCTCAGTGCTTACTGAATGAAATATAAAGCGTGAAGGGCATTTGAGGGCCTTTACAATGACTCCAACTTAGCCTTCTATCCTTATTTCAAATTACTCATCCTTTGCAAGGATTGTATTCCAGCCAGATTGGGTCATTGTTGGTCCATCTCAGTGTGTTTGCTTGGTCCCCTGGACCTGGGATGGCCTCTTGCCATCATCTCTATTCAAACCCTTAGCTTTGTTCAAGGTCCATTTTTCTTCTGGCTTCTGTTTGACTCTTCCTATACACTTAATCCTATTTTAATTTCTATTCATGTGTCATCATAACTCTGTCATAGTATGATCTTATATACAGGTTTTATTACTGTTCTCCATTGCCAAGTAGAAAATCCTTGAGGACAAGAAGTATGTCTTTTCTTTTTTTTTCTTTTTTCTTTTTTTAAGTATTTTTATATAACTCTAGCACTTAGCACAATTATTTAATAAATATTTTTATGAAATTAAATTGAAGCTTTGGTGGAAAGTAAGAAGTTAATCACCAGGTCAAGACTAGGGATTTCAGAGGGATTTCAGCTGCATGAAGCTACTTTGAACTGAAAATGTCAATGAGAAACCTGATAAGAGTAGGTAGGAAGTTGAATAGAGAACTGAAATCATCAACCAAGCAGGCAAATATGGAAACAAAGAATGGACTGAGACAACTGCATTGGGATCCTTGGACATGAACAAGATGAATGAGCAAAATTAGAATTGAAAAGCCAAGGGCAAAGCCAGGGAGAGATTATGCAAAAGTACGTAAAGCTAGGTTACCCTCCAGTGACCTACCAAGTAAAAACGGATGTAGGGGAGTTGCAGTTTAGTGACCATACCTAAATGTAGTCTTTAGCAGATTACCACAGGTATTTGGTAAGTATCTTAACCTGGTCGAAGTAGGGAGAAGAAATCCGAATAATACACTTGAATTTTACGTCAGTAAAGTGATGAGGTAGATCTAAAACAAAGGCTCAGATCACTGTCTTTCCTTTACCATTATTCTTTACCTAATTACCATTTATCATACCCCTGGTGCTTCATGCCAAGGGAACACTGTGTCCAGAGAGAATTCCAATTTGGGTAATTAGATTCCTTTGACATAATGGAAAACTCCCACTTGGGAGCTTTTTTTTTTTTTGGCCTTTGGATTCTTTTTAAGTGGCTGTGCATAGTTCATGATGGAACATTGCCCTCCAAAATGAGACTAAATTATGGACAGTAGGTCACTCATACTTACATTGGTTTTGACTTGTTTTTGTATATACTGATTGGCTTTTTTATTCTTCCTTATACATGATCCTTCATTTTTCTTCTCTGCATCTTTGCATTGACTCTCCCCCATGTTTGGAACCATCTTTTCCACCACTCTGGGCCTTGGAATCTCTAGTCTCCTTGAAGATTCAGACCAGATTCCACCTTCTAAAGGAGGTCATTCTTGAGCCTCTTGGCACCTAGTAGCCCCTTCTAAATCACTTTGTATCTATTTTATATGTATATATTGTCTATCTCTGTAGATATTTTTGAATTCAGGGATTGTTCTGCATTTGTCTTTTTATCTCCAGCACATAATATGGTGTCTAGCAAAGAGCTGATGCTTAACAACTTCTTGGCAATTGATTGCAAAGGCATTCAATGTTGATTCCTTGACTGATTCATTCAACAATATTTATTAAGTCCTTTGCATAGAATTGTGTGTTAGATGCTTGGGAAGAAAAATTCAGATAAAATAGACACCAGACCTTCTGGTCCTAAGAGTGTGACACAAAGTTTTTTTTTTTTAACCTATAGTCTGTAAACTTGGTTTAAAAATATTGTGATAGCTATACTTAAATATAATAAGTTGAATGTGTAACTTGATGCATTTGAGTTTGTGAATTTAAATTTTGTGAATTCATTTTGGGAAGGAGTCCATTGGCTTCAGTATTCTGCTATGGCAGTCTGACATAAAGAAGTTAAAAATCCTTAGTATAGTAGGTCATAAACAGATAATTAAAATATATATTATATACTAAATTATTTGAGAGTCAGAGAAAGTCAGTGTAGTCTGGAGACAAAATAATAGACTGGAAATTCAGGATCTTGGAGTTTAATCCTATACCTTGCTCTCCTGTATTGAGCAAATCATGCAACTTCTTGGCTTCTTGACTATAAAGTGGATTTAATACAATTAAATGTGCCTTGGATTTTATTATTTTAAGTATTTTGTTGTTGTCATCTTTGACTCCTCCCTTTACTTCACCCCTATGAATATTCAATCTTCTGCTAAATCTCGTGGGTTCGTTCTTTAAAATAACTCACAGTTTTCCTATTTTTATGCTGTCACCCTAATACAGGTCCTTGGACTTTTCTCAATGTATGTTGGGAAGTCCCTAAGAAGGAAACCCATTCAGATAAATAGTTTGTGCATCTTTTAGTGTTACAGGGTTGCCTGGGGTCCTGAAAGACTAAATGACTTGTCTAAGGTCATTCAACCAATCCAAGTTAGAGGGAGATCTTGAACTCAGGTCATTCTGGCTCAGGGTAATTCTTTCTGCACTCGTCCATGTTGCCTTTCTCCTTAAGACCTTTCCTTGGACTAATGCAGTAGTCTCTCTCAGGTCTTTCCCTCTCTAAATATCCTAAAGGTTGCTATCGGAAGTTTCTTCCTAATGCTAAATGTGATCATGTTAATCTCTTGAATAGTCTAATTCCTCAGTGTGATATTTTAGGCCTTCCACAGTTTTTAACGTATTTCCCTAGTTTTAGCTTATTCCTACCACTCCATTTCCTTGGACTTGGTCCAGCCAAATAGGACTATTTATGTGGCTCTCTTTATCAAAAATGAAGTCCATTCCTTTCTTTATGTCAGTCTTTTATTCTATCTATGTTCAGCATAAGTAACATTTCATCCATGAAAACGGACATGTATCTTTCTATCCCCAGAGTCAGATGTGATCTTTCCTTTTAACTCTCAAAGAACTTTGCATCCTTATTATGTACTTGTGTTGTATTATATAGAATCATAGATTTGGAGCTATAAAAAGTACCTTAGAGATTATCTAATTCATGTTTTCTTAACCTTTTTTTTTTTTGGCTTATTGAGGATGCTTTTGACAGGCTGGTGAGCCTATGGACCTCTTCTTAGAACAGTATTTTTAATGCATAAGATAATGTCCATAGGATTACAAAGGAAGCCAACTATAGTTTCTGTTACTGTCTACTTTGTATAGATCGGCACTGGAAGACTTGCTTGCTCTGTTCACCGGATCCTGGTCTTTGCAACTGCTGCCTTAACTGCCATCCCCGTCCCAATCATCCGTAACTGTGGCCAACACCAAATTGTTCTTTGACATGGCCATTGATGATAAGCTCCAGACTCGGTTACTTTTGCAATATTAGAAATTTAAGTTTCCAGAGACAGCGGAGAACTTCTGTGCTCTGAGCCCCGGAGAGAACAAATCCCTTTGGTTCTTTTTTCACCGAATCATTCCTGGGTTCACATACCAGGGTGGTCATAGACATGGAGGTCATAGAAGCCATGGAGCCTTGGGTTGGCAAGAGCAGTAGGAACATTGCTACTGCTGATTGTGGACAAGTCTCATACGTTTTTTAGCTTTTTTTTTGTTTTAACCCCCTTTGTTTCTGGGGGGACCACCCCCCTGTTATTCTGTAATCCTTATGCTCTTATTTGCTGAAATTCTTTGTTTTCCTTATATAAGTATGGTTACTTTGCAGTTAAGTTTATGATTATAAAATGAAAACTAATCCATAAAAAAGAAAAAAAAGTTATCTGAGAATTCCTTTTAGTCTCAATTCCTTTATTTTATAGGCTGGAATAAAAAGTATATCCTGTGAGGCAGGTTGGTGTTGTGGTTAGAAAACTACTAACCATTACCCTTCCACAGATTTAGATCTGAGAGGGATCTTAGAGATTATCAACTCCTACCCCCAGATTTTGGAACTATACAAAGTGAAGGAAACATAGGCTCTTACAAATCTTGCGGCGGGTCACAGAGATAGTTTATGAAATGGATTTGTGCCTTTCCTGACAATTCCAGTCCCCTTTCTCCTCTGCCATGCCGTCCCTCTTAAATTCTCCATTCAAAATCAGCCTGTGAAAAATACTGGCTCTGTGGCCCTGGGCAAATCATTCTATCTCACAGTGCCCCAGGCAACTCCTGTAAAATATACATTTGCAGAACAGATGCCAGTCTGCATTGAGAATTCTTCATACCAATTAAATCATAAACCTGATCCAAAAAAATATAATCCCATGGGTCATTGACAAATTGCAAAATCACTATCCATCCTTTCCAGTTAGAAAGGAGCTTAAGAATATTTAGTGGTGATTCAGGCCAGCCGTTGGCTTCCATGCGATTTTGAGCAACTCTACAGAGGCACTTGTCAAGATGCTAGAGCCCTTGGCAAAATTATGAAGTAGGGGAGATTTGGTTCTTTCTTGTACCCTTCTCAACCTCTGGCTCTGACTCTATCCCATCTCCCTTTTCTCTTTTCCATTCCTGCTAATCTTTTATCAATTGTCACCTCAGGACTATGATAGTTGATTCTGAATAAATGCCCTTTTCAGAGCAGACTGCTCTTAGCTGGCTGTGTGACCTTGGGCAAGACTCTCTGGGCCTCAGTTTCCTTACCCAAAAAATGAAGGGGTTAAACTAGATGACCTCTGGTGTCCCTTCCAGCTTTGGCATTCTATAATTTCCTTACCCAATCATAATAGGATCTGTTTGGGGAGCCCTGAGCTCTTGCTTCTGGGCCTCCTTCACAATGGGGTGACTTGTCAATGGCCGTGCTGCTGACTTCCTTCCAAATGCTGTCACCTTTACGGGGGTGGACTCAGTGCTAGTCTAGGCAATCTCAAATGGCAATTGTTGACCTTCCAGCTGGACAACAAAAGGATTTTCATTTCCCGGAGCGTTGTGGGCTACCCTATGTTTGTCCTTCGCTTTGTCACATTGCTTAGTGACATTCAAGCCACTGACCACTTGGAGGTTTTGGGCACTAGGGCACCAAGGCAAACACCACCCAGAACAATGGAAATTCTCAGGAAATTCCCAGCTTTTCTCAATACCCCACTTTTGTATTTGTACAATTCAAAACCTGTAGGAGTCTGGGATATAATGTATTGCAACAAGTGGGCCTTTAAACCCAGCTGTTGAAAATGCATATGTTTTGATGAGATAGCACATAAAACAGTGAATGGCGGACGTCCATGGACTAATTGCAAATGTTCATGCTTGTTGGCTCAGCTCTGGGCTCGCTGACCCTCCAAGGTCACTTCTCAGATCTCCCTCTCGGATGCGTCATGGGGGCTTTTGTGTACGTGGGGATCCTGGGGGGGGCAGCAGGCCTGGCCCCGCTGGCCCTCTCTGTTCTGGCTGGCAGCACCCCAAGTGTGAGCAGCAGAGTTTCCGGAACTGCCATCGGGGCCCCTGCGACCTTTGCCCGGTGGCTGCGGCTGCTGTTCCTGCTGTTTGCGTGGCTCGCAGGGAAATGGAAAGGGAGCGAGTAAAAACTCACCCACTTGCAACATTATGAAGCTGTCTAGGCTGTTGGAATGTCACGAGGTAGAGAAAAATGTGACAAATTCCCTGCACTGTGGCATTGAGACTGAAGCAGCCCCAGCTGGTTTGCTTTTAAGTTTTGTCTGAGAATAGTGGAAGGGAGAGGAAGGTCAAGGGCTGGGAGGTGATGAGAACAGCCTTTTTGTTCTTATTTTTGGGGTGCTAACTTCTCCTTCCTTCATGTCCCCCAAGAGAGCATTTCCCCATTTTCCCCCATGGCCATGGCTTAATGGTGATGGGCCCCAAAGGGTGGATCAGGCAGCAAACTGTGCCTTTTGCTTTCAGGAACATTGGGAGTCTGGTTCCCCCATTTCCTTTGCCTTAAAGTTGTGACAAGGGTTCAAATGCACATCTTCTTGGGAGAGGTGGCCCTTTAAGCTCTGGGGCAGGCCATCAGATCACATTGAATGATTCTGAACAATTTCTTTGCCTCTTAGAGAGGGTATAGGGAAAATTGGATGCTTGAGGAAATCAATAAGACAGGCACCAGCAAGAAAGAAAAAGGGGAGTGAGCTAACAAGCAGCTGGAGGTGCTGAAAAGAGCCTTTCCCCCCAGAAATTTGCTGAGGTCTGGCGCTGTTTCACATTACTCCCATTCACACACTCTGATCTCATCAGATTGGCCTGATGGCTCTGTCTCCATGCAAAATTGCATCTCTTGCCATGTCTAGAGTCCTTTCCCTCTTCATCTCACCTCTGAATATCCCTCTCTTCCTTTAGAGAATTGTGTTAGTGCTTTCTTCATTCCCTGAGTAACTTGTGCTCTATCTCCCTCTTAAAGTCACTTTACATAACTTTGTTTGGCCTTGCTGCTTCTACATGTACATCTCTCATATAGAATGTATGCTCTTTGAAGGCAGAGGTTGTTTTGTTGTTGTTGTTTTCCTTCACATAGTGTCTTAGACATGAGACATTTTTAATAAACATTGAATTGCCTTGCTTTGAAATGAGCACATTTAGAAATGGACTAGTTAAAACTGTCTGTTGGGATGAGAAAATTTTGGAATATGCTGTTTTGATTCAATGGTGACTCGAGAGCATTTTTGTAATGGGGGATAGGTGAGCAGGATGGTTTTGCAGATACTTCTGTTATTTAGGCTGGCTTTGAAGGTTGTTAAAATGCCTTTTTTTCTTTTAAGAAAAGATGATATGTTACATTTCATTTTTTATTATAGGCACAATTTTTGGTGCTTCCAGATTAAATGAATAGATTATTCCAAAATGCCAAGAAGAATCTGAAGGAACCTCCAAAGAGTCCTCATTTTCTAAATGAGACAATTACACTGAATAATCTCTAAAATTACTTTCATCTCCAAAGTTCTCTTTTTAAAGAAAAGAGAAGTGCCACTGAGGGGATGGCAGGAATTTTAATAGACTGATTACCCCCATTATCTATTTCCATAGATATGGGGTCCTGGATCAGACTGAGCAGGTGATACTGCACTCACTGAGCAGAGAGGAGACAGAATAGTTAAGTGAAGTGCTTTCTATTAGGTTATAAGGGAGAGAGGCAGTTAGATCAGATTTGGCTGCTGCTGCTCATGGAGTTTATAGTCTGGTTAGGAAACATACTTCAAAATTTCAAGGATCGGGGGCAGCTAGGTGGCGCAGTGGATAGAGCACCAGCTTTGAATCCAGGAGGACCTGAGTTCAAATCTGGTCTCAGACACTTACCACTTCCTAGCTGTGTGACCCTGGGCAAGTCACTTAACCCCAACCTCAGGAAAAGGAAAAAAAAATTCAAGGATCGGTGATTTTACTGTCTAGGGCATCCCTTCTTCTAATGGAAATCATAGACATTTAACAACTTGGTAGATGGCCTGGGAGAATTGTTATGGCTGAAAAAATTTCATCCCCTTGCAGCCCATCAGGTAATAAACTTGTTTGGACTTAGAACAGACCTTGGACAGCAGATACACACATCGTGTCCATTATCTTGCCCATTTATATTGATCCAGCATATTAAGAATTTACAGGGCTTGTGATATGCTGGTAAAACCATCATGCATCTGGAGTCATGTTTCCATAATGATGAAGCGTCAAAAGATGCCTTGTGTAGAACATTTTGCAATATTAAAGATAGATATGTAGGAAAGTTGCAAAGCAAGAAGATTTTGTGAGATACAGAACCAGAAGAGAACTTAAGGGTCATGTGGTCAAACCATCTCAGGAAATAAGGCCCAGAGAATGGAGGTGAGCTGGTCAAGGTCACACTACTATTAAGTAGCAGCATTAGGAGCGCATGTCTTGTGACTTCAGTGCCTTTTTGATTACGGGAAGGTGCCCAAGGGGGAAAGCTTGTGGTTAGTCCTGGGGGATCAGAGCAGGGTTTCTTGGATGCTTACCATGTGCAATATGGGAGCTGTTCCAATGTATGAAAGGTGACTCCTAACCTGAAATATCATTGAGGGTCTGATTTAGGTGACAGTGCTTCCACATATGAGGCAATTAGGTGGGACAGTAGCTAGGAAGACCTGGCCTTGAAATTTCCCTTAGATACATATAACTGTGCCACATAGGACAAGTCTCAGCCTCTGCCTACCTCAATTTCCTTATCTGAAAAAAGGGGGTGATAGCATCTGTATAGATGAACTGTGAGGATTAAATGATGATTTATATAAAATGCTTTACACATATTACAGGGCACTTCCAGAGGTAGAGCCAAGATGCTGGAGTAAAGTCAGGAAGCTGCTTGAGCTCTCCCAGCTTTCCTCAAAAACCACACAAAACCAAGCCTGTGAACAGTTTGACAGAATGAAACCATTCTCCAGCTCAAGGCAGACTGAACAAACTTCGGGAAAAGTCAGTTTCATTGGGGTGAGAAGAATATTCAGCCCAGCTCAGATACTCTGGGAAAGCCAGTGAGAGGGTCTTAACCATAACAAATCAGCAACTAAGACCCTCAGTCCTGGCTCAGTAAAGGAGCAGAGCAGTGGGGCAGCCTCCAGGCCTAGCTCAGAAGGCACACTCTTGGGAAATCAGGTTCTTTTCTGAAAAGAGCAGGCAAAGATACCCCTGTAAACACAAGTTGTCCCTGTGCTCAAAGCCAAGGCTCAGAGCTGCACAGTAAGTTTGGGACAGTGTCCTCTTTACTCCAGAGACAGAGCTCAACTGAAAAAAAAGTAAGAAAAGAGAAAATAATAAAATAAAAGGAAAGAAAATGAGGAAGAAACAGAAAAGAACCTTGACCATAGAAAGCTAATGTGGGACAGACCAAAACACCAACTCACGCTGGGACAAAATATCCACAGAAGAAATCTCAAAGAGTGATATGAATTGGTCTCAAGCCCAAAGAGCCTTCTTGGAAGTGCTCATAAAAGACTTTAAAGGGCAAATAAGAGAGGTAGGAGAAAAAAATAAGAAAGGAAATGAGAGGTATGCATGAGAGAGTCAACAGCTTGGAGAAGGAAGGAAAAAATTGTCTAAAGAAAATAATTCCTTAAAAAGTAGAATTAACCAAATGGAAAAAGTGATATAAAAGCTAACTGAAGAAAATCACACATTAAAAACTAAAACAGGGCAAATGGAAGCTAATGTCTCTGTGATACAGCAAGAATCAGTCAAACAAATTAAAAAGAATGGAAAAAATGGAAGAAAATGTGAAATACCTCAATAGAGAAACAGCAGACCTAGAAAATACATCCAGAAGAGACAATTTAAAAATTATTGGCCTACCTGAAGGCTATGACCAAAAAAGAGCCAAGAACCTGGATAGTATTCTTTAAGAGATCATTAAAGAAAACTGCCCTGATATTCTAGAAACAGAGGAGAAATACTCATTGAACGAATTCATTGATCACCTCTGCAAAAAGATCCCACAAGAAAAACCCCAAAGAACATTGTTGCAGTACTCCAGAACTACAATCTCAAGGTAAAAATATTGTAAGCTTCCAGACAAAAACAATTCAATTATCAAGGAACAACAATCAGGATTACCCAGGATCTGACAACTTCTAAAACAAAGGATCAGAAGGCCTGGAATACCATATTCTGTAAGGCAAAGGACCTAAAGTTACAATCAAGAATTAACTACCTAGCTAGACTCAGCATCATCTTTCAGAGGAGGCCATGGATCTTCAATGAAGTAAGAGACTTTCAATCATTTCTCTTGAAAAAACCAGAACTAATCAGAAAATTTAATCTACAAACACAGCACTCAAGAAAAGCATAGAAGGAAAATAGGGGAAAATATATATTATTTAAAGGTTAAACTGTTTACATCCTTAGATGGGAAAACAATATCTATAACTCTTCAGAACTGTATCTGTCACTGGGGCAGATGGGGAGGAGCACCACATAAATGGAGGATGAGGTTGTAAATGGACTCTGGTATGATGACATTAAAGAAAAAGGGCATTAAGGGGAAAAATATTAAAGGGCTAAATCAGTATTATGTATTATTATTCTATGAAATTATTGGTGAATAGTATGTGACTGCTTAATCAGGGATGGATTATGTTCTACTCAGTATGGATTGGAATAATTGAGGAATGCTTCATGGAGGAGACTGGACTTGCAGATTTAAATGTATTATGCCAACAGAAAAGGAGTGAATGACTTAGAAATTCAGGGTTGTTTATAGCAGGGATAAGCAAAAGAGTTCATTGCTCCTTTAGTGGCAGAGGATGTTGTCATTGTTCAGTTTAATTCAACATGCATTTATTAAATTTCTGCCTTGTGCAAGACATTATTCTAAGTGTAAGGAATATAAAGAAGAGGAAAACATTAACTTGATATGCCTTTCATGGTGGGATAAAGTGCCCTGATGATGGTCTGGCCTGAGTGAAGTGGAAATGAAGATAAATCTAGAGTTTGGGAGATTAACGATCACTATGCATGTTGACTCTAATAGTCCAATGGCAAAGATAGTCCTTTGTAGCTTCCATGTAGTGAGAAGATGCTTACAGTACACAGAAACAGGAAAAGGATAATTCCACCATACTTTGTCTTGCCATTAGCAATAACATTGCATGGTGATCCTAATACTCCAATGGTGAAGGCAACCCTTTATAGTTTTCATATAATTAGAAAATGGGCTTATAATGAATAGAAAGAAGGCAATGATAATTCTACTGTACTCCATTTTGACCAGACTACACTCAGTATATCATATCTAGTTCTTAGTGCTACTTTCTAAGAAGGACATTGACAGTCTGGACCTTGTCCAAAGGGATAATGGATAAGATGGTGGGGACAATGGAAGATAGACTTTACAAGAGTCAGTTGAAGGGCTGGTAGTTGTTTTGGTTAGAGAAGAAAATACTTGGGGATAGGAAATGGGTGTAGATGAAGGATGATTAGATTTTTCTTCTTGTTCCCAGAGGACAGAACTAAGGACCAATAGGTGGAAGTTATAAAGAGGAAGATTTGGTTCAATAGGAGGAAGATGTATCTAATAATTAGAATTGTCCAAAAATTTTGGGTATATGGTGACTTCTCTTCCATTGGAGCCTTTAAACATGTGAAATGATCACTTGTTGTGGATAATATAGGAGATATTAATGCTTCACATAAAGGTCAGATGATGTGACCTTGGATGTATCTTCTGATTCTGAGATGCTAGATTCTAAATTACGCATTTTGTAAAGAAACCATCTCAAGAATGAAGGGGCTAGTTCTTCGAGGGATGCTTTAGTCTCAGCTCCACCTAATGCTTTTCTTTACATTGGATGGCAATGATGGGTTGTGGCCTGCCCTGAGAATAGGATAAAGAGAATTTCTCCTTCTCTCTGGGCATGGTACGGCAGCTAACTCACTTATTCTCGGAGTCTTATTTTTATTTTTATTTTTTGGTAAATGACTCCTATTTGACATTTAAAGCTCTCCACAATCTGATCCCTTTTTTCCCCAGTTTTTTAATAGTCTATTCCCTTCCACCAGTCAATGGTCCAATCAATTAACCTATTTGTTGTTCCTGGTGCACAATACCTCATCTCCCATCTCTGTACCTTCATCCTGGTTGTTCCCCATGAGAAGAATACTTTCTCTTCCCTGGCTTCCCATAAGACTCAAGTCAAACGTGACTTCCTCCAAGAAGTCTTTCCAGCTCATTTATTCACCCCCTGCCAACCCCTCTTTATCTTGCATTTTCTGATTTACATATGTTGTCTCTCTCACAAGAATGTAAACATCTTGAGGGAGGGCACTAATTTTGCCTTTTACTGTTTTCCCTGATTACCCAGAACCTCTCACTTCCCAGTAGTTCTAGTTAAAGGAGTTTCAGAGTCCCCTCCTCAGTTTATATGGACTGTCTCCAGGGAACTGCCTTCTGTTATGTCAGACTTTTACTGTACACAACTTCTGCTTCTGTAGCTGATAACTTTAATCGCCTGCTGGAGAATTTACACACACCATTACGAAAGTCCTGCAGGGAAAAGAGGATGAATAGGGTGCCCTCGCTGACAGAGAAGTATAAACATCACAGCAAGCTGCAACTTCTAATAATAATGCTTTTCATTTGTTTTGAGCTTTGCACATTCTAAAGTTTTTTCTCACGAATGTGTCTGAGCTCCACCATCACTCTGTGAGAGGACATTGTTACCCACCTTTTACAAATAAGGCAATCAGGGTTCAGAATGGTTAAGGTCTGCTTAAGGTCACATAGTAGGCTAGTTCAGACAAGAGTTTGGATCTCCTGACCATTGACCCAGTTTAGTGTTCAATTCAATGGAAAGGGCATGGGATTTGAAGTCAGAGGCCCTGCCATTGCTTATGTGACATTAAGTGAGTTATACAGTCTCTCCTAGCTTTAGTTGCCCCTCTTTAAAAAGAGGGGGTTGGACTCCCTTTGAGATCCCTTCGAGAGCTAAGTCTGTGGCTCTATAACCTCCTATCCCATTGATGCTTGCTGGTCCAGCCTTACAACATTAAATTACCACATGGAAATTGTCTTTTTTTCCCCTCTTGATTTGTTTTTGAGGAGGAGGGTAGATATAGCACCCCCCCACTAGAATTGGAGAAGGCACTGGAGATTTGATCCAATTATAAACATACCCTGAACTAAGGCAGATGCCGGAAGAGAAGATTCTTCAAACTGTCCCTTACTTGCAGTATTGGATTGTACAATTATAGCTCTTTAGAAGTTTCTTAATGTGCCACAAGATGTCAAGGAACAACACCAAGATTAATACCTTCTTTAATGACTTCGACTTTGACTTTGACCTTGAAGTAAACTAGGGATCTGGAAGCTCCATTTTTTCACTCAGACCACTTTTTTCTTCCATAATCTGAAAGATTCCCTCCTGATATTCATCCCAGGCTCTCCAAAGTGGTGTGGTTTCTTCAGTCTTTTACTTTGTGCCAGACCTTTAAAAACATAAGGAAACAAATTGCTCTTTTAATGGCTGAGGATTGCGATGCTAGCTTGATTCAGGATGATCTTGCTTGCACTCCCAGATGCCCGTCAGCTTTGCAAGCTCCCTTGTCTGAGAGCTGTCCTCATTAGCCTTTACTTCTGACTTCTGGTACCTGGTTTTTCCAGCTCTCTCTATTGGTGCTCTGTTCTCTCTGATCTTTCTTGGGTATCTGCTCTTTCTTTGCCTTCTTCCCTCCCTCCCTCTAAGGCCATTTGGAACTCTTTAGACTACTCCACCTGAATTTCTTATGCTGAATAAGATGCTAGGAAGTCTTGTATTTGATTTCAAGGGAAACATTTGCCATTTTTCCATAATGTGCATTTTTTTTAGGGGAAAGGGGATGTAAGGGGCAGGGAAGTAGATGGAAATGCCAAAATCGATACTAGAGTATCGACATTTAGAAGGGGTGTTTTCATAAATGTACTTGTCAGCTTCCAAACTTTCCAACAAAATTTCTCTTCTTCTGGTTGATAATTGAACTCCAATCCAGTGTGGCATATGTATAGTTAAGAGGTAATAAGATTGCTGCCCTGATTTCTGGCTCTATCATTTGCTAATATGCATTCTTGGACAAATTATTTAATTTCAGTGAGCCTTAGTTTCTTAATTTAAAAAGTACAGATAATTAGACTTGTACCTACCTTAAAAAGATCCTTTATTTTTATTTTTTGGTTCTGCATTTGACAGATATCATAAAGCATAAGTATTTTAAAAATATAGGGAATAGAAACAGTTTTATTCATAAAATTATAAATTATCTGTCATGTACAGATTGCATTTGTCAATTTTAATAAATTTAACAAATCAATTTAGAAATTTTCCTATTTTTCTATGTTTATAAAACATATCTCAAAGAGATTCGTGAAAATAGTGTTTTGAAAACCTTTAAAGCCTCATAGAAATAAGCTCTCATGTAATGATAGACACGAGTGGTAGAGGGATAGTGATTAGGATCCAGGAATGGGGTAAAGAATGGGATTAAGGTGGTGGCCCAGGAACTATGGGTTTTAGTCCCAATCTTGCCATCATTAAGATCTATGATTGACTTCAGGCACAATATTTAATCTCTATTTCAGTTTCATCAACTATAGAACTGGGAGAATAATTGCCTCTTTAGACTACTTCACAAGGGTATTATGACTGAGGCCTAAATGAAATAATGCTGCTTTCTTCTCTGAGAGTCTGCAGCTTATGTGAGAGTACTTTGAAAAATTATAAACATCTTGTAAAAGCAAGTATTATAAGGGAATGGAGATATCAGCAGAAATGGACTGGGAGTCAAGATGGCTGAATTCTGGCCCATTCTGTCACCAACTGGCTGTCTTTGGGCAAATCATGTCTTCTCTGGGGACCTCAGTTTCCTCCTCTTTACAATGAGAATAATAGTGTCTGCTCAGCTTACTTTAGGAGGTTAATGGGGTCAGGAAAGAAAATGTAGTTTTCTACTGAAAAAAGTTTAAACTGTTATCTCACATAAGGCATGAGTTTTTAACTGAGAAATAGCGAGGTACCTGCTCTGGAATAGGGGCAATGTGAAGGGAGACAAAAGATGGGTGATCCTAATGATCTAATTGTACTTTACCCTCTTGTTTTAGGAAAAGTTCTTTTATTAGATGACAGAAATATGAAGAATGGGAATATGTAGCATATCATCTTTCCCATAAAGTCTTAGAATTAGGGTTTATACCATTTTCACTAAATTATAGATTGGAGGGAAATGGTCCCCAAATACCTTTGTCTTATGCTTAATCTAATATATTTGTAGTTTTATATGACTTACATTATCATATTAGAAATTAATTTCACCACATATAATATTTTAACATCTGAAATTCAAACAAAACACTTCCCCTTTAATTCATATTATTTTAATATCCTAATGCAGGGGTTCTTATCTTTTTTGTCATAAATAACAACAACAAGCATTTCATGCTTACTGTGGTACCTGGAACTGTTCTAAGTACTTTAGCTCATCTGGGAGGTAGGATTTGTTATCATTCCCATTTTACAAGTGAGGAAACTGAGGCAAACAGAAGTTAAGCAGCTTGTCCAGTCATATTTCTAGTTGGTATTTGAGGCAGTCTTTCTAATTCTGGAGTTGGCACTCTGTCCATCCATTGTGCCATGTACATGCCCATGGATCTCTTTGACAATTTGATAAAGTCTATGAGAAGAATGGTTATTGCCACCTATCACAGTTATGGTTTATTGTCTATATTCATAATGAAAGGAAATGCTAAATTTTAGTTAGAAGTCAGTGAAAATAAGGGTACACTTTTCCCATATTACTTTACAAGTCCTCTGATATCTAATCATGGACCCATTAGGGATCTGTGGACCCTATGTGAAGAATCTTTGCTTAATGGGTCTGTGGTTTCATATATGGAATGATTCATCTCTCTTTGATGGCAGATTGAAGATTAAATTCAAACACCCGGGCCTGTTCTTCCAACGATCCTTCATGTTACAGATTTCATGTTGTAGCCAAGATAATCTATTCATGAATATACTGAGACTTTAAAAAAATTCTCTATTTCTGTTCATGCTATTCTTTGTGGATGAGATAACCCCTTCCTATAGAACTCTAGAACTACCTGGAATCCTAGATGTCACTGAATTCAATTTTCTGTATCTTATATACTGAAGAAATTGAAGTTCAGAGAAAATAAATGGCTTGCCCAAGATCAGGCAGATAGGAAGTAATAGAACTGAGAATAGAAATCAAATTTGATTCCACCACTTTTCTCATTAAGCCATGCTTCCTTTCTCCCTCCCTGAATCCTACTTATCCTTCTAGGAGTAGTTCAAATTCCATCTCTTCTCATCACCTCAACCCATAGTGATGTTTTCAGGTTAAGTAAAGTGGAGAAGTCCATGATTTGCTCTCAGAAACTCTCATCCAAGTCTTTTGTCTACCATTAGTCTATCTGAGCACTACTCTAATGAATGCAACATTGCAATTTTGACCTCATCGGTATCATTTTGCTTTGTTCTTTACCACAGTAATATTGGCTTTTCTCACTCATACATCTTACAAATCTATTCTATTGATCACAAGTGGGAGCAAGGCTATTTTAGTGAAAATTCATTTGCCAATTAGAAAAATGACTTATGTTCTACCTATTTTTTTAAATGAGACAATGAGGTAGTAAGGGCTTTCTCGGACAAGAAGGAAGCAAAAGGGTTAGGAAAGGCGGGATGGGAGAGATATATGAAGGATAGATATAGAGTATTAAGGAATATATGGAGTCAGATATAACACTAAAGCTGAATCTGAGTGACAAGGCACCATTTTACAAATTGGAAAGATTTTTGGTACCAAGGGTTTATTAGATTGAAATGTTATCTGATCAAAAATCAACAATGACTTATTGCTTTCTGCTTACAATTCCAATTTTACCAGGTACTTTAAAATCTTCCATAAAATGTTCCCATTTTATCTCTCCAGCCATATTTTATATTACTCTTCTCTTTATAGTCTATAGTTTAGTCAAACTGTGTTTCTGACTCTAATCATCTCTTGTACTTTATGCATTTGTTCACATTGTTTTTTATGCTTGGAACTTCCTTCTTTCCCATCTTTACATGAAATATTACTATTCATCCTTAAAACCCAATTCACACATCAATTTCTACATAAACTCTTGAATTCCACCTACTATATTATGTTAGCTCTTAGAAAATGTTTGCTCAACATCTCCTTAATGTACTTTAACTCTTAATGTATTTAGTTAAAATATAATATTGTGTTCCATAGTTGGTTTTTTGCGTTTGTGTCTTGGTCCCATTTTAAACAGTAAACTCCTTGAGGGCAGAAGCTATGCTTTATCCCAAGTTCTTCCCCAGTACTTAGTACAGAACTCTGTCCCAAATAGGTATTTAATAACTGTTTTTTAATTGTCTTATTGGACATTCATAGCTGAACAGAGATTTTATACTAAATTGTGCAAGGCACTTAGCATGAGAAGAAGATAACGTTGTTCTTCCCTTCCTTCCAACAAAATTCTCCCCAACCTTCTTTTCTTTCACACCTTGTCCTTTGGGAAGTAATAGAGAAGAGTAGGGGTGAGGCAAAACAGAAATAAAGAAAATAAGGAGACATTTTACCTGTTCAAGCTATCCTTCCTGTCAGATTAATGTAATTCTGCTATTTTTTGTCTTTTAAAAATATATATATATACATTGTAGGGAACTCCTGACCTTCAACCAATATCTTCATGCAATTATACTTGTAAAACATGACACACACACACACACGCGCACACACACACACACACACACACACACACACACACACCCCACATATACTTTCTTATGCTTCAAGAAAGAGTCGAAATAAGTTCATCTTTTTAAAAAAAACTTCTCTTTGGACATTGAATGCATAGTGATAATAAGGCCAGTAGATTTCCAGAACTGGATCTTGTCTACTCTGGCTTGGTGATTTTGGGTAAATTATTTTATTTCTCTGATCCTTCATTTCCTCATGTATAGAGTGAGGAAGTTGGATTAATATTCTTAATAAAAAGTGAATATTAAAAGGTTGTTTTAAATAGAAAAAAACAAAGGGAGAGGGAAACCTTATAGGATGTGTTCACTAGGAAGGCCAGTCTTTGAGTGATCTGGCTAATGATTTGGCTAAACTATCTCAGTTTACATGGCATACCCATATTGAGGGGTTTCTTTAACACCTTACCTAATTGATTCTCAGAGCATGCATGTGTGTTATATATTGTTGTTCTGAGGTATGTCTAACCCATGTAATATAGACAAGTGCTATCATCAAATACAATTCCAAAGCTGAAATGTATTACTCTACTCAGTAGGATACATACTGGCCTACTGTAAAAGAAGTTTGAAGACCTAATAAATTGCCAAGGTTTTAGTTCAAGTCATTATTCTTCCACCTGCCATACCCAGTCAAAGGTCACTTAATTAGTGAGTTGATAATTAGTATCCCTAGCATATTGATTTTTAAAAAAATTATTGATATTGTTTGATTTTACATCACATCTGTTGCTTTTAAATCACCTTAATTCTCACATACATCTCTCACTCCTCCCTTCCCCAGAGAGCCATCCTTTATAAGGAATAAAAATTAAGAGGGGAAAAAGCAATTCAGCAACTAACACAATTACCCACCTCTGTGAAGAAGGGAGGGAAGCACATTTTTTCATATCTGCTTTAGGGATAAGCTTGGTCATTATAGTTAAATGATGTTCGGAGCTTTTTAAAAATTATTGTTGTTAGGGGCAGCTAGGTGGTGCAGTAGATAGAGCACCAGCCCTGAATTCAGGAGGACCCGAGTTCAAATCTGGTCTCAGACACTTAACACTTCCTGGCTGGGTGACCCTGGACAAGTCACTTAACCCCAGCCTCAGAAAGAAAGAAAAAAAATTGTTGTTGTTCTTGTCATTTATATAATTGTAGTCATTTTGTATATTGTTTTCCGAGTTCTGCTTATTTTATTTTGCATCTTTAGTTCTTCTTCTCTTTCATTCTCTGATTTCTTCATATTCATTTTTTCTTCTCAATTTTTATTTCATTCTCTGATTTCTTCATATTCACCATTTTTATAGCATAGTAATATTCCCCAACACTTAGCACAGTGTCTAGCACATGATACCTAATAACTGCATTCTCTCTCTCTCTCTCTCTCTCTCTCTCTCTCTCTCTCTCTCTCTCTCTCTCTCTCGTCTCTCTCCTCTCTCTCTCTCTCTCTCATCTCTCTCTCTCTCTCTCCTCTCTCTCTCTCTGTCTCTCTCCTCTCTCTCTCTCTCTCTCTCTCTGTCTCTGTCTCTCTCTCTGTCTCTCTCTCTCTCTCTCTCTCTCTCTCTCTCTCTCTCTCTCTGTCTCTCTCCTCTCTCTCTCTCTCTCTCTCTCTCTCTCTCTCTCTCTCTCTCTCTCTCTCTCTCTCTCTCTCTCTCTCTCTCTCACTCACACACACACACACACACACACACACACACACACACACACATCCAGGAAGTTTTCCTTTGATATCAATGGCCAGTGATCTTTTCCTCCTCTAAAATCACTTTACCACTTCCTATCACTCAATTGGTATTTAATCATAATCCTTATCATCATCCTAGAATTTAAGAACTAGAAGGGACCTTGGAAATTATCTGATTAAACTCTTTAATTTTATAGATGAACAAACCAAGACTTAAAGATATCCTTCTGAAAGCCTCACAGAAAGTTAGGGTAAGACCTTAAAGTAGAACCCAAGTTCCTGGCTCCTGATCTAGTTTTTTCTCTAATTCACTATCTTGACTTCAAGATTAAGTCCAAAGAAATTAAATGATGCTAATTATTTAAAGGCAAGAGATCTAGTTTGTGGCTTTGTCTTGTTCTAAGATATAGATAGGGACTGGGCCTATGATTTTTATTAGTCTAGGGAAATGCCACATGATGGACCTCCCTCTATCAAAGCCAATCAGCATTGTATAAATTGTGTGTGTGTGTGTGTGTGTGTGTGTGTGTGCATTTTATCTCTCTAGATAGATTGTAAACTTGGTTCTTATATGACTTTGCATCTCTATAACAGCTTACACAGAACTAAGAACATAATAGATGCTTAATAAATATCTGATGAATAAATAAACTGGGGTAGCCTCCTTCATCTATTCAGTTAATATTTATTCAATACCTTCTATGTAGTTAGTACTTGGCTGGAAGGACCATGAATGGGGCTGATGCCCCAGGGTCTTGGTATTTCCTCCTCCATGCTGTGTTTCATAGTTTTCTGGGCTTGGCCACCTCTCTAGTGCTCAATGTTGGTCCTCTCCCAGGCGTGTCTTGCCTTCTAAGCTCCATGGGGAAAAGGACTGGAGTTCTTTGGGGATGAGTCCCTCCTCCAGTATCAGGTACTCCTATAGTGGGACTATTCTTCCCTACCATTTCATGACAACGGCTTCCCCTCCCCTATTTCTACCCTAATTTGCCCAAGTTTCCACGAATTATGGTTTTCAGGCCAGTCATTGGTGGAAGAAGCAAAAGAAGTTAATAAAGTTGGAAGGCATGGTTCCTTGCTATTTTTATAGTATAAATAAATAAACACACACACACATATATATATATGTATATATATATATATATATACACACACAGACACATATGTATAAAAAATATATACACATATAAATAAATAAATAAACAGATATAGATATATAAAATATATATGGGTGTGTAAATCTACATATATGTGTAATAAATAAGCTTACCATATATATTATATGTTATATATTTATATCATAAGCTTGAAACAAGCTCACACTCAGAAAGCTATTAAATAATGTGATGAGGCGAATAGTGAGTGATGTTTTGTGAATTCCCATGGAGGTTTTGCACAAGTGCACCCCTCAGACATGTGGGAGAGAAGGGAGCTCTGGGGCATCTTCTGACATTGTCTTCATTTATAGAACTGCTAGGTCACCCCAGCTCTTAACTGCTGCCTTCTTTTTTGCCAATATCCCACCCCAGTGAGGAAAGAATCCTAGCCCACAGTTAAAGGTCTGCTCGGTGGGAGTACTTATGAAAAGCCACAGCAAAGCACTTTGTGAAAGTACAAAGTGCTGTGGATGGGTTATGTTTCCTGACCCAAAATAACCCTTTATTCAGCCATATCAATGAACAAGGCGCAGGGATCTGCAAGAAATTAGGTCAGGCCTCAAAGAAATTGTCCTGGGGCAAGTGATAATGGGGAAATAAGAAATGAGAACATGGTCCACTGCTTTGATACTGAACCTCGGCCTGGAGCCGGGTTTCCTGATGTAGTAGCCTGTAGACACTGGCACTCCTGGGAAGTACTGGGAATAATTTGATTGACTGGTAAGGGTTTTTATAGGTAGTTTTAAATCAATAAATTCACAAGAGTTCCCTGAATTCTTATTATTTGCTTGCTACTGCCTTCAAGGAGCATGCAATCTCTGTCTCTGTCTCTGTGTGTCAGTCTCTTTGTCTCAGTGTCTCTCTGTCTTTGTATCTTTCTGTCTCTGTGTCTCTGTCTTTCTCCCCTCTCTTTCCTTTCCTTTCTTTCCTTCCTTCCTTCCTTCCTCTCTTCCTTCCTTCCTTCCTTCCTTCCTTCCTTCCTTCCTTCCTTCCTTCCTTCCTTCCTTTTCCCCCTTTCCCCCAACCTCCTCAAATAATCTAATATAAGTTAAACATGCACAATTCTTCTATATATATTTCCACAATTATCACGCTGCATTAGAAAAATCAGATCAAAAAGGGAAAAAATGAGAAAGAAAAAGAAACAAGCAAACAACAATAAAAAGGTAAAAATACTATGTTATGATCCACATTCAGTCCCCATGGTCCTCTCTCTGGATGCAGATGGTTCTCTCCATCACAAGTCCATTGTCTAACTCACCTCATTGTTGAAAAGAGCCAAGTCGTCACAGTTGATCTCATCATATAATCTTGTTCTTGCTGTGTACAATGTTCTACATAATTTGGTTTTGCTCATTTCAATCAGTCCATGTAAGTCTCTCCAGACCTCTCTGAAATCATCCTTCTGGTCATTTCTTATAGACCAATAATATTCTATAACATTCATATATCATAACTTATTCAGCCATTCTCCAACTGATAGACATCCATTCAGTTTCTAGTTCCTCGCTCCTACAAAAAGGGCTGCCACAAACATTTTTGCACTTGTGAGTCCTTTTCACTTTTTAAAGATCTCTTTGGGAAATAGACCCAGTAGAGACACTGTTGGATCAAAGGATATGCACAGTTTGATAACCCTTAAGGCATAGTTCCATATTACTTTCCAGAATAGTTGGATTAGTTCACAACTCCACCAACAATGTGTTAGTGTCTCAGTTTTCCTACATCCCCTCCAACAGTTATATTATCTTTTCTTGTTGTCTTAGTCAATCTGAGATGTGTTTGTACTTTAGAGTTTTAGTTGTTTTAATTTGCATTTCTCTGTTCAATAGTGACTTAGAACATTTTTTTTCATAAGACTAGAAATGCTTTTAATTTCTTTATCTGAAAATTGTCTGTTTATGTTCTTTGACCATTTATCAAGGAGAGAATGACTTGCATTCTTATAAATTCGAGTCAGTTTTCTATATATTTTAGAAAGGAGACCTTTATCAAAACCCTTGAATATAAAATTTTTTTCTCAGTAAAATTCTTCATTATGAAGTTGCTGTTCTGCATTGCTATAAGAAATAGCCTCCTCTGATAGAAATTGTAGCTCTGGATCCAAGGCAAATGGGAAAAAATATGATCCAAATTACTATTAAGTATGGTTATTATTTTGAGAAAAGAGAGATCAGAGACATAAGGATCAATCAGTTAAGGAAGCCTTCATATATGAGAGGTGGTAAAGTGGAAAGAATACTGGAATTCTAGTTAGAAAAGCTGGGTTTGAATTTTGTCTTGGCTGATGACTAGCCCGTTTCTTGGGACATCAGTTTCCTTATCTATAAAGTGAGAAGAGCAAGTTGGACTAAATGACTTTCCATTTCTTAATTTTATAATTGTATGTAGAACACGAGCTAAACCTTGAAGGATGAGACTTCAAAGGAGTTGTGATTTCACTGGCTTTCTCTAAAAAGACTGCACACCCTTCATGCTACAGCATGTAGTCTTCACGAGTATCTGATTTCCCCCTACAGACACACACATACACATCACAGTGTCCAGTGTTCTGATGAGGAAGCTCTCTGTACTTAGCTGGGCTTGCCCCTGGACAAACAGATGCCTGCCTGTTGTATCAGGAAAAAAACAAAAACAAACTAGATTCCAGAGAGGTACAGCAATGTACATTTAAATATCATGCTGATAGTAATGAGAAGAAACACGATTCAAATCCCAATCTTTTTTTTTTTTTTTTTTTTAACTCAAAACCTTTTCCTTCCTAACTGACACAATGAAGCAGGGAATGAGAAACCATTGAATATTTTGAAGAGGAGCATCGTAGGATCAAATATCTGGAGCTAGAAGGGATTTCAGAGGCTATCTGTCCTAATTCTCTGTCTCTGTCTCTTCTCCCCCCCCCCCCACCATCTTGCTTTATAGAGAAGGAAATTAAAGCCCAGGGAAATCACTAGCTTTATCCAAGATCATATTGGGATTTTTTTTGGTTTATGTTTTTATGTTTATGGGATTTGAACCCAGGTGCTCTTACTCCAGAGACAGCCCTCTCTTTAGTGTATCATTCTGCCTGCCATGAGGCTTAATTTGTGGCTCCCATTCTTAATTCAGTGCTCAGAACCTCAAGGATCCCCACATTTATATTTTGTGTGGTTGGGCATTCTCTGTTCTATTTCTCAGCATCATGATTGCAGCCATGTGATCCTTTTTTATTCTACGTTAGCTGATTCTCTATCTCTCCAACAGGAGCGAATACAACCCTTCTCTTTTTTCCTCAAGCCCAACATCTTCTCTCTCTCAGTTGAAGGCCTTGCCTCTTTATTGATCTACTTCTTTTCTTTCCTCCAGTCTCTGATAATAGGTAGTCCTATTACTGGCCAAGGCCAACCCATCCATATGTGCCCTTGACCGTATCTCGTCCTGTCTTCCCTAGCAGGTTGCAATCTCATTCATCTCCCCTCTCTTGAATTTTCAATCTTTCCCTATTTAATCTCTCCCTATTGTCTTCAAACATTCCCAAGGCTCTCCCCTCCTTAATGTAGTGAAGCTCTTATCCACAGGAAGCACTTGTGCGGCTGTCACTGTGTGGTTTGAAGGGAGACAGAATATTCATCTCAAGCTTCTTCTCTCCTTGTTCTTCTCTAAGGGAGACTAATTCCTGGCAGGAGTGGGTTGGGACAAGAAGCTTGGTCACTCTGCTCTCCTTAGAGAGTATGGGTACTGGGCTAGAAGTATCCTCCCTTAAAATATCATTAATTTAGGGGATGTGGTTTTCAGGTTCAAGCTAAATTTCTGATCACCATTGATTAATTGAGGAAAGAGGTCCCTAAGCTTTATATCCAAGGCTTTACTCCTTTCCCTTCAGACATGAGTTCCACATAGTATATAGCAAAGGAACTTACTTTTCCAAATCTAGAAGAAAACAACAATGCTTTAATATGCCTGTTCTTAAAGAGCCCCTTCAACATTTGCCATTTTCCAGTATGATAGGTGTTGTGACGCATGGCAGCCAAAATAAAACTAAATTCACCAAAAATTTGTGGAACCCGTAAGGAACATATCATATTGACAGAAGACACAGAAAAGAATGAGACATGAGTAAGACACTACTACAAAAGAGTTCAGGGCTTTATTTATTTACTTTTTTATTGGGAAAGAAGATGACACATATTAGTGAGAGTGATGTGACAATATATGATGAGCATAAAAAATAACATAAGAGTGGAGTTAATATGAATTTCTAAAATATGAATTTAGCTGAATTGGCTTAATTTGAATAAAACCTTTTAAATTTTATATAATTAAATTGTCCATTTTACTTTTTGTGATTCATTCCCATGTGTGGATACAAACTTTACATGGACAAGAAAGATAATTTATTTTTTACTCTTCCAATTTGTTTATTGAATTTATTGTTTTGTATTGTACCTATTGTTATGTCCCTACTCAACTTCTTTTATCAATCTTTCAATTTTTTAAAAACAGTAACAAATTATTTTTGTGCTTATTATTTTTTTTTAATAATTCTTGGTTTCCTTCCTTCCCACTTTTTTCCCCATTTTTTCCTCTTGAGACTTCATCTTTGTTCACTTAGACACTCTCATCATTATGTCTTATAGCTTTTTAGGGTAATCTTCCATTATTTTCACTGGATGACACTAAGTTTAGCTAGTATTGTTATCTGGATTATATTGACTTAACCTACCTATGAGCAACTAATATTTCCCTACTTATTAAAGTAGGTCTTTATAAAGAATATTTTGTAGTTATTTTCATTGTTATTGGATATTTCTTGGTAGGTTTGCCATTTTCAGTTTTGAAGATGGTTGAGCTGCCTTTCCATAGGTATCAAAAAGTTTGTAGATTTAAGATGTCCCCTAGAAGTCATTTAATCAAAAACCTTTATTTTACAGATACAAAAAATGAAGTCCTGAGAGGCTAAGGGGTTTATAAGCAAGATCATTTTGGAAGTAAATAGTGGGGCTAGAATTCAAACTCAGAACTTCTGTTTCCAATTCCAGTTCTTTTTCTCCACCTTATGATACAAACTTGCTTTTCCTGGTTTATTGAGTTGGCGATATTATTATCTCTATATAAGTGTTAAATCAAGTCAACTCAGCAAGCATTTATTAAATGCTCATTATGTGCCTAACATGGTGGTAAGCTCTGATGGCACAAAGAAAGGCAGAAACCATCCTTGTTTTCCAGGTGGGAACAGCGGAAGGCAGCATGCTATGGATGTACAAGACATATACAAGGTAAATGGGGGGAAATCACAGAGGAAGGGCACTGTCATGGAGGTGTACTAGAAAAGGCCCTTTTCAGATGGTAATATTTGAAACTGAGTCAAAAGGAAGAGTCTGTTGAAGTGAACAACATTTGTTGTTTCTATAACATGAGGAAAGTCACTTTCCTTCTGGTGGGCTTCAGTTTTCTTACTTATAAAATGAGGTAGTTGGACTTGATGACCTTTAAAGGGCCTTTGGATATCAGATCTATCATCAGAAAGAGAGAAGGCTAATTTTGAAACTAATTGGACCAAAACTTTATCAACCATGGACTTCAGGGCAGGAAACAGGACCAGCACATGAACTTGCATCAAGGGTCTGAAAGTTAAGGGAACTGGATGATACTAAGTGAAAGTTTTAGGTGAAAACCAGGTGGGCCCAACTGGCCACATTTGTCCTGCTTTGGTAGGCTGGGAGAAATATTTCCTCCTGTGATAAAAAGACTTTTTCTTTGGTGGCTTTATTATAAGGAGATACTATATAATTCCTTATGTTGCCTTAGCCTTGGAGATTCCAGAAGACTTTTTGTTATTCTTAAGGGCAGCCAAGAACATAAAAATTGATCCTCAATTATAGAAAATATATTAAGTAATATTTATGTTAATAATGATATTAAATATCCTTGAATGTTAAGTATCAATAAAATAATTAAAGATCTCAATTCCATATCATAGCGCCTATCATTAGGCATGCATTTTCTAGGAATGGATTGTTGAGTCCTCCTGATAAGGCACTTAGATGGCACAGTGATTTGAGCTCTGGATCTGAAGTCAGGAAGAATTGATTTGAAATCCAATCTTATATTTGTACTGGCTATGAGATTCTGGGCAAATCACTTGACCTCGATTTTCCTCAGTTTTTTCAACTATAAAATGGGGATACTAATATAATAGTATCTACCTCAGAGGGTTATACTAAGGGCCAAAAATTTCTTGTGTTTCTAAGAATTCCTTAAATTTGTCATTTTTTGTGCTGCAAAAATATGCATATATTTTATTTTGTTCAGTTGTTCTCTAAGCAGTGAGAGTCACTTTATTCTCCCCCCCCTTTTTTTTTTTTACTACTAAAAGTGTTGCTATGAATATTTTTCATATATGTATAGTAAGCTGAGCTGGCCAATGGGAGGGTGAAGCATGTGCAAATATTCTCTTCCTAGTTTCAGTCCTTAGGGCACGTACAAATATTCTCTGGATGATTCCCATTACATTATGTTTCCACTTCTACACTTGGGCGGGCTGGTTTCCAGCCATGATAGCTCAGGTTTGGTACTATAGGATGACAAAGTCTTCTAATCAGCATCCCTTAGAACTGACTCCATATAGAAAAGATGTAGTCTGTCTACTTCTTAGGGCAAAAAGTGCTTAGCGATGTGTCTGGCACATAGTAGGTGTGACATAAACACCTGTTCCCTTTCCTTCCCCTACCCCTGGGCCTGCTGCTTTGTTAAGAGATGGGGGATTGAGTCCACTTGATGAGGAAGAACGATGAAGCTAGACTGGACTATTATATGATATTTATTATATGAAATAATATAGTAACACAGAACTTCAGATGCCCATTTAGAAGATCCCTGGGAAGTGCAGACTGACTGCACCAGCTCCTGATGGCTTCTAAAAGGGGCTCAGCATCCCAGACCACGAAGGAGCCCCAGGTTACTGTGGCTAAGCCGCTGTGTCCTCCCCAGAGCCCTTCCTGGCTTGTAGGGCCATGCTCTTTCACACACCGCGTGATGACTGTCACCAAAGGCCAGCAGTGGCTGGGAATTTGCACCCTGGCGCTATTTGCAGTGCTGAACTTGCTTCAGCTCTCGTTTCTGAATGTCTGTAAGTGTTGGGGGCTCCCTCTGTGGGTGGAGGGCTCCTGCAGCTGACCCCAAAATTAGTGCAAGGAGGGGGTGTTTTTGTGTCTGCAGGGCCCAGTACAGAGTAGGTACTCAGTAGGGGTTTTGCTGTCACATAGCAGGTTTGATGAGGTGTATTAGCCTTTTAAGATCTTGTGTCCAAAGATGGACCCTTAGAGCTGGCCATTGGCCTCCATAGGCCCTTCCTAGCCATCCGTCTCCTTTAGCAGGTTCTCATTCTGATCCGGCTCTCTAGTGTGTGGATCCCCTTATCCTTCTCTGGCTTTGCTGACTCAGTAGTTGCCCCATCTTTCTGTTTTTGCTTTGGTTCCTCTATCTTGATGATAGGTGTAGTTTCTGCTCTTGATCTTTCATGCATTGGGTCCTCTGCTTTTGGTCTTTGTTCTCCCATCCCTGGCTGATGTCTCACAGTTGAGTCCATCCATCATTCATCTAGATTGCTGCTGCCCTCTGCTGGGCCCACAGTGACCTGGAACAGTCTAGTCTGTGGCCCATTTGTATGGGGGTCCCCCCTTGGATCGCAGCATTTGATAATGATAATCATCATGCAGCTAGCTTCTAACTAATCTATTACATAATTCATTAAAATTCAGAAGGTATGACAACCCTGTAACAAATATTACAAACATTGTTCCCATTTTACAGATGAGGAAACTGAGAATGAGGAAAAGTAGTTTGTCAAAGATCACATAGTAAATGTGAATATTGGATTGGACTTAAGTTTTTTGGCTTAAAATCAGTGCTATTATTTCCTTGGAACATTTCTTTTCTTGGCATTTTGAAGTGAAATTGCTTTGAACTAGGGGATGGAGTCATGCAGCTGAATAAGCTTATTCCTTAGTCCAGCCCATAGGTATCTAAGCACACTTGACACCTAAGTTTCTTTTGTGTTTATTCTTTCTTAATGTTAGGCGAATAATTATTCCAAAATCAGAGTTGTCAACTTCTATGGTGAGTTCAAATGAACCTTTGGATTCATCAAGAACAGTCAGAGGTCCTATCAACATCAGTTGGTAGGAGTATTCACGGTACCAGTAGCAACAAGAGTTGGGAGGTGTTGAAACAGACACCTAGAGATGGAAGTGTTCAAGCAATGGCGTTGTGAGCACTGCAAAGTCTGGAGACATCATAGATCAACAATTAGTGTCTTCCAGTCTCTTGACAGCTGAGCAGAAGGGGGTCAGAGAGTACCCATAGCAACAGTCCAGGCAGGCTAGCCCAGCAGAGGAGGGGCCCAGCTCCAGTGAGGAGCTTGCCAGTCCAGACACAGTAATCCTTCCAGAAGAGGGCTAAATGAAAGGAAACATCATTGAGACTGAATAAAGAAAAGACTTCTTGGGCCAGGAGTCTGGAGGAATCTCTTTGCCACATATATTTCTTACTCTTGTGCAAGGTGCTTTGAATTTGACTCTGTTATGCCCAAGGAACTCATAGGTATGAAGGGAGAGCGTGCCCCTGATTTTGGAGGGACTATCTTGTGCTATATTTTTTTGTACATCCTTCTCTCCCAAACTAATGGAAGTCGGTTGTTTGGTAATAGGCAACACAACAGAAACAATCAGAAAACAGATATATGAATGAGAGTACTGGCATCTGCTTCATAGATGCATGTTTCTTTTAACTGAACACACAGATTCCACAGGACCTTAGGGAAAAAACTGTGGAGTGTCAAATCTGATCACTTGTTCAGACCATCTTGCATCGAATTTCCTGGCCAGAAAACTTGTTTGACGATGGCACAGAGCACACTTGAATTGTTTGGCTAGGAGAACTGCATATTGAGCCTGACTTCACTTGAAGGACCTTGTATTCTCATATCTATCTATTTAGTTCATGGTGCATGGGAGTGAGTTAAAGCAATGCATGCAGGGGACAGTCTGGATGCATTTCTTCTTGATAGATCCAGTATTTTGCCAAGCCTGAAACCTGAACCAGATGAGTTTTTGTAAAGATCATAGAATTAGAGTATATTAGAGCTAGAAGAGCCTTTGAAGTTACTCTTGTTGGAAACAGAACTACCTTCCACAATAGTTTTGACAGGTGGTTATCCAGCTTTTGCATGGATACTTCTGCTTCCTTATTTTCTTTATGAGTAGCTCTGTTCGTTACAATGTTCTTTGTAATATTGAAGTGAAGTCTCACTTTAATTTTTTTTCTACTCTTCCTACTTTTATTTACTGGAGTTATATGAAATTAGCCTAATGCTTCTTCCACATGATAGTCCTTTAAAATCTAAAGCTAGCAATCGTGTCTTTCTCCTAATAATTTTTCTGCCTTTGCTATTCATGACACAGTTTCAATACCTTTTACTGACCCGATTGCCCTCTTCTGGGATACCTTCCAGGTTTTGTATTCTTCTTAAAATGTGGCATCTAGAATTTAGCATTTGACAGACATACAGAATGGGCTGAGCTAAGTAGAGTGCTATTCCATTCCATGTATTAGATACTATATTTCTATTAATGGAGTCCAAATGGTATTAGTTTGGGGTTTTTTCCCAGCTATATCAGATGATGTGGGCACACAATGACCATATCATCCACTAAGATCTCCTGAATTTTTTTTTCTCATGTGATTTGGTATTAAACTAGGTCTTTTTCATCTTGTCCTTATGCAGTTAACTTTTTAAACTTAACTTCAGGACTTAATGTTTATCTCTATTAAATTTCATCTTGTTAGCATTATTTGGTCATTCCAACTTATCAAGGCAATTTTTGATTCCATTGTTCAGTATATTAAATATTAATTAACTTGACTTGCATGCTATCTAGACCTTCGTCCAAATCTGAAAGGTGATTTCTGATGGAATGCCACATGGTTCTTTCCCTTTCAACATTTTAATGGATGTATTAGTAATTATTATATATTTAATATTTAGGGTTTGTTCATTAAGCCAGATATGAGTCCATCGGATTCAGTTCATTATTCATTTCCCTTTTTTTTCAATTAACTTATAAGAATAGATCTGAAGAGAGTAATAAAGTCTGTAGTTGTAAAAAAAAAAAAAAAAAGCCTGTTATGGACAAGGTGGGGATTGTGCTGGGCTTTGAAGGATGGGTAGAATTTGGATAGTTGGTGAGAATGTTTCAGGAAATTACATTGAAGGTAGAATGAACTCTGGTTCCTTGTTTTGAAGTTCTGGAATTTATGTTCCCTCTCTATTTTCACTGCCAGGATACAAGTTGAGCATTCAAGGTGTCCACTAATCATTTCTTCTTCTCACATTCCCAGCCCATCTTTTTTAGCCCTAACATATACAATCTAATGAACACATACATTTTCAATGAGGCTATTGACATTAGAAATGCCTTTAAGTGAAAATAAATGATGATTTCTTATTTTGTTTTTTACTAAATTTCAAGGTTTATCCAACTGATTTCATGGAACCTCCCTCCCCCACAAAGCATGTAGTATTAGGAATGGTATCAAAACAACTCATCATCCAAAGTCAGTGTGACTTATCAATCATTTAACTGTTCTGAGCCACAGTTTCTTCATTTGTAAAATGGAAGGATTGAACTGGATGACCCCTGAGATCCTTTTTAGCTCAAAATCTGTGAACTTTTTCTAGTAGAAGATATGTGTGTGTATGATATAATATATACTACATATACATATAGCACATACTAACTTACTAGTAATAGACTGCTTAGAAAAATAGACTGCTTTTTTATATTGACAAAAAACAATAATGAACTGAAAAGAATAGGCCCCAAAGAAAAGTGATCTGTATTAAACTGTGTGCATGTAGGACAAACTATTTCTTAATTTAGGGTTTTTAATACTGTGTTGTATAGAGTACAGCGCAAAAATTCTATCATTTTCTATATTAGTAGATGTTAAGTGATGTATTTGTATTTGTGTTGGTCATTAAGTGTTCATATGTGCTAAATAAGAAACAGCTTGAGTGCTCAACTTGTATCCTGATAGTGAAAATAGGGAACATAAATTCCAGAACCAGGATTCATTCTACCTTCAATGTATAACTTTGGTTTTTTTTAAAAAATATAAAATTATTAATGAAAGTATCTTCTATAAGCATGATTCTCATTGAATCAGTTTATATCATCTGTAAGAGATTCTATACTCTGGTGGTTAAGACATTGGCTACTTCATTGTCCTGGTTTCCTGCCTCTGCTCTTCACTATGTAAATGTGATATTGGACGAGTCATTTAATCACATCAGATTGTGGTTTTTTGATCTGTCAAATGGGGATACTAAGACTTATTATGTGCCTCCAGAACTGTTTAGAGGATTAATGAGATAATGTTTGTAAAGTGATTGGAGATAATCTGATGAAAAGCACTGTATAAATACAGAACATTATTATTAAGTCACTAAGGAACAATAAAATGAGTAATAACATGCCTGTAGTAATCTATACTTAATTATGTACTTTTCTAATACCCAGAAGGTATGTATAAGCACAGATTGGTAAATTGCATTATATGGGCATTTCATGAGGTCACTGGTCTTTAATGTTTAATCATGTCCCATTAAAATAAAAAGATTTGTGTTTCTGATCGCTGCCAATTGCTATTGAATTGTGCGAGTGCTAAAGTGTAATGTCACATTGGTTTACAAAAGGGAAGATGGTCATATTATTTCATTAGTCCATTATAAATCATTTATTCTAACAGTCAAACCAACAAGTTCTTATTAAGCATGTCCTTTGTGCCAGGTATTGTGCTAAAACACATAAGACATTGTCTCTTCCATCAAGGAATCTTTAGTACAGGGAGGATAATAAGACTAAGAAACAACAGTGCATTGCGCAAAATAGTATGTAATCAAGTGTTCAGTTGTGTGCTACTAATTTTAAATGCTGGATTAATTCAGAGAAGGGAAGATAAATGAGACAGAGCAGTTTTAAAAAAAAGTTTCATGAAGATCTTGGTCTGAGCCTTGAAATATTGGAAGTATTTAGGGAGAAGTACAGAGAGCGGACAGAGTTTTCCAGGTAAGATCCTATTAGGATATAAAGAAATGATGAAAAGGATGTACAGAGTGAATGAAGTGAGCAAAATGAGAAGAGTTCTTTATGGAATAACAACAATGTTGGAAAGACAAACAATATGTGTTACAAGGTACGTGAGTTATGTGCTTCAGATCTACTTATGTGGACTTCAGTCATTCAGAATTTTAGTGCTTAGATATTCTTTTAGCAGAATTCTGACATGGCCTATATATTTGGCAGTTCCCTTTGCTGCATCTCATTTCTCCATGGTGCCACAAGTGGTAAAGACCCAGAAATTTTGTTCCTTCTATTTTTGGGATCCTATTAATTAACAGAACCACTGACTCTCTTTTTGTGTGTCTAATTCTGCTGAGTGTTTGACATATTGAGAACCAAAAACTGGTCCATTCATGAACTAGTGCCTTATATGTACTTCTCTTGTCAAGGTTAATCAATTATTTGTTTTAACTAAGAAGTCTGGCTTTCATTAAAGCCACCAGTGCCCATGCATACATAATAAATATGTTTGAATTCCTTCTGATCTTATATTTCACAGTTCAGTGGATCCTTTCCGGTCTAACTCAAGTTAACAAATGTTTGTCTTTCATAGGAGAGCTATAAACAGAATACTGATTCATGAATTTGCTAATTGTTTTTTCTTTCTATGGATATTTGCCAGTGTTACATCTTTAACCATGCTGCAAGTAGTCATAGAATATTTTAGGTCTGGAAGGGCCTTGAATTTGTGGCACAGTCACTAGATTCGGAATGAGAGGACTGGGTTCAAATTCAACTATGCTATTTTCAACCTCTGTGGCCTTGGGAAAATCACTTGATTTTTCTAGACTTTATCTATAGAATGAAGATGTCAGATAAAATGTCACTAGGGTCCCCTTTAATTTATACAGTCTAGTACTATTTGTATATGAGGAAACAATCTGAGAGATTTAATTCTGGTGGCATTTATCAAGTATTTAACATGTGTTGAACACTCTGGTATTGGAAGATATATGGCTAATTGGAAGTAGCACTGGATTTGCAGTCATTGCTGGAAGAAATCCTTGAAGTCTCCTAATCAACCTGGGAACTGAGTCCCACAAAGGATAATGACTTGTCCAGAGTTATACAAGTAGTAAGTGGCAGATTTGGGATTCAAATTTGAGTCTAATGCTGCTAAGTTTAATACTAAGCTGAGTTTAGACTGTATTACACTCTCTCATAAGTGTGAAATATTATCACAGTTAACTTGATGATTATCAACTTCCTAGAGACTTTCAGTCATGTTATAAGAATGAGTCAATTAATACCAATTTTCTCCTCTTTCCCCTTTTTCTTTTCTTCTTTTTCTCCTCAGCAAAACACATTATTCTGCATTTCCTGAATACATACAAACCTAATAGAATTTGAATTTTTCCATAATTTTTCATCAAGTAGTTGGATATTAGGTAGACCAATAATCACTGCTCTAAAATATTACATGAAGGGGACCAGAATGATTTGAAAAAGTTACTGCTTTCTTCTATTTGTTTTCATAAATTCTGTCATGTGAAGGCTGTACTACTGAATGTCATTGATGCAGTGCCTAGCATAGTTTCTTCTATAGGTAACTATCATTGGTATTACATAGTCTGAGATTTTTTTTTGGTGTAAGAATACCTTTCACCAGGACAGACTGCAACCCTTCTCTAATTTAGTAGATAAATCTTAAGGAGTTTTCTGAGGCTCTAAAAAGTGATTAGCTTGTGGTCATTCTGTATATATCAGAAGCAGGATTTGAATTCACTTTCTTGCCTTTAAGTTCATCACTTTATTCACTATATCTCATTGCCTCTTAATCCATATTACTTTTATTCATTCACTCATTCAATGCTTATTTTGTGATAAATAAGTTAAGGCAGACCATGTCTTTCATGTACAAAAGTAAGAGATTTCATGCTATGTATGATATATAGAGATATGAAACAGTTCATACCTTTCAGTAGTTTACTTTTCATTTGGGAAAAGAAAACATATATACTTAAAAAGTCAACTAACAACTAAGGTGTATCAGAAAGTGTCATGAGTAGTATAGACAGAAAGAGGAGTTTAGAGGAGAGAGGCAGGGCCATGGGTTCCAAAAGTCCTGAAAGACTTTGGAGAAAGCAAGATCTGTTTGCCTTGAAATGAATGGGATTTACCTAGGTAAAAAGGATGGAATTTTAGATTCAGATACGGGAAATGATAAGATATCTTTGGAAAAGAGGTAGAAGAATCCATGGAGCAGGGTGATTGGAAATGAGTCTAGAAAAATAGGGTGAAGACAATTCTGGAAGACCTGGTTAAGGTGTGTGCAAACTAAGTCATCAAAAGTCATTTCTGTGGTTCCTGCAAATGGTACTTACAAGAATGGTACTGACTCAAGACTTGGTGTCTGCCATCTTCTTCCTCCTTTCCTCTCTTCTAGAATTGTAATAGTCCAAAACAGAACTAGGTAAAAATGTTCACTTTTTTGTTTTTATTTTGGAAATTGAAAAAAAAGGAAAGAAAGAACAAGTTTTTTTATCTATATTTTCTTCTTGTTCCCTCCCCCACTCCAGCCTTCATATTTTTCATTTGTCCTCTGAATTCTCTTCTATATTCCCAGCAATTCTTTTGAAAGCTTTCTGCTGATTGACTCATTTCTTTTCTCTTTGAATGGGGTTCATGGTAAGAGTTTAGATCCCAGAAGGTCAGGAGACTGGTTGATTCCCAAATCAGTTCTTTTCAGAGTTTATTTTTTAATACCTGAACAGCTCCCACTTCTCTGAACACTATTATAATAGAATTCAGATAATGCCCATGTACTAGTTAGAAAGACAAAATCTGTATTCCTAGATTTGAAACCTGTTCTTCTTCAACCTTTTTGCCTTTCCCAAGTCAAAACAGAACTCATTCATCCATACTTCTCAGTTTTTCCAGTAGAAAAATGGGAAGAATCCCTGCTTTGTTGGAAACTTGGTGGCTGGAAGGAAGCAAGAGTGAGGTTGCTTGGGGATTGTAGAATACTGAGCTTAGTAAAGTTTACAAATTGTTTGGGGCTCCCAAGAGGAAAAGTACTATGGAAATGTAATCTATTATTATGTGTAATTATCATTAATTGACCATTTCTGCTTAATGGTGCAGAAGAATATTATGGGCATCAGATCTTTATTTAATGGGCAGCTCATGTGGCAGCTTTTAACAGAAACAAATTATATAATTGACTTGGAGAAATTGGACTTTGTGAGTTTTTTATTATTATTGTATTTGCCTTTAGTAGCTTAATAAAGCAATAGTTAATAGTGACAAAGAAATTAACCTTTCATTTCCAGTTATATCAGATTGAAGGGCTAGAAGATGGATTGGGAAGGGAAAAGCTTATAGTTATCATTGGTGCAAGGGGAGCCTTGAAACATAATTTTGAATAGAGAAACATGTATTATCCTAGTTGGATACTAGAAAACTCAAGAGAAAGATTAATGATCAGAGAAAGCTGGGCAGGAGTTAGAATGAGCTCCATAAAGTCTGTAAAATGACACTTGTCATAGGAGCTCTAATCAGTATCGGTTGACATATTTGGGGAAAATTGCTAGTTTGGGACTGGCTTTTCCAGCTCTATTTGGACATATTTACTTGAACAGTATCAAGGACATTATCATCAACAGCTACAATAACATAAGGGCAAATCCTGTTTACATAAGCGGCAGTGTAATATATAAAATGTTAATTTGGGAAATCCTAGATGGGCAACTCACTAATAAACCCTTCAGTTTTCTTATCTTTAAAATGGGAATGATAATATTTAACTTTACCACACAGGATTGTTGTAATGTTCATATAAGAAAGTAGATGTGAAATATTTTACAAATATGAAACTGATATATACATATTAGGTGTTATTATTATGATCATTTGAAAGTTTGTTTAGTAATTGTTGTTTTTTCACTCTTTCCCAATTCTTTGTGATCCCAAGAAATTTTCCATTTCCTTCTGAAGCTCATTTTACAAATGAGGAAACTGAGGCAGACTAGGTAAAGTGACTTGTCTCCGATCTCACAGCTAGTAAATGCCAGGCCAGATACAAACTCAGAAAGATGAATCTCCCTGACTCCAGGTCTGGCACTTTCTCCACTGAGCCACTAAGCAGTTTTTACTTGAAGGTTTAGAAAATGCTTTATTTTCTCATAATACCCCTTTTGATATAGGTAGTAAAATATTATTATTTCCAATTTTTTATGACAGTGTACAGATTTAATGAGTTTCTTTCCCCTGCAATAAAAAAAAAAACCACGACATTTTTATTTAAAATTTTGAGTTCCAAATTCAATCCCTCCCTTACTTCCTCCTTTCTTTCTCCTGGAGACAATAATCAGAGACTATACATGTGCAGTTATTTAAAATATATTGATACTTGTCTTGAATAGACTTGAACAAAAGATAAAGAATGAAAGTGAAAAAGAACATGCATCAGTCAATAGTCAATCAATATTAGTTCTTTCTCTGAAGATGAATAGTAGGTTTCATCATTAATTCTTTAGTATTGTCTTGGATCATTATATTATTCAGAAGAGTGAAGTCATTCACAATTTTGCATTGAACAATATTGCTATTATTATATACAATATTCTCCTAGTTCTACTTACTTAACTTTGCATCAGTTCATGTAAGTCTTTCTAAGATTTTCTGAAATCATCCTGCTGGTCATTTTTTTTTTTATAACACAATAGTTCTCCATCACAATCATATGCTATAACTTGTTAAGCTATCCTCCAATTGATGGGCATCCTTTTGAATTCCAATTAGCCACCACAAAAAGAATTTCTATACATATTTTTGTATAAATAGGTCCTTTTCCCTTTTGTGGGATGTCTTTGGAATGTAGACATAGCAATGGTATTGCTGGATCAAAAGAGTGTGCATAGTTCCAAATTGCTTTCCAGAATGGTTGAGGCAGTTTACAATTCTCATCAATAGTGTATCAGTGTCCCAGTTTTCCCACATCTCTTCCAACATCGAACATTTTCCTTTTTTTTTTTTTTTTTTTTTTTTTGTTTTATTAATCGCTCCAATGAGTCTGGAGTGTTATTACTTTTGTTTTACAAATGAGGAAACTGAGGCTTAGGAAGTTGATTTTCCTACGACAATATAATTAATAAATGTTGGGTCCAGAACTACGCTTATTGAGCTTTCCTTATCTGTACCACACTATCTCTAGTGGGGGAAAGTACTTTTTGACAATCATTATTGCTACATGTTAATAGCAGAAAAGTAGATTTTATTAAGTTGTCTGTGTGCTCAGCCTTATGTAACCTTATATAACATATACTATATGCATATATATAAATTTATTCTAAGTAGTAATTATTGGTTGCTATAATTAAAAAAAAACTCCTCTACTGATCACCCTATTGGGGGACCCCTTCTAGGGATAGTTAGAGCAATCTCTACAGAGCACAAATGTGAAGGAAATATTGTATATGATCAGCGCCTTCTTCCTGTGATGGCCCAATTGTCTCAAAGGCTATATCAGGACAGTTCAGAGCCTTTTTTCTCTTTTCACTGCTAAACTGCTTCCCAGTGAAGGGAAATAAGAACAATTGCCAAAAAAAAAAGTCAGCACTGTTTCATGGCTTTGCATGAACAAATATATCACCAGAAAGCCAGCTCTTCTGACCAATTCCTTCATGCTCATTGAGAATCCTTTCCTTCTCTACAGAATAAGCTAATTATGGGGGATCCCTAAGATCAACATTTAGAACCATTGGTATTAGTGGCCTTAGCAATAGGAGCTGCTCAGCCTAGGAGCTGCTTATAAGCAGGAGCATATTGCTGCACTCAGATTCTTAAAGCCTAGTTGTTTAGGACAAATGTCTTCATCTTTTAAAATTTAACTTTTCTTTTCTGTTATAAAATTTATAGCCATAAGCAAAAATAAACATTTCAATATATACAAAAAACAAAAAAAAGAGGATGATATGTGAAAGTATGATTTTCTGTTACGTGGTTGTTTTACTCTAAGTTAAGTAAATTTAACACGATAGTGACAACATTCTGTGTCTTTTTCTGAACTTCTTTTTGTTTTCTTCTGTGTACTTTAAAATTTTATTGATGCCTTTTTTCTTTCTTTTTTCATCTTTATCATTATTCACTAAGCATTTCACTTCTATAGAAACTCTCCATTGTAACAAAAAATACAGTTAAGTATAGCTTAATATACTGATCATGTTTGAAAATGTGTGTTCCATTCTTACATTTTCTGCCCATAGTTGAACAACATATTAAATCATCAGTCACTATTGACCACTAGATAAATAAGAAACTGCAGTTTTTCAAGTGTTATCCTTTACACTATTGTCATATGAATCTATTGACCTCTGCCCATTTTACTCTGCATCAGGTCGTACTGACTTCTCCAGATTTCTCTGAATTCCTTATTTCTGTCATTCCTTCTGGCACAGCTGTATTCCAATATATTTATGCACCACGATTTGCTTAGGCCTTTCCTAATTAAAGACACCTGCTTTGTTTCTAATGCTACAACAAGAAGTGCTGGTATAATTATTTTTGTCCATATGACTTCTTTCCCTTTTCCTTTGACCTCTTTTAGGTATGTGCCTAATAGTTGTACATAACCTTTGACCTATTAATACCAACTTAGTACCCTTGGAGAGTTTAATTATAAGTTGATTTCCAGGGTGTTTAGACCAATTCCAGTGCTACTAGTGGTGCTTAAATGGTGCCTTCCATTTGCTCCAATTGCCATATTCAAGTTTTGTTACATTTGGTTAATCTGATGAATGCATGGTAGGACCTGAAAACTATTTTCATGTGCATTTCTCTAAATATTAGTAACTTGGAGCATTTTTTTCATTTGCTTTTTGATTGCTAGTATTATTTTATTTGAAAACTGCCCATATAACATTTGATCACCTACGTTGTTTTTTTCTTATATGTTCGTACCAGTTCTTTATTTAGTTTGCACATTATGCCTATGTCAGAGAAATTTGCTATAAATATATTTCTCAACTAACCATTTCCCTTCTGATTTTAACTATTGATTTTGCTTGTACAAAAAATTTGTTTCATGTAATTTTTTTCCAGTTGATTTGAACCAGTGAGCATATCCTAAAATGGTAGCAATTCATATTTCACATAAATAGATCTATGCTATCATGTATCTAGAAATTCTGTTCAGTGATGCAGACTGATATATCTACTCCTTTCCATTCTACAAGAATTTCATCTATATTTGCCCCAGATTTTTCATTTTTTTTGGTCATACAACTCTGATGGTGTCCCTTACTCTCATTCTTCAGAGTTCCTAGTTGATTATATGTTGTAACATTTTCACACTTACCAGGTTCCTTCCATTGCTCTCTCTATAATGCTTATTCAGAGGTAATGGTTCAGATCCCATCGCCACCTAACATGGGTAAAAATTTTATATTGAAAAGATAGGCTTTCATTATTATGGAAAACTTTGGGTTTAGTTAAAGTATTTTGTTACACATCCCTATCTCTTCTTCCTTTTGAACTCTGGACCAAAATCATTGTACATATGTGTTGTTTGTTCTAGATATTCAAACTGTTGGTCTAGCTCTACTAGAGTTCATTCAGAGGCATATTAAAATTTGGGGCAATAGCATAGAAGCCTAGCAAGTGGAAATGCCCATTGTTCTCTCCATGATATACAGTTTGATAGAAAGTCTGTTGAGTTAATCAATCAGTATATGTCTTGGATATTCACTGTGTATGGCCAATGAACTGACCATATTTAAAATGGAATAAAAGAGAATGGACAATATCATATTTAGGAAAAGATGTAACACTTTAAAAGATCCCAAGGATCCTTCAAATAAATACTTTTGTTCTTTCCTTGCCTTTAAGATACCTCCATATTTTGGCCTTCTGCTACCTATTTAAGCTTACTTTTCATTACTAAATAAGGATCACATTTTGTTTAGTCAGGCCAGTTGCCTTGTCCCAGCAATAGCCCATTCTTGTTGTTTACACCATCTTTTGCTTAGAATACCATCCCTCTTCCTCTTTATGTATTGGAGTTCTCTCCAATCTTGTAAGATCTCACTCAAGTTCTCCCTCCTCCATGAAGTCTCTATCAAGTATTCCAGTCCACATTAATCTTTCCCTTTCCTGGATTCCTTTGGTCACCATCCTACAATTTAGTTTCTAGTAATAATAACCATGATATTAACAGTCCCTGACATTTCTATAGTATCTAAAAGTTTGCAAAGCACTTTACATACATTTTCTCATTTGAGCCTTTTATACCCCTGTGAGATAGATATATCAGGTTTTATTTTCCCACTTTCCAGACAAGGTAACTCAAGTTCTAGGTAAAGTGAATTATCTTTGAATCACTAATAAGTGATTTGAATATGGGACTTCCCAACTCTAAGTTCAGTAATCATAATTATGTGGATTTTTTGGCCCATTAATTGTGTTGTATATGTTAGTCTTGTCATCTCAACTGGATTAAATCTGCCTGAGATAAGTGTTATCCTTTTTCTTCATCCCTTGTAGCACTTAGCACTATTACTGGGAACTTAGAAGATTCTTAATTAATACTTCATAATTGTTAGTTGATTGATTGAACAGGTTCAGACAGATCTTATGTCTCTATATATGTCTATATATAAACTCTCTGTCTCTGTATATCTGTCTCTGTCTCTTTGTATATATGACTATCTGTGTACACACATACACAGTTTTCCCCCATGCTTATATTCTTTTTGTAGTAAACATTATTTTGAATTCATTCACATTGAACTCGTGCTAGAATTCCAGGCAATTAGAAAAGTTTCGTTAGTAAATCATAAGTTGGTATGAAAATGTATTATTTTCCATTTGGGGTCAGATTGCATTGTTGTGGTTTTTAAAATGCTTTTTATTATTTTAATTAAAGCAAACCTAGAGAAGATATAAAAGGTAGATATTCTAGGAACAGAGACAGCCCCAGGTCTGACTTTGAACAACTTATCGCCAGGACTTGAGTTGTCAGTGGATAAGTTGTAGCTTGTCGGTGACAAGTCGGTAGCTGCAACATGGCTCAATCTGAATGTGAAGAAGTTGGGGGAGGAGATGAAGGATGAATAGGATGAAAAAAGGGGAATCTGGTGTTATTTGTAGTTTTCTAGGGAGAAGGTGATAAAAGAAAATTAGGGAAAAATTTATAAAAATTCCTATTTTTACTAGCAGCAAATTTGCATTTTAATTGGATGGGCAGCATAAAGAAAAATATTGAGAGCATTCCCCCTCTAGATAGTACCAGGGGGTGTGGAAAACTTCCCAGAAACAGTACTTTTCCTTCATACAAAATTTTCATTTTTTTCCAAAGTAGAAACAGAATACAGGAGAAGTATAGGGAAGAGGAGCAGGTCTAGGGAGGTAAGATGGCTTTAGAGTGAGTTAGAACATCAGCAAACATTAGTAGACAGACTTGAGAAGAACTTTGATCTATATTGTTCCTGAGTGTGAGGGACTGCTCCCTTAGTGATGGAATATGGTCAGAAGATGGTCTGATTCATCTGCAGGTTGAACTTTCTCTTAATTGAGAAGCTAGACATACGAATTCTGCCTTACGTCCTTCTTATCTCAGTGCTGTGCCCATTAATTAAGATGGCATTCAATGGAAACTACAAATCATAATTTTTGTGCCAGGAACAGGTGATACTATCATAAACCAGCTTTGCTTGCTTATAGAAAAGCAGGGGGAGGGGGGGTCACGGTGCAGCTGTGTGGAAGCAAGTATGTATGTGAGTTTCCTATTTTAAATTGGCTAATGGGGTGCTAAACTCATTTTTTTCTACAATGTTGAAACATGACAAGTACTGTATCAGTTCCTTCTAACTTTCAGGATATGGAGAAAAGTTGCATTTGGCTGGCTCCAGTACTAACTCTGCTTCTCAAGGGGATAGGGTTCATTGATTTCCCTTCCTCCTGCTTTCTTCCCTGCTTGGAGAATACAGACCAAGAGCTGAGGGAAGAGACTCAAATACCTCTCCTAAAGTGGCCACTAACTCTCCATATGTGATACAGCCAAAGTCATTTAGCTTATTTGGGGCTTAGTGTTTTCATATGGAAAATGGTGTTACCAACATCTTCCATACTCTGCTTATTTCCCAGGGTTTCATAGGTTTACAAGGTTATGAGAATTAAATGAAGTCATAGATCATAGAATCATAGATTTAGAGGTCATTGAGTTTATCTTCTCACAGGTGAGGAAACTGAGCCCCCTTGCAAAAAGCTAAATGTATTAACCAGGGTTACAGAGTGTCTGATGATTCAGATTCCTGTCTTCCTGACTGCAGGTTCAACATTCCTTTTCCTATGTCATGTAATCTGCAAAGATAAGGCAAACATATCCCCAAGCTAACCAAACACAAGGGAAATATTATTACTCCCAGGAGTAACCTAGGAAGGAGAAAATCCTAGCTACTTCTCAGGTCAAGCTAATTGCAGAAGAGTTTCACTGATACAAAACTTTTTTATGTTTTATCTTATTTTTTTAAATTAAAGCTTTTTATTTACAAAACATATGCAAGCAAAATGCAAGCAAACAACAGAAAGAATGAGAATGCTATGTTGTTATGTTGTGTTCCACACTCAGCTCCCACGGTTCTCTTTCTGAGTGTAAATGGCTGTCTTCATCGCTGAACAATTGGAACTGGTTTGAATCACCTCATTGTTGAAGACAGCCATGTCCAACTGATACAAAACTTAATGGACTAAGTGATAAGCCTGTGTCTTTAAATCCTGTTGAATCAATTCAATTCAGCAAACATATATTAAGTTCCTGCTATGTGCCAGGCATTCTACTAAGTGCTATGGATACAAAAAAAAAAAGGGAAAAGAAAATCATAAGCTATGAAAGATGCCTTAGAGACTGATAGTTCAAGCCATTCATTTTGCAGATGAGGAAATGGAGGCACAGAATGAATTAAATGACTTGCATAAAGGTCATATGGCTAGTGTCAGAAAACAGACTAGAAGTCAGGTCACTTCCTTTTCAATTTAAGCAAACTCTTTAAGTAACTTCATTTGAAAAGACTCTGCCCTGCTATTTAGGTTATTAAGGGGGCCAGAGAAGGCTCTTGAAAGGAATTTGTTTCTGGTTTGCTAAATAATCTGAATTTCAAAGGTCAGAGGTAGGTTTTATGACTTGTTTAAAGAGTAAGGCTAAAAATTTCATCCAAAGCTGTGAATTTCCCCCCATTTGACCTTAGACTCAATAGGATCAGTGAGCTCTCAGAGGTCTAGGGACATTCTCCAGTATTTACAGTTTTTTGAGGTACCTTTCAAAAATAACAATAACAAAAAATGATATGAGAAGATAAAAGTAAAGCATTAAAATGAAACATAATCTGATTTTTAAAAAATTAATATGATTCCCTAGGCTTTGCTGTGCAAATACTTTAATTATTGAAGGAAAAGATGTTGCTGTCAGCATTGATATTAAAGAATAAAAGAACATGTTCTTGCTACATAAACAGCCAAAATCATTTGTGTGCTTAATGTTAGGACCTTTTTGAGATGGAGTCTCAGGCCAAATGACTTTCCTGTTTTGCCTCTCTGACCCCATAAAATGAGCCAGTCTGAAAAAAATTCTGTAGCATATCAGTACCACCAGATATTTGGTCTAGAAGTTTGTTTCTTAAAGGAGCACAAATGATTATTTGAATGAAAATTATAGCAATTATTAATTCCCGTCTCCAAGGGTTTGGGTGAAGGGCTTGTCAATGAAATCACAGCTCTTGTCCTTAGCCATTTTGTGGGGGAAATAAGTTCTCATGATAAAATGAAGAGTACAGTACCTGAAATTGAGAAGATTTTGGTTCAAGTCCTATCATCGACATTAATTAGTTTTGCCATTGACAATTATTTAAATTCTGAGACCTGATTTTCTTGTCTGTGAAGTAGGGATAAGAATAATGGTAGTGTTTACCTCAGAAAGTGGTTTTGAAGCATAAAGTAGATAATAGACACAAGAAAATTTGCACACCTTAAAGGATAATGTAAATGACACTTATTCATGTCTTAGCGTTTCTTGATCCTGTTCATACAGTATTTTCACCTATTGCCCTCCAGTCAATAAGCTTTTAGAATTTTTTTTTTTTTTGGATGGATGCTCATTGTATCAAACTCAGAATACTCCAGGATCTCCTTAGTGAAATCTATTTTCACTCAAAAGAATTTGGCATAAACTTCATACTGAAGAAGCCAAGTAAGTGGAAAATGTCCATTGTCAACCCTATGATATACAGTTTGGTAGAAAGCCTATTGAATTAATTGATCAATGTATTATCTTGAATATTCACTGCATATGGCCAATGAGCTGACTATATTAAAAACTGAATAGAAAAGGGTGGAGAAGATCATATTTAGGAAACATGACACTTTCAAAGATCCCAAAGATCCTTCAAACAAGTGGGAATAACTACATTTTAACACCAATAGTACTATATGTCTGAATCACGGAATATCCTGCTATTTTTGAAGAATCAAAGGGAAATAGAAACCCATAGAGTCATTGAATGAGAGATTTGGAATGGAAAGACGTTCAAGGTTATCTAGTATTTCTCTCTCACTTCATAGATAATGAAACTGAGATCTAAAGAAATGCAGTATCCCAGTAGTCGGTCCCCTGACCACTAACAAAACCTAGAGCTCTCTCCCCATGCACCATTCTGCCTAGTAAGTATAAATAGCCCAGAACTCATTATCAATGATCACTTGTGGCAAAAAGATATCTATGTAATGTCTGATAGAATAAGAAGTAAGCCAGTCATGGACTAGGCAAGAGAGAATACTGGTATCCACATAATGCTAAAAGACTCCAGCACAATGCAGCCTTTATGGAAGATTTATGGGAGGAAATGGGCAAGTATTACACAGGATGAGAATGGGTGGAAGAGTTGTGATTTGTACCACCTCCTGAGTCAATCCATCCCACTTTGGGATAGCTCCACTCATTGAGGAGTTTTCCTTACTTATATTGATCTGACATCTGCTTCCCTGAAAGTCCCACCCACCCATTGCTCTTAGTTTACTGCCTAGGGCCAAGTAAAACAAATCTAATCAGTCTTCTTCATGACAGCCCTTCAACAGCTTGAAGATAGTTATCATGTCCCCACTAAGAAAGTTTTCCAGGCTGAACATATCTAGTTCTTTCACTTGGTCCTTGTATGGAATATATTGAAAATGCTTACTTGGTCACCTCTTAGCTTGTCAAGGTTATACTACTATTTATATCAGGTGTCCCCAACCAGTTAGGAGAAAGGCAGTCATGTGCTTTCCCACTACTGGCAATGTAGGGCTAGAATTGGAGGTCCATGTCAGTGATTCCAAAACCTCAGTCTTCCTCTCTGTCCAGGTGATCATTAAGTACTAATGGGGAAAGGAAGTAGCTCATTTCTACATGTCTCTACTATTATACCTTTACATCTCTTGTGCTAGTGTTTAAGCTAAAAGCTCTTTTATCCCATATTCAAAGAGCTGAAAAGTCTTTAACACTGTCCTTTGCCTTCTGTCAAGTCTGGCTCTTTTACATCATCCCTGACTATAATTCTTTCCCCTCCTCTCTCTGTGTCTCTGTCAATGTCTCTCACTGTGTCTCTATGTCTCTGTGTCTCTGTCTCCACACACACACATATATGTGTATCTATATGTATAGATATAATACACACACACACATATAAAAGTATATATACATATATATATATATGTGTGTGTGTGTGTGTGTGTGTGTGTAATTGTAATCCTGAAGATGCTATTTCATGCCTTTCCCTCTCCTTCTCCCCAAAGCTTCAGAGGAGCTTTTTGCATGTCATTGATCTCTATTCCAAGATCAGCTATTAGAAAGCTCTTCTACACAGGGATCCAAGTCTTCTCATATATCCTACCCTATCCTCTTCAAATTGAGTACACCTACTCACCACCTGCTTTATCTGGTTATCCTATACAGCACCTGAGCTTTCCCCTCAACTATAACACATGTTCTCTGCTTCTCTGGTAAATTTTCTCTCAAATAGCCCTAGAAATTCCATCCATATAGAATGCCTTCTAAACTGCACTGGACTTGGTATTGAAGGACTTGGGCTCCATCCCTGCTTCTTAAGTGACCTTGACATGCCATTTTACCTTTCAATGACTCAGTTTCCTGAGTTGTAAAATGAAGGGACTATACTAGATAAACAATCCTTTTCAAGTCTAACGTTATAAAATTCTTTAATTCAATAAATATTCAAGTTCCTGCTATTAATCAGAGGAAAGCAAATTTCCCTGACTTTATTAATGTGCGTTTATGCAATACTCTTACTATTTTCCATTCACCATAACTAAATCTTTGGGGAGAGAGCTATTTCATGGTAGTGGATTTTCTTTCCCTTAAAATTGAAGTTTAAATTTCTAGTAGTTTGACTTGATTTGAAATTGTTGAAGTTTTAAAAAAGGTCAATTTTATGACTGGAATATTAACTTCCCAATGATATTGACCAATCAATTTGCCATATGAATTGTTAATTCTGGACTGGGTTTTGTTTGTTTTTGTTTTTTGGTGCCATGAAGATCCAGACAGAGGAGACAGTCTCTTCCCCTTTATCCCTCATCGAGTCTTCCTTGACTGAAACAAGGCTGAATTATTTTTAGCCTTAGCAATCATCTTCAGGTTTGAAATTCCACAAACCTCTGCTATTCTCCATTCATCACAGTTCCTGTTTGGAAAAGAAATATATACTTTCAACTACAAAGTGATAAAACTGTTCCTGGGAAAATTAGGAGAAAGCTTTTTAAGTGAACTCTTGGGGTTGGTTCACCCTGTGATCTTGCCTGGAAATAGTATCATTGCATCTCAGTTTAGTATTTTGCATCAAGGAACTTTATTTTTGGCTCCTGGGGAAAACACCTCTTAGCATTTGTGAGACAGTTCTTACATGTATTGTGGCATGAGAGTGGAGGCGGGGAATGTAACTCAAGAGAAGATGAGGCAGCTGGGGCAAGGCGCTTCAGTTCACTGGGTTATTCACAGGGAAAATGCTTTCTTATGTTCATTCATTCTATCTGATCCCAGAAGCCATCTAGTATGTAAATTGAAAGGATATGTAATCAGTTCAACAAACATTGAATCAGTTTCTATAATATGCTTGGCACTGTGTTAGGTGTCAGAAGTGTAGACAAAAATGAAAATAGTCTTTGTCTTCATAGAACTTATATACTGTTAGGAGGAAACAACACAGATGTTTTGTAGAAGAGATTCTTGCTCAGGCAAGGATAGAAATGAGAAAGTATCTCTCATTCCCCTCCTACTCAGACTATGATACAAATAACATAGTAACACTCATTTACTTTTTCTTTTGTAGTTTATTTGCAAAAACAAACAAACAAACAAACAAAAAAACCCCAAACAAACACAATGACTCCTGTCTCCCTGAACTGAACTTTAGGAAGGCTAGTGTGGCTCTAAAAGAAATTTGGATTTGGGGTCTAGAGACCTGGATTTTAATACTATATTTGTTTGTTGCTACTTATGTAACACTGGTCAAGTCATTCAGTGTTTCTGAGCTTCAGTTTCCTTATGTGTCATTTGAAGATGGTGCCTCTATAAGCTCTAAATTTATGATCCTATGATGTTGCAGATGAACTATAAGACACAGACTTCTATAAAATGTTCTGTGCAATTTAGCAACATACCTTGTTTCAGAGAACATGTAACACTTATTTTTCTGAAGAGAGAACATGAACAGAGGGAAAGATGACTTGCCAAAATCATCTAAATTCAAAACTGAGTTCTAAGTCCATCCTAAACTCAACAAGAATTTATTAATTGCTTAATATATGCTTGGGTAGATCCATACTAACTCAGCAAGGCCACAGTAGATAAAAAAACTGAGGCATCTGGAAGGATATAGGTTTATCTGGAAAGAATAAGTGAGTTGGGTTACTGCTGTGGGAATTTGAGTCCATTCTGATATTAAAATTATTTAAAATTAAACTTTCAATGAATAAAAACATATTTTCTTTTCTTATCTACTCATTAAAAAGAGAGAAAACCTTGTAACAATTATACATAGTTAAGCAATACAAATTCCTACATTGGCCACATAAAAAATAAAAAGGATGTCTCCATTTGTATCTTGAGCCTATCGCTTCTCCATCAGGAGGTGGATAGCATGTTTCATTTTAGATTCTTTGAATTCTTAAGTTTTTAAAAGTTATTGGTTTTTATCATGTTGCTTATAGATGTATTATAAATTTTTTTGCATAATTATATAAATTATTCTTCTGGTTCTTTGGGCATAACTTGGATGAACAAGCCTGAGAAAAGTACAGTCAGAAGGTAGAGTGAAAGTCAGGAGAGAGCAGTGTCTCAAAGAACCTAGAGAAGAGAGTATCAAGGAGAAGACGACGATTGACAGTGCTAAATACAGCCAGGTGACAGACAGAAAAATCCTTCAATTTTGTGATTCAGAAATCTTTGGTAACTTTGGAAAGAGCAGTTTCAATTGAATGATGAGCTAAGCCAGACTGCAGAGTAAAGAGAGTAAGAGAAAAAGAAGTGAAGGCATTAGGTAAAGATGGATTTTTCATAGACTTTAGCCAAAAAAGGAAGAGATATAAGGTGATAGATTATGAGTCTGAATAGATTAAGTGAGGAGTTTTTGTTTGTCTGTTTTGTTTTGTTTTTTTTTTTTTACAAAAGGGGAGACTTGAGCATGTTTGTGAGCAGTTGGGATATAGCCAGGAGACAGGGAGCAATAGAAAATTAGTGAAAGCATGGGGATAACAGAAGGTGAAATGGAGTGGGATTACTTGGTCATATAAAGAGCTTTGCTGTGGCAAGGAAAAGGACCATTTTTTCTTTGTGAAATAGGAGTGAGGAAAGAGAAAGTATTGGAAAGCAATTGAATGATGAGATGAGAAAAAGGAAAAAAGAGGGAACTTAGAGAATGGTCTTAATTTTTTTCAGTGAAATATGTAGCAATGTTTTCAGCTGAGGGAGCTGGGAAATGTTGAGTCATGGAAGTTTGAGAAAGGCTGAAAAGATTTAGAAAAGTTACTGAGCTAAGTGGGATAGTAAGTCAAATAGGGAGATATGAGGTATAGAAAGTAAAAAAAGCATAAAAGGTTAAAAAAGAAACCTAAAAAAAACCCCTGCCTTGCTGCAGTGAGGACTTAATTGAGATTATATAATATAAATTTGTAGGGGACTTGCCAAAGTTTCATTATTTCCTCCAACTTTGTTCAGGAGCATGTGAGTAGGAGTAAAAACAACAGATGGTGGAAATAATCCAGGGTTGATACTTGGCAAGACAAGGACCTCTGTAGGATAAGTATACAAGGAACTCAAGAAAAGTAGGCAGAATAAAGTTGAGAGGGTACACCAGAAGATCAAAGTGGGGAAGGGAGGAGGGTATAGGCAGTGTGGAGTGATTGCCTGGGAAAATACTGATTCAGTTTATGCTTGAAACTCTATTGTTTTTCTCATTCTGTTTCTTTTGTACTTACTTTTGAACTACATAATTTGGCACTTGATAGTCTATTGTCTTATATTATCTTTGGATTAAGTTAACTACATCAATTAGTGGTCACTCTAAATGGGTGATGCTCATACAGTGACCAATGCTGCTGAGGAAAACCCTAGCCTAATTCATACCTATCCAGAGCCAATTAGTAGGAACTGGGTGAAGCTGATTAGGCCAGTTCATAATCCTTTTTTCCAAGGCTCCAGGACCACCCTGGGTCAGTTTCTACAAGAATCTTCTATTCCAATGGTGGTAGGCTTTAGCCCCTATCAGATCCCCATGGTGTAAAATAGCCTTTCACACTACTTTAATTAGCAGGGAATCACCAACTATGATGTTTCTGATAAGGTGGAGCCGGACTCTAGGGATAATTGGGTCTTATCATCTGCCCTGCCATTGGGCTTTCCAAATCCCTGACCACCGCCATTTGCCCTTCTACTGAACCATAAGGATCCCTGAGTTTTGACATTCAGCTTGCTGAATTTATGAACATCCAAATTTTCTGTCTGCCTCATTGCCGAATTTGTTTCCTTCTCCACTTAGAATGTGATCTTTTGTTTGCAACATGCATCTGGCATTTCCATTTGTATTCCCAGGACTTCCCATGATTAAGTTCTTAACTACTTCTGTTTTAAGGTGTTTATTCTACTTCCTACTTTCTAGTTTCATTTCTTATAGGTATTCATGTAGTTATTTTGGAAAATCAATTTTTTTTCTTTGAGTCTGTGTTTGTAAATTGTTTGGGAATTATTCTCACCTAATTTGGAATTTTTTGGGTGGAGCATTTCTGAAAACATAGGCATACATTCAGAAAGGTGTAATGATGTTAATTTTCTTATAATTGCTTATTTTTCTAATTTTTATTCTTTAACTGGAACTTAGTTCTAGAGTCAGTCTCTATTATTCTGCTTTTCCATTCCATTCCGTTTCATATCATTGTTGACATTTTTGTCATAAATGGATCACTTTATTAGATAACACATAAGATCAGTGCCCAAAATTCAGTGAAACTTTGATTTAATGGACATCTTCTGGATCTGAGTTATATTTGCCCAGTACATGAAAAACTTTGCAACTAAGACATTTCACTATCTTCTTCAAGGAGAGATATGAATATAAAGAAGAATAAATGACTATTTTTTAAATGCAAGGACATTGAATGACCTATGTCTAGGATATCAACTATTTTTATCAGTTACTCTGAAAAGAAATAAATTCTCAAAAGTCAATATGTTATTAAAATAAGAGCAAGGCATGTCTTAATTGCATCAGTTAAGTGGGCATGATTTTGGTAATGCTCATAAATGCCATTACATCAATTCAACTGAAACAGACCTGTTGATTTATTAAATGATGATGAACAAAGGAGATGTTGAATTATCTTTTATGGATTAACATATAGAGTTAAAATGAATGAGTAGTTAAGACCAATATTATATATGCTTTAATGCTATGGTAGAGGAACATTGCAAAATGTTCTTGATAGATTAATATATGTTGGAATCAGAAAGACAAAAGATTGAGGTCAAGTTTGTATTTTTATTTGTTTCATTGGTTACCATGGTCAAAGAATTCCTTACTAAGTGGTCAATTTGTTATTGGTAAATTTCTTTGTGCTTAGATAGGCTGGCCTGTGGACAACAGAGAACTTGAGACCTTTCTCTTGGTCAGTGTCACCAGGATGTAACTTGAAGGCTTTAAACCATTGTTTTTGAAAATTAAAGCTGTCCTGATATTTTGATAGTTATGTCATAAAATCTTCCCTCTTTCTCACCATCTTCCTCTCCTTACTTCCTTTCTTCCCTTCCTCCTTCTTTCCCTCCCTTCCTTTTCTACCTCCCTTCCTTTACTCCTTCCCTTTCCTCATTTTCCTTCCTTCCTTCCCTCCCTCCCTTCTTCCCCTCCTTCTTCTCTCCCTCCTTCTTCTCTCCCTCCCTCCTTCTCTGCCTTCCTTTCCTCCCTCTCCCCTTTTCCTTCCTTCCTTCCTTCCTTCCTTCCTTCCTTCCTTCCTTCCTTCCTTCCTTCCTTCCTTCCTTCCTTCCTTCCTTCCTTCCTTCCTTCCTTCCTTCCTTCCTTCCTTCCTTCCTTCCTTCCTTCCTTCTTCCTTCCTTCTTCATTTATTTATATATATATATATGTATATATATATATATATATATGTATATATCATTCATTCAGAAAATAAAACTGTCACCTTTACACTATTTTCCCCTAAGATTCCCTGTGTGAAGTATAAATCAGACAGATTATATCTACCTCATTCTGTATTTAATTTTGTTTTTTCTACTTAATCACATCTGAAACAGTACAGCAAATCAGAAGTAATAATGATGAAGCATTAGAGATTCACTATTATTATTTTTATTATTGCCAATGATATTACTTTGAAATTATTATTAAGATGTATATATTTTTCATATAGGTAACATGTGGCTTATTTTCTTCTTTTGCTGGAAAACTTGCTATATCATTTTCTTATATATACATATACTCGCATTAAAATGATGTAACCTATGGGTCAGCATCCTAAGTTCTAGACTCATATGAACTGGGTTTATTTCATTTTGTAGATCTCTCAAAAAATCATCTCTTTGCTTCATTTTGTACCCAGAGCTACCTCATGGAACTTCAGATTGTCACTTTTCTGTATGATTTGACAGATGTAAGAAAAGGGTCTTGGCTCTTATACAGATATTCAAGCTAACAATATTGAACAGGAGACAGTCTTTATTTACAGATAGAAGGCAAAAAAAAAACAAAAACAAAACAAAACAAAAACCACAAAGAACTCTTAGATGCCCATAAGCAATGCAGAGAAACACAAAATGCTCAAGTCCATAAGCCTTGAGACACCCCTCTCTTTTCTACTTGGTCCTATTTTCTACCCCAGGGACCTTGACAAGCTTCTTGCTTTATTGTACTGAGGTCACCGGAGAAGCACCCACCTTCTATTCAAATGTATCTGTCTACCAACTCATGGCAGAAGAGAATAAAGAACTGTTTTTGCTCCTCTACATTGTAATTCAGTCTCTTTGCGTTCCTTCAGTTTTTGGGGCTACGTGCTTAGGAACTCTTGCTTTTTGTCTACAAAACACCGAGATACAGGAATGCTCACCACTTTGTCATGTGATTCCCTTCTTCATGGCTGCCATCAAGGATCTCCCATTGTCTCTTCACAACTGGGTCCAGGGACTCTTGTCAATCATTCTGTCACTACCTACTGTCTATTGCCGTCTCTTGGTCTGGAGAGCTCTGCTATAACCCTCTCCATGACTGTCCTCTCTGAAAATGGAATAGGGTTGGAGATGGGAATTTTTCCGGAAGACCCAGACCTTCTTTCTCAGTTCAGGTTCTCTCTGATTTGGCTCCTCTTAGTACTCAGCTGTGTGTTCCCTGCCTCTCCTGGTTCCCTGCTCTTTTTCTTCTTATAAATGCATGGTTCACATTTACACCAGTTTGAGCCAGTTAGAACTTTCCCTATGGGGAAATTTTAATCATCCCATAGAACCATCAACCTATCAAGAAGAGACAATTAAAGTTCTTCACTATTGAATCCTTGTGGCTCTGAGACTTACCTACCATTATATAAGAAAAAGAGCTCAAAGAATTGACCAGATTCTTCTTATCAACATTTTGACATTTATATGTATAAATGAATAGGTTTCAATTTAACTATTTAGTTCAATGAATGTTTATAGAATATATGCAATACAAGTGCTCTATATGCCAATTTCTTTAAGGTTCAAAAAGAAGGGGTCTAGTAGAGTCATTAGAAGTTAAGAAATGTGGATTTCCTAAACTTTCATAATCTTCTATGTTTTTTGATCATTCCAAAATTAAGCACTTAAGACTATTTATTCATGAAGACTCTGTGGAGCTGAGGATACTCAGGAAATTCACAGCTAAGTCTTGATTCCTGGCAATGTGTTAGCTCTGTATATATATATATATTTAAGGTTGTGAGTTACATAGTATCAGCCTGAATTTGGGAATTTCCTGGTTTTTGCCATTAAACTCTTTACAGTATTTGAACAAAGAGTGTGTGTAGGTTGGGGATACAGTAGGGAAGGGGGAGACATTGTATAGCATAGGAAAAAAGACTAGGAGAGGCTGGTAAAAAGAAATTGGGCCTGAATGTTGGACTTGTGTGACCATTTTATATTAAATAACAATATTACCCTTTTTATAAGGATAAAAAAAATCAGACCAATTACAGACTCACATTTAAGATGTGAGCTGAGATACTTTCTGTTAATTAGGAATCCTTTCATTTCTTATTATCCACCTTTTGAGAAGTTCTATTTGACCTCACTTTAAGATTGAATAAGAATTTTTGGAGAGAAGTGACAACTAAAAAGAATTAGAGGCTTATTCATAGAGTGAGTGAACTTGAGAATTAGAAGGGACCTGACCCTATCTACAAAGCCATCCAGTCAATTCTGTTATTTATTCTTTTTGTTCAGGACATAAACTCTCCTCCTTCATGGTACAGTCCTTAGGAACTGATTAGGAGCTCCAAGTCCATAGCTGGGGCTATCTGGGAAAGGGAACACTCTGCTTTTTCTTTCTCTTCTTCTGATACACTATCATGAATGATGATAGTAATGATAACAGTAGCAACAATAATGAAATTTATTTAGTAGTCTAAGATTTGCAAAGTGCTTTATGTATATTATCTCTTCTGATGCTCACAACTATCCTGTGACTTGGGTGCTCTCATTATCCCCTTTTTATAGAGGAGGACATAGATTGAGAAAGGGTGACTTGTCCATGGACACAGACCTAGTAAAGATCGGAAACAGGATTTGAACCTATTTTATCTAGACTCTTAGTGCAACCCCTTGATGCAGTGGATAGAGCAGATAGAGTACTGGACTTAGCATTGAGGCCTCAGACACTTACTGGCTGAGTGACCCTGGGAAAATCATTTAATCTGATTTTCCTCAGTTTCCTCATCTGTAAAATGAATTGGAAAAGAAAATGGTAAACCACATCTTTGCCAAGAAAAGCTCAAATGTGGTTACAGAAATCAGACACGACTGAAATATCCCAGAAATAAATTAAAAATCATCCTGACTCTAAGTATAGTTCTTGATCCACTATACTATACTAACTCTTAATAAAGACATCCATGGGATATTTCACACTTGTCCTGGTGGAATTCTGAGAACAGATTTATCATTTTGACCCCATTATGAGACTTCCTCTAACATCAGAAGTTCAGCTATTCTAGGACTTCAGTGGAAGAGTCTAATCTGAGCCAAATTTTCATTATTATTACTCATGAATCTCAATCTTTTCTGATAGAAGATCAATTTTTTTTGTTTCCTTGAAATGAAAAAAGAACTCTTGCTGGGGGAATTATGTTGGCATTGATGGTATTAAACAAAGGATCTTCATCTTGTACAGTGAAGTACAGTGAAGATGAAGAAAAGGCGCTTGCTTCATGTAGATTCTCTAATCCTTGCTAGTGGAAAGCCAGTTCAAGTCAATGATCATTCCATTCACAACATCATAAATTTAAAACTAGATGGGACTTCAGAGGCCATTTTGTTCAACCTCCTTATTTCACATTAAACCACTGGATAGCACTGATAGCCACCTCCCCCATCCAGAGGGATGGCTGTATTTCATAGAGGTCCAGGAGAGAATGGAATAGCTTTCCCAGAGTCACATAATAGATAACTGGCTCTAGAGGCCAGTGCTCTGCCCACTGTTCCGCATATCTCAGGAGTACTTTTCTAGTTCAGTAATCAATCAGTCAACAAGAATTTATAAGTAGCTACTTTCCTGGGCCTCATTTTAGGTATAGAAATTACAAAGATGAAAATAAAACTCTTCCTGTTTTCAAAGAGCTTATTTTTCAAGGAAGACAACACACACATACATATACATACATGTGTATAACAATATACAGAATAATTACAAAATAAATATGAAGTTATTTCGAGAGAGAGGGCAACAACATTGAGAAAAGCTTTGTATAGAACGTGCTACTTGAGTGGTAGAGTCTTTTTTTTTTCTGAGGCAATTAGGATTAAGTGATTTGCTTAAGATCACACAGCTAGGAAGTGTTAAGTTTCTGAGACCAGATTTGAATACAGGTCCTCCTGACTTCAGGGCTGATACTCTACTATACCAACTAGCTGGCCCTTGGTTTGAGTCTTGAAGGAAGGAGCTCAGTAATACAGAATTGAAGAGGGAGTGCACTCCGTTTATGGACATCAGCCATTACAAAGGCATGGAGATGAAGCATCATGTGTGAGAAACAGAAAAAAGGCTGATTTGACTAGATTGTAAAGTTTGGAAAGATTTAATTTAATATTCAATGAGCTTGACAGTCAAGAAAGCTGTAAGGAATGAGTGTTATGACAACTGTTTTTTCTCCTTCTACTAGATTACAAATGTCTATCTAGATTACAATCTACTAGATACAACTGACCTTCTAAGTCTCCCTCTTGGTCTACATCACCTTTTCTTATTATAGTATATATTTGAATTCTTGGCTTTATTTATTCACCAAGCTTTAGTATTATAGAAAGAAGGTAGTACAGTGGGGCTTCAAGGTTATTTTCTTTAATAACAGAAAGCCTGATTCTCTTAGTAGGTAAGTAAATAATTGAGAGTGAATCAGGCTTTTAAGTGATGAATTAGCTCTTTTGAACTATCTGGATACACTTCAATACTACTACTTTAGAGTATCAAGATTCCCCAAACAATTCTTAAATTTAATTCTATTAAGATGTGAGTAGCCAATGCTTTGGAAAAATCTGATTTGTATATCATAATTGTGGGCCATAAAGACTTTTCTCTATTTTGAATCTCATGTAAAATAGTTATACCAGCCAAAGAGTTGAAAGGAAGGGAATGCTTTTTGATGCAGTAACTTGAAATTGATGCCAATCCTTTTGCCAAGTCTTAAAGGAAAAGGCTGATTGAAGGTAAAATTCAGTTCAGATTGATGTTTGCAAAATGTTCATGACTATATAATTACATTTGCAAAGACTTTGATCATATAAACTCCTCAGTCAGGAATTTGAAACTCTCTACTCTCTGGCTCCCACCTACTTATTCAATCTTATTTTTTTATTACCTCTCTTCAGCTCTTCCCCATATACCATGTGTCACTTACTCTCTCTGTTATTTCACACAAATGATGCCTCAAGTTAGCCCCATGTCAGATAACCCTTTCTCAGGCTTTGCCTCATAGAATCCTTAATTTTCCCTCCAACAAAGCTCATATCCCTGACTCTGATTCTTCCTATTATCAGCATTTTTTCCTTTTTCTATTAATATTTATAGACTGTGAATTTGCTACTTATATTCATATTACATCCTGTTTCATGTTTGCCCTAGCACCCCCAGAAATGAATACAGTACCTTACATATAATGGACACCAAATGCATTTTTATTGAATTGAATCATTATGTTGGTTTAGCCACATTGGTAGGGAAGAACAGATCTTAAGAATTCTTTTATCTGAGCCTTCTGTTGAAATATGTCTTCATTAAGATTTTGAATTTACAATTGGGCTATTAGTTAAATGAATTATTGTACAGGACAGAAATACTGGCATCCATCCATCCATCCGTCTATCTATTGTCCCTATAGGAGAATCATGGAAGGAGATAATACTACCTTCTTACAAATATCAGAGAAAATGAAATTACTCATGGTGTCCTTGGACCAAGATGTTGCATCATGTAAATATCAAGGACTCTCTTCCTGCCTCCCTAGAATTAATTTTATTTTATTTATATTTTTGTTTTTCAGAAAAGTTCATTCCTTAGAGTCAAGTATAGAATGTACAAATGCAGCCTCAAAAATATCCATTTTAAGTTTTTGTCTCTTGGAATTTTATATTTTATTCTTACAGAAATCAGAATGATTTTTTATTGATGTGCTTATTGTTGAGAAAGAAACAATTCTGAATGTAAAAACATTACATTATATGTCTATTTACATATTTTGTTTTCCTTTGTTAATTTTGATGGAGAGAAAATTTGAACTCATGATTTTATCAATGTAAGGAGCTCTCAATTTGTAAACTTTCTCATTCAATGCAGACAAGGTACTCATTTGTTGGTAAATAAAACAGAAAAAAATGAAATTTCACATAATCAGAATGCTTAGGGAATGGAATGTTCTTTTTAATTATATTTACATGATAGAGTAAATAACTCTCAGTGTAAATAGAATTGGGGTCTAGTAGGGAGGGGACAAGGGAAGGGGAGATTTCTCAATTGATCTGGAAGAAAGAGTCTGGGCACCTTTTGACTGAATGATGGCTTGGTGACTCTTTCTCCAAATAATGTTAATATGAATCATGAACTCTCTCTGTTGCTGACTCAAAGCCAAGTTAACAAGTGATATTATTCTCCATGCAGGACTCAACTTGATCTGGAATCTTGAGTATTGCTCTGATGGTACCAAGCCAGGAGTTTTATTTGTTTTTGTTTTTGGGTACAGATCTTAACCCTGCAAAGTTGTGATATGCAAACATTGTAACATAGGTGCCATGTGTTAGAAGTTTCCATTAGAAAGGCTGGAAAAATACAACTTAAAGTCACATACTGCTTAGTGTTGTTTCAACTTTTTACCCCAGGCCTTGTCTGTGCATCTTAGGATACCCTTTGAACCCAGTGAATGTTTGTTCCTTTGTTTCTTTGCCTTCCCCTATGACAAAGTATGGGAACCCTCAAGTAATTCATCAAACCATAAAATTTCAGAGTTAGAAAGCTCTTCAGAGATCACCTAGTCCAATTCTTGTATTTTACAGATAATGAAAACAAGAACTGGAGGGACTGGCTGTTTTGTTCATAGTTATCCAGATCATTAGTAGCAGAACTGATACTAGAACCCCAGTCTCCTAACTTTAAATTTAGAGTTGTTTATATTGTGCATGGTCCTAGATAGAACATATGGAGTTTCTGGGAATTGCAACAAGGATAAAATGTATTTATTTTATTTTATTCATTATTTATTTATTATACTTTTTTATTTTTAATAAAATTTTTATTTTATTTTATTTTTTAATTTTTTAATTCATTTAACATTCACTATCAGTGCTTTATTAGGCACCACCTAGATTGACAAGGCAGACCTCAGCATAACTGGAAGCTGACAGTTTATTTTGAGCATCTTCTTTCTTTTTCTGTACCACTTTCTTTCCTTCTTCTCCAGCCCCATCTTCCTTGTCCTCCATATTTGCCAGTCCAGAGTCCTCCACGATGGGCTATCCTTCCCTCTCCCCTACATCAGATCTTACTTATCCTTTATCTCATGTGTTTGCTGGGTGATGGTTTGCTAATCTCTAGATATATTAATTCATTCTGTAGCTTTATGGATTACCCCTCCAAGGGGCATTTGTACTTCACCAGGGGACAAAGTTTTAATTCAAAGATTGAATCTCAAATGATATAATTTCAGACTTTGAGGCATATTGGGGGAGAGCTTAGTGCATAGGGAGTTTTTCATTGGTATCCTCCAAGTAAGTAGGTACTGCTTTGTTTACCAGTCTTAGTGCTAAACATCAATCTTCTAGTCTATTAGGAAATTTCAGAAACCTAGAACAAGAACCTCATCTAATTACCACATTGTGGATGAATATTTGGGAATGAGGCTAGAAATTAGAATGTTCTGAAAAGCCTCCTTTTCTTTTTGAACCTTTTATCTGGAAAAGTCTCCTTCCTTAAGGAAAAGAGATTCTCCTGTTTACTTCCCTCCTCCCTCCCTTCCCCTCCCTTCTTTGTTTTGCTGGACGATGTCCTGTGTTTGTGCCCTTGTCTGCCAGTAATTGCTTAACTGGTCTAATGACTTCTCTTTCCACAACTGTGGCCTATCTGGGAAGGTGATGATTAAAGTTTCTGAGGCTCCTGTTGGGGAAGGTGACTTCATTTGACCTTAACAGTATCATATCCCCGGGAGGACACAGTGAATTTAAAGGGTTCGTCAATTGATCTGTTCCTTTTGCCATTGAGGCTGCTTTGTGCTCAGGGGTTGTCCTTGATCAAAGATATTTCTGGGGAGGAATTTTCCGGAGTTAGTGGTAACCTGCACCAACCAGGTAACCAAGGGCTTAGAACCTAATGGGTTTAAATGCCTTTTCTCTTTTTGTTCATAAACCTTTTTTAGGCACCATTACTTCCAGTATTGTTCACCTTAGGCTATCATCACCCTGAAGGCAAGTACTTCTTTAGACAGGAAATAGATGCTTAACAATTTTTTTTTTTTGATGATGTTGAGGAGGAGTACCAATAGGACATTTTACTATGTCCAGTCTAAATATTACAATGTCAAAAAAAAAAGAAAAAGGTATAAATGAGAAAACTAAATGGGTATTGGATTAAAATGCATTTTCTTTCAGACTTGCTAAGGTAAGAGAGAGTAGTATAATAGAATATAAACTTCTTGAAAGCAAAAAAAAAAAACAAACAAAAAAAAAACCAAACTGCTTTACTTTTGTTTTTTCTTTAGTGGGAATAGAATGAGTTTCTATCAAGATTAGGGAGGAGACGAAATGTAAAGGTAAAAAGGTGTAAAGGATGAGAAGCCTGAGCAGAATCTGGACTCTTAAGTTTCTGGTGCAAGGTCAGATGTAGAAAGGAGAGATGGATGGAAAGGCACTTAAAAGGAACTTGGCTTGCTTTCAGTTTAACTGAGGGTCTATCTTGGCTACCCCATTGGGAAAGGAAGGCAGTAGTGGAAATGGGTCTGATTTGGAAGCCACTGCTGAGGTTTATTACCATGTGCTAGGTTCTCACTGTTAGGAAGAAGTGATACCTACCCAAATCCAGCACCTGGAAGTGGGGATCCTGCAGCAGCTCTAACTAGCCCTTTAGGCCATTGGAGCCAGGAGCCAGGAAATGTGCCTGGGGCAAGTAACAGGACAAGTAAAAGTGAATGTTTCAATATAACCAAAGTGAACATATCTCAGGGCAAGGCTTTGGATGCAAGGGCCTATGGGAGTGAGACCTGATGCTGAGGATTCCAAATACTGTTAGAGACCAGGTAGGGCCTGATCAAAAAGAAGCATCCCTGGGGTAAAGTCAATGGCAGAAGCACTCTGGTAGTTGACAGTTTTAACACATCTTTCTCAAGAAGCTACTAAGCTCAGTTTTTTGCATCTGGTGAAGAAATACAAGTTAATCCATTTTGGCTCCATGGGGCACGGTCCTTGTCTTCTTACCCAGTAGAGCATGGAGGTGCAAGAGATTTCAGAGGGATGACTTCTGCCCCCCAGCCGAGCACTCCTGCAGTTTTGGGTTCAGAGCATGTACATCCCGACCCAGCTGAATGGCATATTTGCCGAATGTTAAAAGCCAGTGAATGTGACATTCTTATCACTGTAGGTGCCGAGCAACTACACAGGGACACATATACACACATGCATCCATAGCTTTACAATTTACAAACAACTCTCCTCCTCCTTGAATTGCCCTCGGCCACCAGAAAAGGATGGAACTGAGGGCAATCATTCTAATTTTCTTTACAGAAAATGCCCTACCTTACAAAGAACACTGTTCTTCAGGGCTGCCAGGCATAAAATTCAGAATGTGCCATGGGATAAAACAGAATAACTTTGTAAAAAAGGAAATGCTTTATTGACACTTCTTTTTTACTCATTTTTCAATGTCTCCTTCCCTTAACTCCTCCCATAGGAGCCTCCCTTACGACAACAGCAAAAAAATATTGTCGAGAGCAAAACAAATCAACACATTGGTCACGCCTGACAACAGATGTCTCCTTCTGCACCAATGTAGTTCACCACTTCTTGAGGGGAGTGAAGATGAGCTTCCTTCACTAAGAGTTTGCTGATATCCTGTTTCATTATATGTAGCTTAAGTTCTGACTTTTTCAATGCTTTTTTGCTTTATGGTTTTAGGATCATTGTAAATATACATACATACATATGCATGAATTTGTTTATCTATGCATGGATATATAAGTATATATATATGTGTATATATATATATGTATGTATGTATGTGGGTAGATAGAGATATGATGTAGATAAGAGATACTTACATATGTAGTTATTCATACCTATATAAACACATATGTGTATATAGGTATGTATATATATACACATATGCACATACCTATATACATATATACATGTGTGTATATATATACATACATATATATATATATGTGTGTGTGTGTGTGTGTGTATTTATATATATAAAAACCTGTGATTTTTTGGGAACTCTCAGGATGGAAATTCTACAATTACAGATTAGCAGCACTTCTCTACTTTGTACCTTCTCATTTGGGAGGATTGCCTGGTTAAATGACTTGCCAAAAGAAACACAGCCAGTACATGAGGAAAGACCTGAACCCCAGGCCTTGCTGACTCTAAATCCAGCCCTCAAATCGTTATGTAGACTTTTTACTATTTCATATTGCCTCTCCAGAAAATGTCTACCTAGACCAAATAACAAAAATTTGACTTGCTAGCATTTTCCTAGGCCAGTGATATGTATCATTAATAACTTTTAGGGAGGTGGTCAGAGCACCAGTTCACATCCTGGTTCTGTTATTTACTTTCTGCATAACTTTGGGTTATTTAATGTCTTTAGGCTGCCATTTTCTCAGTTATAAAACAAGAGGATTGGATTTCTAGCTGATTTCTAAAGTTGCTTGCATTATCATCAACAACAAATAAATCAAAGAATGAATAACAGGCATTATTAAATGTTTCCTGAATTCTATGATACCAAAAAAAAAGTGTTAAAGTTCAATAATTATTTATGGTTGAATCAGGTCTCCTGGGACCATTTTTGGTTGTGAGGTCAGTCATGCAAAGGCCATGACAACATTAACTATGGGAAATTCTGTGACATGGAAGGTCACCTGATGAGGTAACTCTGGAGTTTTATTCTTTTAGGCCACTGGATTTGCCTTTCTTTTCTGAGACAGAAATAAACTACCAGGGGTTCTCAAACTACAGCCTGTGGGCCAGATGCGGCTGGCTGAGGATGTTTATGCGGCCCGCCAGGTTATGGCAAATGGGCTGAGGGGCGGAGACATAGTGTGAGTTTTTGTTTTTACTATAGTCTGGCCCTCCCACAGTCTGAGGGACAGTGAACTGGCCTCCTATTTAAAAAGTTTGAGGACCACTGATACTAGACTCTTCTCATTTGATTATTTATTTAGGTTAAGCTTACAGATGTATCTTCTGGAAGAGGCAACCATATTAAAGGAAATTTGAATAAAATCTTCCTTTTTGTATCCCTCTCTATTGTGTAGACAGTATTTTTCCTTAAAAGGCCTTTTTTCTTCCTTCCTTCCTTCCTTCCTTCCTGCCTGCCTTCCTGCCTTCCTTCCTTCCTTCCTTCCTTCCTTCCTTCCTTCCTTCCTTCCTGCCTTCCTGCCTTCCTGCCTTCCTGCCTTCCTGCCTTCCTGCCTTCCTGCCTTCCTGCCTTCCTTCCTCTCTCTTTCTCTCTCTCTTTCTCTCTTTCCCTTTCTCTCTTTCTTTCCTTCCTTCCTCCCCTCCCTCCCTCCTTCCTTCCCTCCCTCCCTTCCTTTCTTCCTTCCTTTCTCTTATGGGCTGCCTATGATGTCACATTTAGTCCTTTCTTCATGTTCTGCATGCATAGGACAACAGTAATTGCTTGAAAGGAAAGGCCAGTGTATTTATTTTGCAAGAGACTGGAAATGTGAGTTCAAAAAAGGTCTTGGAAGTAACTGGGGGAAAGGAGAGTTGAGCTTCTACCTGAAGAATAGGGGAACCTTGAGGCTGGCTTAGAAAAAGCTATATATAGAAAAAGCCAACTGCAAGAGGTGAAATTTGATTTCCGTTTATCTGTGAAGTGTCACACTAATCTTATCTGTTTTGTAGGTAAGTGAAAAGTGTTACTGAAATAAATATTTGCTTCAAATGTGGTTTTGCAGGGCTCAGTCACCTTGCACGCATCTGTTTCTCTCAATATCCTGGCTATGTGCAGAGATATCATTTCCCTTAGTTCTAGTAGTTGTGGGTAGAAGGGTAATGTTTAGTGTGACACAGGTTGTTCACTCTCTCATGAACAGAAATGAATTTATGAGGTACTTACAGCTCCTTTCTCACTCTAACATTTTGGGACTCTGTTACTAGCCCCATGAGGCAGAATACTGGAGGAACACAAAATTCTGGACTAAAATCAAGGCTCAGTCACCTCGGTATATATATATATATATATATATATATCATATTTGGAAACTTGAATTCCTTTGTGGATTATTTTAAAGAGATTCACAACATATATGGAACAACTATAGCTTGAGCCCCCAAATTTTTCTTCATTAATTGATCAAATGCTTTTTGGAGCACAATAGCAGTCATTCTTTTTTTTTTTTTTTTTTTTTTTTTTTTGGCTCCTTCAATCTGGGTGTAACAGTTATAGGATCATAGATTCAGAAGTGGAAAGAATTTAAGAGGTAATCTAGTCCAGATTGGTCAATTGAGATAATTGTAAAGTGCTTAGCAAAGTGTTTAGCACATAGTAGATACTATATAAATGTTCATTACCTTTTCCCTTCCGTCCCCATCCTTCTCCTTCTTTCCCCTCCCCTCCTCTTCCCTTTCTTTCCCCTTGATTTTTTTTTCCTTTTCCTTCACCTTATTTTGGAAATGAGAAAACTGAAAGAAAGAGAGGGGAAGTGACTTGCCTCATCTTACTTAATTAGTCATAGTTGGAATTGAGGATTGACCTCAGGCCTTCTGACTCCAAAACCGACACTCATTCTACTCTATCATGTTGCTTCCCCATCATGAACCATGGCAAGGTGTCATAGAAAGCATTGAATTTAGAGTCAGAAGAGCTAGTTTCAAATCCTGTACCCATGTGACCTTGGGCATGTCTCCTCCTATTTATTAGCTTGGTTTCTCTTCTGTGTAATGAGGATATTTGATTAGAGGACCTCTGATGTCCCCTCCACTTCTAAATAAGAGATCTACTATCACCTGGGCTAAAACTATAGAAAGAGTATTGAGTCTGGAATCAGAGGCTCTGGGTTCAAGTCCTTGTCCTTCTACTTATTTACTATATGACACTGGGGAAATCTCTTCCCCAATTTGGACTCTTGTTTCTTCCTCTCTGAAATTATTTACATGTATGGCACTCACATGACAAAAGTCTTCTCAAAGCTGGGAACTTTGTTGTAAAGGAAAAAGAGATAGCACTGGACTCAGCAGCCCTCAGTACTGGTTTTAGATATGTCTAGGTGTGAATGTTGGGCAAGGTTCCATTTCACTTTGTGCCTCATCTTCCCCATCTATAAAATGGGGCTATACTTCTGTGGTTCATTACAATTCTTTAAAGATTGTTTAGATAAAAGATTCCCTGAATTCCATTGCCAACCATGTCCTGGATCGTACTTAATGGGCTTTTCCGGTAGCAAAGGCAAGATGCAAAATGGGTAGCAGGAGTCTGTAGGACCACTCTTGCTTTCTTTTTTTCCCCCAGGTCTCTAAACTTGGTGCTGTGCTCATGCTTATATCCTCATCAAGTATATATGTATATACATGTACATATTTTTGGAGGGGTGAGGGTTACCCAGGAAAGAATGGATCACTATTAAGTACAGCTAAAATCCTAGTTACTGGTGGAATTCAGAGAATCCTCCATTCCAATTAATATTTTCAACCATTTTGACACAGACAGGAAAAAGCTTGAGGAATTTCCCCAAATGTAAGCACCAATTTCCCTTGCCAAGGCCAGAGCAGTCAGTTGAATAACCCTTTAATCATGGCTGCATTTCAACACATAAACACTGATTTTCCAATTGAAATAATTGGGACTGAACCTAAAACACAACTAACAGCCTTCTTGTTTTTGATGTGATGGTAACACTTCAAATTACCCATTTTCCCATTCCTCTTTTTCTGTAATCATCCTTTACTCCTATAAGTGGAATACACAGTGTACAGTAACTACAATTTTGCCTGCTATCTCATGAGACCCCTTGGGCAGATACATTAGTGTTTTCCTTTGAGTTCAGGCCTTTTGGGATATGAATGTACTACTGCCAAGAGTATAAAAATGTGCTTTTTAGTGGAAGTGCCTCTAGTGTCTTTAGAATATTTGTATGTTTAGTTCAGAACATACTCACACACTATATTCAATGGTATCTAGCCCAAGAGGCTTATATTTACACAAGGGAAAATTCATTCACATGGTGTTCAAGGTTCAATATTTAAATTCATTCATATTTCTTCTTGCCTATAGGCTTCAGTATAAACTCACTTGCAAAATATCATGAAAGATGTCAGAAAATTTTAAGAAATATATCTTTATTCTTTGTCCAGATGACCTCCTCCAGTTCTTTCTAGGCCTTTCCTCTTAGACAGTTCTTCCCAAGAGAGAGTTATATCAAAATAGAGAGGGGAAAAGTGTAAAGAAGCAGGACTTTCTCTTTTTTTTCCATTTTAGGAGTAGTGACCAAAATTATGATGTAGAGAGAATTTGAAAAATTGTGACAAATTTCTGGGTGGTTGTGTTCCAAATATTGTCATTATGGGGACATTTTCTGTATAGCTTGAAGGCCATTGTAATGAGTATTGATTAGCCTGATGGGAAAAAATAAGAAGTGATAAAAAATAATATATGTGCATAGGGTCTAGGTTAAGGGAGGAAGAGAGATTAATGGTGACAGATGGAAGAGAAAGTATTTCCTTTGCTGGCATTGGTTACAACTTAACCCTTTATACGATGTAAAAATTAACATACTACATGTCTTAGATTGTAATCTTCTCAAGGTCAGGGACCACAAAGTCAAGTAAGCATGTACATATTAGGTGCATGCTGTCTTTTTTCCTGACCCTGTTCTAGGTACTCTAGGATGAGGCAGCACAAATATAGACTTTTTATGGTCCAAGCCATTGAATAATTTAGTTTTGTTGGGAGACAAAGTGATGCACATGTTGTAGAGCCTAGAGAAGAGTGGAGGTCAGATGATATATTGGGGATACCATGTAATTAAAATCTAAGCCCTGATAGTGGTGTCAAATTTGATTAGAAAATGGAGGATGTGGAGTCCAAGGCCACCCCTAAGGAGTTTGGTGTAGGGTGAAGGATGTTGGTGGTCCTCTCCATGTTTGCTCTTTGAAACATTTATTGGAAGTGAAATCATGGAAAAGTCATTACCTGGAATATCGTTGGTGGAGAAGAGAACAAAATGTATCCTGAGGTATGTGTGTAGATGTAAGGAGATGTCTCATTCTCTTTCTTTAGTGATGAGAGATTCTTTAGTAGTCTGACTTTGTGGTTAAGAGAATCAGATATTTTTTAAAAATCCAATTTCATCTTTCTTCTCCCCACTGTTTTTTAGCTGACAGAATCACTTTCTTTTCTCTACCTGTTGCCTTTCTAAATAATTGCCCAGGTGCAAGTAGCTCACAAAATAATAATGCATGGAACCAAAGGGATGGTTTTATATCACCATACTGAGGAGATAGCTCAGATTGTTAGTGAAAAAAAAACAAACACAACTGGATATTAGCAGTGAGATTGTCGAATCTTGAATTTATTCCTCTAACTACTATCATCATATTGTTGAGTGTGTGCTAAGAACTAAGTAATTTTGGCTTTGGATTAAGCCAGTTCCTTCATTAGTCCAATCCCCAACCAGAGCAGATGTAAAGGAATTTTTCATGGAGGAAGAGGATGAGGAATTCACAGATAAAGACTTAAATCCCAATCTTGCCTCATTTTATAACAGATGACCATTCTTTAGCATTTACCCATTCTTTTTTATCTATCCTTTTCTTCATTGTGCCTCATCTCTTCCCAAGTCCATTTCAAATCCTATGCAGCATCCTCATCATGTCACTATAATCATTCTTCTCCCAAGGGCTAGCAGGCTGAATATGCTAAGTGTAATCCCCAAAAGAATAACTCAGAAAAAATATTTATGATGTATACAACTCCTGTGTTGCTTAGGTCTTGGTCCCTATCATAATACTAGATTCCCCTTAAGGTCTTCTTTAAAAATATATAGCTCATTTTGTCCTCACATAGAACTTTCTGTAAGAATATTAGAATTTGGCTTGTTACACTTTCCAAAAGATCCCTGCTTTTGAAAGTACCTGGTTTAACCATAGATAAGATATTGAATGGGTTTTAACTCAGCCCAACAAAAAATTTAGACTAGATGTCAATTTGAGCTATTTGACAGTCCTCCCTTTCCTCTTTTCCTGTTTTTTTTTTTTTTTGAGGGGGGGGTAATGTGTTTTAAGAAAACCTTCTCTTTGTCAGATCCTACCTTATCTTGGGACCTGAATAGTCCCATGAGTCATAGTATCAGTGAGACATATGTCTAGGCTGCTTCTTGGTGCTTAGGATTCCCTATGGGACTGGTTCTTCTACTTTGATTCTCTGCAAATAATGTTCATTTGGAAACTTTGTCCATTCTGAATGAGACTGGACATCTTCATTTCAGAATTACAGAGTCTGAGAGATGAAGTGACCCTTCTTGAAGCTTTTGAGAGAGAGTTGTAGTGGGAATGACAGACAACATACAGTAGAAGCAGGTATCAGATATGGTTTCATGAAGAAGATGGCTTTTGAGATGGGCTATGAAATAGGATTTAGAGAGGCAAAGATATTGAGAGGAGCATGTAAGTAGGAGGGAACAATGTAAATAAATGCATATATCTAAGAAAGCATAAGAAATAACCAACATGTTATGTTTCAAAGTATCTAATTAATTTGACATGTAGTATACATGTTCTAATTCATAAGATACAGTGTTCCACAGGGATAAATTCCTGGATGTGGAATCAGGAAGACCTGGATTCAAATAAAAGCTCAAGATTTGTGTAAACATTATGATTATAGACAAATCATTTAATTTCACTAAGCCCTACTTTTCTCACCTATAAAATAGAGATTTTAATCTCATTAGCATTGATTTTATAGGATTGTTGTGAAGAACAAGTGCAATAAGGTTTAGAAATTGCTTTGCTGACTTTAAAACACTGTCTAAGCATTGTATGTTATAATTAAAGATGGAGAAGGTCACATGGAATTTAAGGTTGGCAGACGAGGAGAGGATGATGCAAAGTAGTAATAGAGAGGGAAGTGGCTGTTTTCCTTGGTTCTCAAAGATTACCAAAATGGTATCATTATGTTGGGATTCTATATCTGACTGTGGCTGATCAAACAGATATGAGCTCAGAAGACTCTACTACAGATAGTCTATATGAACATTCAGGGTGAGAATGGTTCTAAATTTGTACATCTCATGTTTCTTTTGATTGATGGTGGTCTATTGAGAACACTATGGAAGCCCATCTTTCCACGATCATATCCTTGTCACTAATCAATGTGGTTTTATCAGCACTGAGTAGTTGAAATGCTCTTTGACCTATAGATAGCTTTCAGGGTATCATAAAAATGCTATGGATTGTTACTATCAATGTAAAACTGAATTTCATCTGTCTTTTTACTGAGCCAAGAATTTTGTATCTCTCTAAGTTTTGCTTGTACTTTACTTTTGATGGAATTAAATGCTGCTTTCTTACAGATTAATGAACTATCCTGTGGATAAACCCTGTAGAGTTCTTGATTTTTGTTTAGCAGTTTCTGAATTTTTTCCATTATTTTCATCAAACCAATCTTGATATTTGCAAGTGTTCTGGCCCAGATGAATAAATGCAGTGCTCTAAACTAATTCTCTGAAAGCTTCCCATTTCTTTTTTGCTCCACTGTGCTAACTTAGCTTTCCTTCCAAGTTAGCAGTAAACTTCATGCTCAGAAAAGTGCTCTAATCTGTTGACATTAAGTCTTCTGGTAGTTGTCTTGCCTTGGTAATGCTGCTTTGTAGATTGCAAATGTTTAGCTTGGAGAGGATAATTCTTTTATCAGTCCAACATTCTGTGCCATGCAATTGCCTTTGTCACTCTCACATCCTGTCTCTTTTCTTTTAATGACATAATCTGTTAAATGCCAATGTTTGCTGTGAGGATGCATCCACAGAGTTTTATTTTATTTAGACAAATGGAAGGCAATGCTGGTGATGCTTTTTCTGAAGTGACCATAATAATGGGGAACACCATGAAGCTGGCAGAGGTTTTGTGATCAGAATTAATCTAGTCAGCAAGCTTGTGAGCCTTTCAAAAGGAGTGAATGACAAGTTCAGGATTATATGATTGTAACTTGTAGGAAAATGCTATACTACATCTACCTATTCCACTGGGGGTAGCTTGGGATAGATACCCCACCTAACTCTCCAGTGGGTTTCAGACCTATCATTTACTCTCATCCTGGTTTAGCCTGTCTGCCGAAACAATTTATCAGGGTATAACTGCTGGGCATGCTACAGCTTCTTAGAGCTACAAATGAAAGTTGGGTGGCTGGTGGTCACCAAAAATGGAAAGCAACCCTGAAAAGGGTTTGGCAGCTCTCACACCAGAGGTACTAGTGTTTCTCCTTGTATATCCTAGTACAGAAGGGAGAGTATCTAGACTATGGAGTCATGTCTGGAGTTAAGTGGGCAGAAGAAGAGATGATCAATTGATATTTAGATGGCAAATACCCAGATGAGAAAATAGTGGGTGGATATTCCTAGGGGTTCTTCACACTTAAGGTACTCCCAGGAAAGCTGTGGAATGAAGGGAAAAACATCCAGCTGACTATTGGAAATTGAGGCAGTGGTAAAGGAACATAGTTCAGTCCTCAGGAGCTAAAATCTGGAATTGGAAAGCAATCAGCTGTAGGGGAAGAAAGAGAAATAAAAGCAGTAGCCTTAGGCAGGCTTCTTAGTCTAATGTCACCTTTGCAAATGAGGAAAAAGCTGGTGCTACAACTGTTGACTAGCTGCCAGTGACTCTTCCAACTCACTGGTCTATTCTCCAGAAGACATGATTGCAAAATGGTGGCTGGGCTCTCTGCTGACATCTTTCAAGTTACATTTCTTGTCTCTGTGGCACCATGGCTGGGCCGTGTGATTTAATTGCCCTGCTATTTGTTAATTAGTCTGTGTGAAAATGCCAATACTTGAGCATGCTTGGGGAGTGGGAGGCAAGAATGTAATTTTGTGTGAAGCAGTTCCAAGCACCAAGCAGTTAGAATTTACCTGTAAGTTTGTGGTTCCAGCACTTAGATGGTCTGATTTCTTAAGCTGCATAAATGTTCCATTACCTTTGGGAAGCTTGACATTTTGAAACTACCTTAAGTGTCTGTCTCTTACTCATTCAAGCAAGAACCATGAATTGCTCTCCTGCCTAAGGGCTATAAAGATCAGACAGTGCATTTGGTAAAATTGTGAAGTTAGCACAGTCTGTCATACTTATCCTATTCTCTTCTGTGCCTTTTTCTTTCTAGGACCTCTAAACTCCCATTTCAAATATCCAAGGTATCAGTTTTTCTCATCTTTGACTCAGCACAATCTATTCTCAGAAAAAAATTTGCTATCAGTCATTTGTACTTTAGTAAAAATGAGCTTCACTTTCAATATGTTGTCTTCTAGGATGGTAACCAGTGAAATCTTTTTATTCTAGGTGTGAAATGAAAGATTCTGTCCTTGATTAAGTTTGTATCAGTCATTGATATGTAATTTCACCCAGAATTATTTTTAAGGCCCCAATAGTTCTATTGAAAAAGTCTTTTTTAAAAAGACTTTAATATCCAAAAGAATGGAAATCTGATGATGACATGACAAATAGTATGGTGGAGAGCTGACTGACCACTACTCAGTAATGAAGCATTTACAGGTAATCTTTTACTTAGCTTTGCATAGTCTGTAATATCAATTGGTTATCAATGTCAGTAATATCAATGGTTAGTAATATCAATTAGTGCTGCTCATTATCTCATATAAAAATCAGAAGTAGATGAGACCTTAGCGATCATCTTGTCCAAATCCAATTTAAAGAAACTGAATCTACTTCTGATCATCTTTCCTTGGATCTTATGTAGATGCTATTCTGAGTTGGGGTCCCCTCTGGTAGGTGAATGTGCTTAGCTTCCCTTCCTAAAGGGTCTGAGTTAATTGATGAAGGTCACAAAACAAACAGTAGCAGAGCCAGGACTAACTTTCAAAGAAGAGTTGCTCTTCTGGCCTAGTTTTCTCTTCCACTATACTAGTGCCTAACTTGTCTCACTTATGTCAATGTCTAAACATCATCAGTAGACAGGAAAAATGGTAGGCAAGTCAATTGTGATCCAGGTGAAATGTGCTTATCTTATCCCTCCTTCCTGAGCCTTTCTCACACCTTTCTATATTCCTCACAATATTAAAAAGTTCCCAGGATCTTATGAGAAACATTTCCTTCTCTGATGATTGTGGAGTTAAAAACCTCTGAAGAAGTGATGGGATTCTACTCATCATGAAGGGTGTGCTTATGTATAAGACTATATACAAAGTTTGCTGTTTAGTCACATCCAACTCTTTGTTACCCCATTTGGGATTTTCTTGGCAAAGATATTGGAGTAGTTTGTCAATTCCTACTTCCGCTCATTTTGCAGATGAGAAAAATGAGGCAAATGGGATTTAAGCCCCCAGAGTAACACAAGTAATAAGTGTCTAAAGCAAGATTTGAACTCAGAGGATTCTTCCTGATTCCAGACCCATCCATAGAGTAGGTCTGTTTCCCTATAAATCACACACTCAAAAAAGCTGAACTCGAAAGCTACTTCCACCATGAATGAAGTCTGCCTTGGTCTCCTCTGGACATCAAATATTACTTTATTTTATATTTCCCCAACATATTTATTGTCTACTTTGGGGGGGGGTGGAGTCATAGTTATCTGCTCTTTAATAAACTTTAAGTTCCCTGAGGGCAGGAGCTGTACTTCATTAAAACTATATATCTTGTCTAGCATTTAGCACAATGATATTTATGTTACTGACACTCAAAAAATGTTTGTCCTACTGAATTGTGTTGCTCAGGGAGCTCCTAGACAGACCTCCCTGGGGCTTTCCTCTTGAGCAATGTCTTATGAATTCAATGTTTTTCTTCTACCTCTTTGTTTTTCAGACTCAGATGTGGTTATGCTCTCTTTTGTGTGTCACTATTATTTTGGAGTCCTTTTTATCTTGTCCTATTCCCTGCAGCCAGGACTTATTTCTTATTTCTATTCTCTCTTTCATCAGCCCTCCAAATTTTCCTTTCTATAATTTTAGTCTCCCTTCTTTGCTTTTTAAGGTATTGACTCCTAATTTGAGACTCTAATGTTTTTTCTTCTTCTCTTCTCTTTTTTTCTCTTCTCTTCTCTTTTCTTCTCTTCTCTTCTCTTTACACACACACACACACACACACACACACACACACACACACACACACACACATTGGCAAAGGACCATGGCCATTCTTCCTTCTCCTCTCCCTCCCCCCAATATATGCATTTTAATAGTGAACTTCTTGGAGAAATACCCAGAAGTTGTCTAGACAAAACAATTTAATTCTGAAAATTTCAGTCTGGAGCGGAAAAGAACATAAGACCAAAACAGACTTTGGGGAAGCTTGTAGTGTCCTTCAAATCCCACCATTTGTTATGCTTCTGTGTGGGACCTGGCCTATCTGCAAAAGCTCCTGGTTAATTATTAGTGACACCTTGGTACCTGGTTTAGGGTGCTCTTGCAAGACCTGGCATTGACTGTACACTATTATTTGGTCTGTGGTTTCTCTGTAGTCTTCCTTATCCTGACAAGCAACTAGAGATCTTACTTGGATCAGAGATACATCAGAAGTCCAAGAAATTTAACCTGTGCCCTTTGTACCAGGTACAGAGTAACCTGTACTTGTCTAGGTGATAGGGTTTCAGCAGTGGGATTCTTACTAGTAAGGTGACTGATCAAAGCTAAATTTCTTCCCTACAATTCAAATCCAAACAGCCTTGTTTTCTGAGAAGCTCTCTGCCACTGCAGAGGTTACTAACACCTTATTTCATTGGACCAATTTCAACTACTAAAAAGATTGCCAATAAAGGAACATACAGGAGTCCATGAAAACTGCTTCCCTGATGGAAGCCAATTGTCCATTCATCTAGATGATATTCCTTGGTGGATGAGGCACCTCTGTAGTTGGCTATCCTTGGTGTCTTCGGAAGAGCAGAAGGTTCTCATTGCCTAAAAGAAGTCTTTTTCTAGAGGTCTCAGCAACTATGGAAATTTCACATTATTCATTACCTTCTTCTGAACTTTTTTGAAATGCAAATTCCCCTGGGAGGATCAGAATCACAGAGAATCACTATCACTTTACTGTGAATGAGTTTATCATATTGCTCTCTTCCCAGATAAGTGTGATCTAGGTCAAGGAGGGGACAGTCTTAGAAAGGATGACAGGATGAATAGGCAGTATAAGGGAGAGTCACTGCAAAGTCTGTAGACTCCAACTACTTAGCTTAGGATCTGAACCTAACTTTATTGGATAATGATCCCTCCCCCCCTTTCAAATATATGACTAAATGTATGTACAGGTGTGCCTTGTATTCCATGATAGATGTGTTCTCTCCTCCAAATATAGGTTTATTAGCCGTTCAGTTCAATCTGAACAATTTTTAAGTGAGAACACCATGTTGTTCTTGCAAATGTAGACTGGTAAGGATAGTAACTCAAATTGTTGCAGTGTAAAAATGGGTTAAATTGATTAGAGGGACTGGGGCAGGCAAGTAGATATAGACAAACACCAGTATGGCTACACATAATGACTTCTTAGATTAGCCATGACCCCAACCTTGTCCTTGAGATAGTGTTACCTGAATGGGATTGTAGGAAGGAAAGAGAGTTAGTTGGAATATTGCCAGGGTTTTTCCCCTACAGAAAAAAAAAAAAAAAAAAAAAAAAGAAACATTTGTGACTAAAAGTCACCTGACACCTTATAGTGCTTGCTTGCTATGGAAGGGGATGGGGTAATCTCACACAGGAACTAAAGAGCACCTCCTACTGTACCCTAACTCAGCATCTCATCTCCAAAGGACATGCATGTACCAAGGTTGTATGTGCTAAAGTTAATGAATTCTTCCTCAGGGCAGGGCTGGGGAAGGGAAGTAGAATGTCAATCTGGGTAGAGTTAGACTTGTTTGCTTTTGTTGTGTTTAAAGTAGTGACCCCTGATAATAAGCAGAATTTAGCATTGAACTTTGATTGATCTGGTTATTTCAGCATCTTTTAAGGTAATAATCATGGGCTATGGTTGTAAAACAAAGTAATATTCGGTAAATGACTGAAAGAAATATGAAGAAGAGTATATGTGATCTGAAATGTGAAAAAGGATAGTTATCCTACTCTGCTGATCAGGAAAGCTTTTTGGGAGTAGAAGGTATTTGAACTGAGTTTTGAGGAATGGATAAGATTCAACACTTATTAGTTGTACTTATTGGTTGTATGACTCTGAGCATATCACTTAACTCTGTTTGGCTCAGTTTCCTCATATGTAAAATGAACTGGAGGAGGAAATAGCAGATAACTACAGTATCTTTGCCAAGAAAATCCCAAATGGTGTCCCAAAGAGTTGAACATGACTGAATAATAATAAGATTCAGCAGAGAGGAGATGAAAGAGAAAGGACATTTTAAGCATAGAAAATAACATGAATAAAGTCACAAAGATAGGAAAACAGTGTACAACGCACTATGGCACAGCAAGTAGTGTGATTGCAATGTCTAGAACATGGAGGGAAATGGTATTAAATGAGGCTGGAAAGGTCAGGTGGCACTGATTTGTGGAAGGACTTGGGACTTTGCGCAGAAGCAGATAGATCCATTCTTGCTCAAAAAAGAGTTTGTGATCTAGTTGGTGTTGTGACATGTTTCTGAAGAAAATGAATGATACAAGGCAGGACGTTCCCAAGCTCTTGGTGTAGGGTACAGAAGCATATGAACTTTGAAGGGCAGGAAAGATTTCTTTGTGGATTCTTGAAATATTTCATCAATTCCATCTGCAGGGTAATGTCTACTATCTATTTGATCCAAGAAACACTAATTCCAGGCAGGACCTGAAGACTATTAGTCTAAAGCTCTTTATTTCATTGAGTACATGGAGACTCAGAGGAAGTGATTTGTCCTAGTTTACAAAGCACTTGGACAATAATATGACAGCTCTTCTCCAAGGCTGGCAAGATAGGTATTATTATCATTTTTCCTTTTACAGAAGAGAAAGCTGAAGTCTACAAAAAGTTAAAAACTTGCTCAAAGTCACACAGATAGGGACTTGAGACAATAACAATAATAGCTCACATTTCTATAGTCCTTTATTATCTGATTTGATTCTTACAATGATAATATGAAATATAGCTATTATTATTCTCATTTATAATGAGGAAACTGAGACTCACGTTACATAATTGTCCAGGGTGGCATATAATCAGTAAGCATCTAAGACAGGATTTGAACAGATTATCCTAACCCCAAGTTCAGCATTTTGTCCACTACATCATGATCTGTCAGACAACTTGCCATTAGCCTAGTGTTTTAAGATCAATTTTATTTCTGTTCTTCATCCTCACTGATTATAACATCAGAAATTACCATTACTGGGTGCCAACATAAAGGTATATGAAAAAGTTAATGTAACAGAACCAATGATTCTTTCCACAGACTGACTTGGAAGTATAGTTCTGTAGCTTATGATCATAGAACTTGTGGTTCTTGGTGAGTCCTAATGCTCTTGCCTTTAAAAAAGGGATGTCTTGGATCAGCTAGATGGTACAGTGGATAGAGCTCTGAAATCAGGAGTATCTGAGTTCAAATCTAGCCTCAGATTCTTAATATTTACTAGCTATACGACCCTGAGAACGTCACTTAACCCCAGTTGCCTTAGCCAAATAAAAAGGTGTCTACTTCATGCTTTCTTTATTGCTGATTACTTGCTTTCCCAGATTTTATTTCATAATTTGATCCTGGGCTCCAGAATATCCTGAAAGTGTTTCTCTTGACTGCTTTGACTGAGGTCACTTTCTTCAGTTCACCTTGGCAGTCTTTCCTTGCCCTACTTCAATGCTGTTAGACTGACTGCACTTCAAGATATTGTATCATTGACCTTGTTGACCTGTTGGGTCTGTGGATAGTACTGATGAAGCTCCTTAAGAGCTTGCCAGGAGAACTGGCAAGCTGGCAGAGGGAAAGGGAGTAGAACATACCAGTTCCCTTGCCAATCTTTTGCAGAAAATATCAAAGAAATAAATTAGACTGAGTAGTGTTAGGGAAATCAAAGAAGAAACTATAGTAGGTGTGTGTTTCCAGCTGAGCTAAGCCCAGAGAGACATCCTAGGTATTGGGGAAAATTTACAATAAAGCCATCACAGAATGTGGTTTGTAGTTGTTTTATTCTGAACTTAAGGACCATAGTTTTAGGGCATGGACTGAAGTTGGGGATAGAATTTGTTGTACTCAGAGCAGCAAGTTCAGACCAGGCACAAGTTAACAACTATAATGTTTAGCTGTATAATTGACTTGCACAGGGCTAGAGAGCTTCCAGTGCAAAGACCTGGGTAGGAGTCAGAAATATATGGATGGAGGGCAGGAAACATGGATTGTGGTAACATCGTGCTTCCATTGTTCTGTGTTGACAGATTTTTATTAGGCAGGAAGCTTTTTTCCAAAGCTCTGACCATGGACAAGCCTGTATCTATGTACCATATAGGCTCTGAACTACAGTCAGGAGTATACAAAGGTAAGATGAGCAGGACAGTGAACAGATTATATCCTAATTAGATTTTTATAATGCTATAAGTATAGAACTCATTGTTCAGAGCTACTTATGAATACGTGGACCCCAGGTAATGGAAGTACTTCAGATAATATAGATTAGGACCAAATAAGTTTCCATCATTCTGTCCAGACGTTCACTGAGCTAGGTCTTAACCCAAAGTCCAAATTCTGTCAGCAAAGCTGGAAAAATGAGTAAACAAAAGAATACACTGATAATAATGAAATACTATTGCTGTCCAAGACACAAACCCAAAAGAGAATAATTTTTTTTTTTAATTTTTTTTATTATATATATATATATATATTTTATAATATTATCCCTTGTATTCATTTTTCCAAATTACCCCCCCTCCCTTATTCCCTCCCCCCGACGACAGGCAATACCATACATTTTACATGTGTTACAATATAGTCTAAGTACAATACATGTGTGTGAATATCATTTTCTTGTTGCACAATAAACATTAGAATCCGAAGGTACATGCAACCTGGGCAGACAGATATTAGTGCTAACAATTTACATTCCCCTCCCAGTGTTTCTTCTCTGGGTGTATCTACCTCTGTCCATCATTGATCAACTGGAAGTGAGTTGGATCTTCCAAAAGAGAATAATTTCACACTACCTATAAGCTAAGCTTCAAATAAAAGCATAGTTTGGTCATAAGATTAAATAAATTTCTAGAAGAAATAAAGTGAGAGTTTAAAAAGAAATGATATAGGGGGAAGCTAGGTGGTACAGTGGATAGAGCACCAACCCTGAATTCAGGAGGACCCGAGTTCAAATCGGGTCTCAGACACTTAATACTTCCTAGCTATGTGACAAGTCACTTAACCCCAGCCTCAGGGGAAAAAAAAAGAAATGATATAAATGAAATGAGAGTTCAAGATGTAACAATTAAAAAAAAAAATGAACAGTTTATTTGTGAGGTTCAAAATTTTACTCAAACAACATATTCAGTGAAAACTAGAATGGATCACTAAGAAACCAATGATTTTATTAGACAACAAGAAATGCATCTCTAATGATAAATGTTGAAGGGTTTATAGAAAAACTGGGACACTAATGAGCTCTTGGTGGAGTTGTGAAATGATCCAACCATTTTGGAGACAAATTTGGAACTATTCCCAAAGGCTTATAAAGCTATATACCCTTTGATCCAGCAGTTCACCATTGTGTCTGTATCCCAAAGAAATCATAAAAAAGAGAAAAGGACCCCCACGTGCAAAAATATTTGTAGCAGCTCTTTTTATAGTGGCAAGGGACTTGAAATTGAATGGATGCCCATCAGTTGGGGAATGCCTAAGTTATGAATATAGGTAGAATATTATTGTTTTATAAAAAATGATAAAGAGGCTGATTTCAAAAAAGCCTGGAAAGACTTGCATGAACTAATACTGAGTGCAGTGAGCAGAACCCAGAGAACATTGTACACAGTAACAACAAGATTATGTGATGATCAACTATAATGGATTTGGCTCTTCTCAACAATTCAGTGATTCAAGGAAATTCCATTAGACTTGGGATGGAAAATTCTATCTGCACTCAGAGAAAATTCTGGAGACTGAATATGCATCAAAACATAGTATTTTCACCTTTGTTTATTTCTTATGTTTTTTTCCCCTTTTGGTCTGATTGTTCTTGTACAACATGACATATATGGAAGTATGTTTAAAGTGAATTGCACATATTTAATCTATATCAGATCACTTGCTGCTTTGAGGAGGGGGAGCTAAGGGAAGGAGGGAGAAAAATTTGGAACACAAAGTCTTACAAAAATGAATGTTAAAAATTCTCTTTATATTTAAAAAACTATTGAAAATAAAAAAAAAAGAAAGGAAAAATACATAATCTATCTCTGATAAAAATGACTCTCTTGAGAAAAAAATCGAGGAAATAAAATCTAAGCATTGTTGAACTACCTGAAATCTATAACCCCTATCCCTGCCTCACCCTCCCCTCAACCAAAAAAATTCTATGTCACATTATTTCAAGAAATCATGAATGAAATCTGCTTAGACTATTAGAATAATAAAGCAAAGTAAAATAGAAAGAATCCAGGGGTTATGTTTGAAACAAATGAAAACCTCAAATGAAAATCCCCACAAAATCATAGTCAAAATCCAGATTTTCTATGTCAAAGAGAAAATACTTCAAGCAGCCAGAAAGAATGAGTTCAGTTACTGAACAGCCAAAGTCAGGATCATACAAGACTTGGCAGCTATTAATTTGAGGAGAGGGGAGCTTGGAATATGTTATTTGAAAAGACAAAAGGTAAACATTACCAATACTAACATACCCAGCAAAATTGAGTAAAATCTCAGAGAATTTCTAAGCATTCCTGTTGAAAAGATCAGAATAAAGTACAAATTTTGAAATATAAGCACAAGAGATATGAGAAACATAATAAAGGAAATACAATAACTTTAATGTCAATCAAAGATCAAAGAAGGATTTAAATAAAATAAAGGGATTTAGAATTGTTTTCCTATGCTTGTTATATAAAGATTGTTAAATTAATATGTGTTTATTTTCATTTCTTGCTATCTTATGATATTAATAGAAGAAAGAGAGAAGGGAAAATTAATTGAATAGGAGAAAGAAGAGGTGATTTCAAATTAATTGAAACAATAACTTCCTCAAAGTAGCAAGATTTAAAAATAAACTCATACAAATGAACAACTTTTTTTGTATATTACCAACACGATCTATCCAGAAGAAAATGAAAAACTTTAGCTTAAAATAACTATAGGAAAAAAATAGGAAAAAATAAATAAAAAAATAAAATAACTATAGAGTATATAGAATACTTGGTAGTCAGTCTACTGAGATGCATTTAAGAATTCTGTGAAATTTGACAAGTTTCTTATCTTCAGCAAGAGCAATAGGAAGACTTTGTTGTTTATCCTTCACTTTCTTTTTAAATTTTTTTTATTATTTCTTAATATTTTGTACCTCTTTATTACACTCAAACATTTATTATTGAATACCTACTATTATCCTTCACTTTCAGAGAGGACCAGTGACACAAAAAGTGATACCTTGTTTGTGCATTGGATTTAAGTAAGGCAAAATTATGCAAAAAGTCATCAGCTGCACTCTTCCTCAGTCAATAAATTCCAGGGGTAGAACAAAAACATCTGGTGATGGCCAGGCTATGATGGGTGACCTTGGTCTCATTTCTCTCTGTCTCTGTTTCTCTCTCTGTATCTCTGTTTCTGTCTCTCTCTCTCTCTGTCTCTCTGTCTGTCTCTGCTGAGGCAGTTGGTGTTAAATGATTTGTCCAGGTTCACACAGCTGCTAAATGCCAGATGTCTGATTTGAACTCAGACTCTCCTGACTCAAGGATTGGTGTATCACCTAGCTCCCCCTATGACTCACTAATCACTAAGCCATACCACAGTGCCTGATTCCATTGCCTTCATAGCTGTTGGAACAAATTGTTTATCTGCCTGTTTGACTGGGAATAGTCTTCACATACTTGGAAAAGATACCCTGCCTAAGTTGCCTATAGATTTGAGGTCTTTTGATTATCCTCTACTTGTGTTTAGCCTAGCTGTTGAGATGGTTTACTGGAGTGTGGTCACTATACATACTACAGCTTAATTTAATAGGAAGACTGAAAATATTGAAGGAAAGGTAGGTGCAACAAGTGTCACTTGAACCTTACTTCCATCTGAATTAGACAAAAGAGGAAAAAATACAAACACACTTACGAAGAGTTTGCAAACCATGAAAGAAGAGGAGTACTTATCAAAGTCTTTCAATGGTAAAACACAGTATTGGTACCTAAGCCAAGATGAGACAAAATAAAAGCAATATGTAGAACAAAATACTATATAAATATTGATGAAAACATTTAAATAAAACATCAGAAAATTTTTTTATTAATATGGTCTATTATGTTTGTAATTTCCCTAATGTCAAACAAAAATAAATACCTTATTATTACGTTGTAAAAAAAATCTTTTAATAAAATAAAACATCCATTTCTCTGTTTAAAACCATTAAAAAGTAAAGGAGTAGATGGAGCTTTTTTGATATGGTAAACCAAAAATAAACATTTTACATATATATATATATGTATAGGGTATAATCTAGATATCTTTTCCAATAAGAATGGAATAAAATAAGAATATCTATTTATCATCACTAATATTTGAAAGTGATAGAAATGGAGTGATAGAAATGAACATTTAATTCCTTTTTTCCCCCAAATAATTCTTTATAGCAATAAGACAAAAAAAAATTAAGTAAATAAGCATGAGCAAAGAAGAAACATTTTTTTTCAGATGATATGATGGTCTACTAGAGAGTTTCAAATTAATTGAAACAATAACTTCCTCAAAGTAGCAAGATATAAAAATAAATTTATGCAAATGAACAACCTTTTTGTATATTACCAATCCAATCCATCCAGAAGAGGAAGAATGAGAAACTTTAATTTAAAATAACTATAGAGTATATAGAATACTTGGAAGTCAGTCTACTGAGATGCATTCAAGAATTCTGTGAATAATACAATTATACAATACTCTTTGAAGAAATATAAATGGACTTGAGTAATTGGAAAGATATTAAATGCTCATGGTTGGATCATGCCAACATAATAAAAACCATTACAGTATTTGAATTGATTTACTTATAGAGTGCCATGCAAATCAAACTAGGAAAATATTATAATGTTGAGTTTGGAAAAAAATGAAATTCATCTGAAGGAACAAAAGATTAAGAATCTTTGAGGAAATAAAAAAAGTAGAATGGAAGAGGCGACTAATACCAGATGTCAAACTGTTCTACAAACTGGTAATCTGTCTTATAGAGTGGAAAAGTTGATCTACACAACAGACCAAGAAGAAAAGTACAAAAAAAAGATAATTGTAGCACAATGTATGATAAACCCCAAAATCTTAAGTACTAGGTAGGGGCTTACTGTTAGAGAAAACTGCTACGAAATTGGAAAGCAATTTGGAAGAAATTAGGTTTAGATCTCAAATTATATATCAAGAAAAGTTCCAATTAGATATGTGACTTAAATATATAATATTACATAATAAATTAGAGGAGCAAGGAAGGACATTTTTTTTAGAAACAAGGGAATGAGAAATTCACAGAAGATAAAATAGATCATTTTTAGTATGTAACATTGAAAAAAATTGCACATACAAAATTAATACTGTTAATGTTATAAGGACCACAGTTACCTGTGGCAAAATTTGTTCAGCAAATTGTTTCTTTTTTATAGTACCAATTTTATTTTATTTTTTAAAATAGTATTTTCCCCTCGTTACACTGCAAGAAATTTTTATCATTCATTTTTACAAGATATTGCATTCCCAATTTTTCTCCCTTCTTCCCTTCCCTCCTGTCTTCTAAAGATGGAAGTTTATACATGTTCTATCACATAGAACATATTTTCATATTAGTCACAATTGTGAGAAAAGAAACATAACATAAGGAAAAAATGAGAAAGAATAAAGTAAAAACTAAGTTTAAAAATGCTTGAATCTGCATTCTGAGTCTATCAATTCTTTACCTGGATATGGATTGCATTTTCTTTTGTGAGGGCTTTGTATTTGTCTTGGATCTTTATACTGCTGAGAAGAGTTGTCATTTATAATTGATCATCACACAACGTTGTTGATACTGTGCATAATATTTTCCTGGTTCTGTTTATTTTACTTTATATCAGTTTGTGCAAATCCTTCAAGGTAGTCTGTTTATTATTTCTTATTGAACAATAGTATTCCATTACATTAATATACCACAGTTTGTTCATCCTTTTCCCAAATGATGGGCAGTTTCCTCAATTTCCAATATCTTGCCGTCACAAAAAGAGCTACTATATATAAATGTTTTTGCATGTCAGTCCTTCCCCCTTTTTAATGGTCTCTTTGGGATATAGTCCTAATAGAGAATAATGACATTATTGGATCAGAGGGTATGCACAGTTTTGTTGCCCTTTTGACATATTTCCAAATTGCTCTCCAGAATGGTTGGATCGGTTCACAGTTCCACTAACAGTGCATTAGTGTCTCACTTTTCCCATATCTTCTCAAAAGTCTGTCATTTTCCATTTTTGTCTTATTAGCCAGTCTGATAGGTGTGAGACAGCATTTTGGAGGTGTTTTAATTTGCGTTTTTCTAATCAAAGGTAATTTAGAGTACTTCTTTATATACCTATAGCCTTGTTTTCTTCATCTGAAAACATCTTGTTCATATCCCATTGGGGAATGGCTTGTGTTCTTATAAGTTTGACTTTGTTTTCTATATATTTGATAAATTATCAGAGACATTGTAAAGATTGTTTCCCAGCTTTCTGCTCTCTAGAACAAAAATTTCAGTTCCACTTGTTTATAGTACTGATAGAGTACAATGTTTTCATTTCTCTTCCTCTGTACATACTCAAGTATTCAGAATGCCCAGATTTACATAGTAGTTTAAATGTTACTTTTAAGCTGCTACTGCCTTGGCTACAAATTTGAGTTCTTCAATTTTTGGAAAGCTATGTGAAAAGTTTTTGGAAAGCTCTTTCTTCTGGTGCATTTAGTCTTCAATGGTGGGTCTGGAAGGAGCACCTCCAAGGGGGCTGCTTCACCCCTGAGAACACACCATGGCATATCCCTTCTGACATGTCCCTGCACTCTGGTTCAGCTTAGATGGATTTGTGGACCTTCTCCAATTCTTTCTGCTGATGCTTGAATTTTTCTTTCTCAGCAGTGTGGATCTTATTCAGCCAGTTGATTATTTCGCTATATTTTTCAAGGATTTTCTGTTTGTTTCTATCACCAATTTTGCTTTACATTTTTTCACCTTTTACAGTAGTCTTCATGTTGAAAACATAACATTTAAGAGAATTTTTGAAAAACACCTTGTCTTTCTGCTTTTCATCCTCAGCCTTGTATTTCTCAGCTTCTGGTCCATATGCTCAATGCCTTCTTTATTCAGATGACTTTTGTCATTGGTAATCATTTTGTTCTCTTTGACTGTGCTCTTATAGCAGAAACATTGAGGATGCCATTTGCATCATAGTCAAATATAACTTCAATCTGAGGAATACCCCCAAACCACCTCTGAGTGAGGATCACTCAAAGAGAAAAAGGACCCATGTGAATAAAAATATTTATAGTAATTCTTTTGTAGTGGAAAAATAATTGGAATCTAAAGGACATAATTGGGAAATGACTGAACTGATTTTGATGAATGTAATGGAATATTATTATACTTTATGAAATGATGATAGGGACACTTTTGGAGAAACTTGAGAAGACTTGTATGCAGTCTGTAATGCAGACTGTAATGCAGAATGAAATGAACAGACTCTGAAGGGCAATTTATAAAATAATCATAACATCATAAAGAAAAATATTAAGAAAGTATTAACAACTATGATCAATGCAATGATCAACCCTAATTCCACACAACTAGGCTATCTACCACCTAATGATGAGGTGCTAACGTCAAGGTGCAGAATAAGGTTTACATTTTTGAACATGTTTAATGTGGGGTATTTGTTCTGCTTGATTATGCATATTTTATGCAACCCTTTTGTTTTTCTTTCAATTTGAGGAAGGAGAAAGAAGAGGGAGCAATAGAGTTACCAAAATGGAAAAAAAAAAGAAGAAGAATCATTGAAACATTAAAAATGTACATAAGATAGCAGAAGGAAGTTAAACAAAAAACATAGGCAAGCAAGACTGCTTTGAAAAAACATATTGAAGTTATTATAAACTAGAAGGAAGAAGTAACCTGTACGTGATTGCAGATTGACAGCTGTATGTGAACTTCTCTTTATTTTTTATTCTTTATACATATAAATAGTTATTTTATTTGGTGTTACGTTTAGAATTTTAAGAAAATAAATTATATGAATATTTTTTTCAATATTTATTCAGCTATCACTTATTGACTGTGTAATGATGTACCAAGCACTTTAATAGAAGCTAAAGATAAAAATTAAGAAATGAAACAGTCCATATCTTCATGAAAATTACATTCTACTGTGAGAAGGAACAAACTCCAGCAATTAGAAACAACTTTATCCTGCCAGACCAATATGTCTTAGCCAAGTCTTTTGGCCAGCATGAAGTAGAAAACCAAAACATTGATAAAATAATGTTTCACACTTTCATTTTTCGATAGTTTTTTTGAGTTGCTTCATCTAATTTATTGTCCATTTTCTTCTTTGACTCTGAAGACTTGGTTTACCTTTAACCATATGATACGTGCTTTTCCTTTGAATGCATTGTCTTCTGGTTCAGCAGCTAAGAATTTGAAAGAAATTGGCAATCATCTCAGCCATCAGATTCTGAAAAGTACTATTTTCAAAAAGTGGGCAGCACTCAATGATGCTTTCTCCCATGGATCAAAGTAGACCAATCTCCATTTATTACTTCATTCACTAAACTCTGATTTTGAAAATGTCCTGAGACTTATGAAATATTTTGTAATAATTATATCAAAATTTTTTGTGATAATTAATTTTTCTAGTGGATATCTTTTGACCAGCAATCCGGTTCCCTCTTGGACTGGCTCATTGCCATAGTGACCTATGATTTAAGTCTTTTATTCTTAAAAAGTGAAAAGAAAGTGAGAAGATACCAAAGACAAATTTTACCTACTTTTCAGTTTTGCTCAGGGCACTACTGAACCATTTTCCATTTCACTATCTATATGATTATTCTTAGCAAAAAGATTAACTCCAGGCCTGTATATATAGCTACTATTAAAATAAACCTATCAATCTCTTGCAAATTTCAGAGAAAAATTCTATCAATATTCTTTCTTCTCTTCTACTTTTCATTTGTAATATTTTTTGGTTTTCCACTCCAAGTTAGAACTGTTTTTACTTTAATTCTTTTAATTTATTTTTAACATTCATTTTTTAAAATTCTGAGTTCCAAATTCTATCCCTCCCTCATGTTTCTCTGCCATTAAGAAGACAAGCAATATAATATTAATTACATATTGTAACATTCTCCTTCAATAAAAATCAGTTAACAGAATAGCCTCTTCAACACTCACACAGAGACACATGTGAGTGTATATTCCACAAAATATATCTACATTCATGAATTTAATTTCATCTGTAATTCTCTGGAATATAGCTTTATCTGGAAAACTCAGATACTACATAGATGCTTTCATAGCTGCACCTATCATCTTGTTGGAAAGACTTCTCCCTCAGAATATTAATAGTGCTTTCATGTTTTATGGTTGGCAGGATTATCGGGTTTTTTTTTTTTTGTTTTTTTGTTTTTTTTTTTGCCTTTGGATGCCCAGCACTTAGAATAATAGTTCCTGGCACATAGTAGGTACTTAAGAAATATTTGATAACTGATTCTAGCCTTTTTTTTAAAATAAAGTCTTTGAATTAGAAATATATTTATTTTACTCTTTGTGAATGTACTTTTGTATCAGCAGTGTCAAAAACTAGTTTAAGTTGTACCAATGAATAACTAGATATAGCACATCAAAATGAGAAAGTAAATGTAAGGTGCATCAAAATTATAAAGTAGATGTGTATGTACACGTAAGATGTGTTTGTCTATATGTCCACACCACACTATAGCAGTGTGAGAAGCAATGATGGAGATTTCTTAAACTGAATCACCTCTTGACTCTTGAGAGTAAAAGAATCTTTATTCCATTCTCTGAGAGGAAAAATAGATTAGAATTACTCTCTCTATAATGCCCTAAATATTGCTTCTTTAAGGACATGATTTTGGTTCAGATTAAAGGTGCTTTGGTGGTTGCGATCCCTTAAAGGGAGAAGTGTTGCCCCACACTTTGACCAACGAACTTGGCCCCTTCCCATCAAACACTTGGTACACAAAAGTAGTAAATTGTGAGTAAACCCATTATCCAAGTAAACAACAGTTGAAGAATTTACCAGAAGATGGAGAGAATGAATGGGCTTTTCCCCCCACACTGGAAGTGAGATATGTCTGCTTATACCAAGAGAAAAACCTTAGTTTGATTTTCACCAAGGGAATATTCTCTAAAATTTCTTGGCAGGAATACTGGAAATTAGGGACATAGCAAGGAGTCTGCTTTCCCTACGTGTTTATTATTTCCAAATTTATTCTTTCTCTCTGAAGTCAGTCCCCAAGAGTGTTTGGAAGCATACACGACTCTCTTAAAGAAAAGAATGTCTTTCCTCTTTCAATCTTTTGTACTAATTACAACATAAATGTAAGCAAGCATTATATCAGTGTTCTCTTCACCAATTAGTAGTCTCTTTTTGCTTAAACAGTAGCATACTAAATATCCTAGGATTGTTTGGAAACCTAAGTTAGACAAAGTCTGTCTCTTCTATCTCTATTCTCTACCACCCTGATCCTCTGTCTCTCTGTCTCTGCCTCTCTTTTTTTATTGGGGCAATTGGGGTTAAGTGACTTGCCCAGGGTCACACAGCCAGGAAGTGTAAAGTGGCTGAAGCCAGATTTGAACTCAGATCTTCCTGACTTCAGAACTGGTGCTCTTTCTACTATACCAATTAGCTGCCCCAGTCTCTCTTTTTAAAACTTCATTCTTCTTTCATTCTAGTGCTCTCATATGGATTTCTTTTTTCCTTTGTAGGTAAGACCCCATTTTCTAAGCCTGTTCTTTTCTTCTCTTCTGCTATCAAACTTCTCTGTTAGTGTCCCAGTCCCTCAGGATCTTGCTGTAGGATGATGAATTAATTCATACAAAATTGTTAGTGATCACACTGACACCATTCCAAAACCAGTTTGCTTTTAAATAGAGGCCACCTATAGGCAATTCCTTAACCTGAAGTTAATTAATCCTAATGGGAGAATTTCAGGAGATAAGAAATTTAGGGCAGAGGTTCCTTTAATTGTTACGATTCACTTCATAGAAGGTAAGTGGTCACCTATGAATGTCACCAAATATCAAATATTCCACCCAACTCTTTGCATCATCAGTTAAACTAATTTAATATTGAGCATTTAATTCATTCTTCCCCAATTGTTTGACGTCAGATTCAACCGATGGCTCAAGTGTGGTGACATCCCAACAGGTGGTATTTCTTTTTCATACTGGAACCTAGTTACAGTGATAACTTTGTCCTCTCACCAGATTTCTACTTGATTCATGCAGAATGAAACAGTTTAAAGCTACAACCTCTGTCAGCTATGACATTAGTGTTACAATGGTCTCTTTTTTCCCCTGCCTTCTCTTTGATGACAGGCTTATCTGAGGTGGGGAGTGAGAGCTTCACACAGGTTCTACCTATTGGACTGTACAGGTGAGAGTTTGGAGATCAGGTACGGCTGTTTGAAAGATGAGCCTTGCTGCAGAATGACAGATGCTTTCATCCACATTTCTGCTTGGTTGTGACAATGCCAAGAGTTGTGATTGAGGTTAGAAGAATGTGTAAGGCTTAAATATCAAAATGCCATTACTCTTGTGCTTGTGTTAGCTGGAGCTACTGACTGCCTTTGATATCCTTAAACTGATCCGGGCAGCTCAGATGCTCCATGCGGCGAATCCTCTGTTGTCATGGCTGATTTTCTCAGGTTAAGTCAACTGAAGAAGTCTAACTGCACA